>NC_142471.1:14545454-14848484 GCF_049115385.1 Moschus berezovskii | reverse complement strand
ATTAGCTGAGAATGAAGTTGGAGAGGAGGTACTGGAGGCTAAAGATAAAGAGAAAGGTACAGAATAGCCATCCATGTGTGTGTAGAGAGAACGGACAAGAGAAAAATAATTGAATTGATGAGCATCACTACAGTCCCTAGTGCTGAGTGAGAAGCCTTAGCAGAATATACTTGTACTTGCCCTTCATGAAAGTGAAAGTTGCTCAGTCGTGTCTGACTCTTTTCAACCCCATGGACTATATAGTCCGTGTAATTCTCCAGGCCAGAATACTGGAGTGGGTAGCCCTTACCTTCTCCAGGGGATCTTCCCAACCCAGGGGTTGCACCCAGATCTCCCTCATTGCAGGCAGATTCTTTACCAGCTGAGCCACAAGGGACGCCCAAGTATACTGGAGTGGGTAGCCTGTCCCTTCTCCAGCAGATCTTCCTGACCCAGGAATTGAACTGGGGTCTCCTGCAATGCAGGTGGATTCTTTACCAACTGAGCTATGAGGGAAGCCCTGCCCTTCATAAGTCAGTCATAATAAATGAATGCTGATAACTCTTGCCCTCTGGGCATCAGAAACCACTATGCTCAGCAAGTCCCCTGTCTCATTCCAGGAAGATACGGTACAGAGTCAAGTAAACTGCATCCAGTTCACCAATTAAACCCTGGAACTTTTGCCCGAATGTTCTGGGGTTTATGTCTCTGTGCAAATAAATCTTTATTAACAAGTGCCTGTCCAGTTTACATTGTGAAATTTTAATTGTGTTACTAGAGAATGTCTGCTCAATTCGTGTTTTTTATTGGTGATGTTCTGTTTTCTTGCTTACTAGACATTAATTTTACTTCCAGATAATTACTGTGGCTTAGATTTTAATGTCTTAATTAACTATCCTTATTAACTTTATGGCAAGAGCTGCAGCATAACAATAATTTCTTACAAAGACATGCTTGGTGATAAAAAATATATATATTATACCTCTTTGACCTGCAGAGAGAGGAGGACAGGGAAGCAGGCAGCATCCAATTAGGTTTGGTCCCACTGAACTAATTTTTTTTGAAGCCCAAGCACACAGACCCATTCAGTGTCATGGCGAGACAGCCTCACCACAGCAGCTGTCTTGGCTGGGCAGCTACTTCTCAATCAAAACATTCAAGCTCCAGACACTTTTTAAAACTAGCCGAGCATGCCAAGAAGAAACATAAAGATGCCTGTTTTTCTCAAACAGTCTTTATTCAGTTAGGACTCTGATATTTTTATTTGTTGTGATAATTTAATTAGCCAGTGAACAGAGACTTCTTGGTACCTCCCCTGTGTCCATGTTGTTTTATATATTAGTCAAGATAGACTTGGCTCTGCTGTGGTCATAAATACCCCCACCCAATCTTAGTGGTTAATATAGTTAATTTCAATATGTAGAACCCCATGTAGATTTAGTCAAGCTCCTTCATCTTGTATTTAACTTAGTCTGTGGACCCCTAAGGCATGGCACTGACCCTAAATACCAGGGAAGCTGGAGAATTTGGGGGAGCACATGGATGCTTGGGGAGCCTCAGTGGTCTTTGCTGAATTTTTCCAGGTGCTGAGAAGGAGCATGAGGAAAACAGAGACCAAGTCCTTGCCCCTGAGAAGATTTTAACTGTCAGGGTGTTGACAGGGAAAGCAGCTGACATTCTCCAAGTATTCTTTCATATCAGATCATTTGCTAGAAACTTTAACATACTTGAGTTCATTTTTATATTAATGGACTTGTCATTCACCCACTAATTATTAAGCAACTACCAAGGACTGAGATGTCCATAGGATTTCAGAGATGTCTCAGACTCCATACCACCATTCAATGAGGAGAGAAGGAGGTAAGCAAAAATGCCCAGCCAGCCTAATACAATGCAGTCAGTACTGCAGTGGCGATATGTTAGTTTCCTAGGGCCGTTATAACAAAGCTGCCGGCTTTAAAAAACAAATATATTCTCTCACAGTTCTAGAGGCCAGAAGTCTGAGATTAGGATGTCGTCAGAGCTATGTTCCCTCTGATGCTCTGGTAGAATCCTCCCTTCCTTCTTCCTAGGTTCTAATGGTGGCCATCAGTCCTGGCATTCCTTGACCTGCAGATGAATGCCTATTTCTGTCATCACATAACATTCACCCTGTGTGTCCGTGTTTTCATATGGAATATTTCTCTTATAAAGACACTGACCATGGGTTGTGTTAGAATAGAGCCCATCCTAATAATCTTCCCTGGCTCAGATGGTAAAGAATCTGCCTGCAATGCAAGAGATGCAGGTTCCACCCTGGGTTGGGAAGATCCCCTGGAGAAGGGAATAGCAACCCACTCCAGTATTCTTGCCTGGAGAATTCCATGGACAGAGAAGCCTGGTGGGCTGCAGTCCATGGGTTTGCAAAGAGTTGGACATGACTGAGCAACTAACACTTTCACTTTTTTCTAATGATCTCCTATTAATTTGGTTCTATCTACAATGGAGAAGGAAATGGCAGCCCACTCCAGTGTTCTTGCCTGGAGAATCCCAGGGACGGCGGAGCCTGGTTGGCTGCCGTCTGTGCGATCACACAGATTCAGACACGACTGAAGCGACTTAGCAACAGCAGCAGCACAGTGACCCTGTTTCCTGATAAGGTTATGTTACCGGCACTAAAGGTTAACACTTTGTATCTTTTTGGTGGGGAGAGGATATAATTCAATCTGCGACAAGGGGTAAGCCCAGAATGTTAGAAAAATACAGAGGAGTGACACCTGGGTCAGAGAAACGTCCTAGAAAAGTTAATGTTTAAGTCCTCTAAAACCAGCAGTAGGCAGTCATGCAAAAATATGAAAGAAAATTATTTTAGGCAGAAGAAACAGCATGATCCCAGGTTCAGCAGCAGTCAAGAGTCTGATACACTGTACAAGCTGGTCTGGCTGGAGATGAAATTCAAAATGGGAAAGAAGAAATAGATAGGCCTGGAGGGTTGGAACGAAGCTTGGTGACGAAAGAGCTTTGAACATATTGGAATCTTATCCTGAGAGCCAAAAGGTTTAAGCAGAGAATTGATAGTATGATGGACAGTGGCAGTAAGAGAATTTAAGAATGATCATCCTGGTTGTAGAATGGAGCAAAATTGGAAGAGGAAAGGGTGGAGTTACGAAGTTATTAAGATAACTTAGGTAAGAAGGGGTTGGAAGCCCTAAGAATGGTAGCAGGGGTGGTGGTGAGAGAAGTGGCTGGGTTTTGGTGATGTTTAGGAAGGAATATTACTCTTTATAATTGTCACCGTGTGAGGGAGCGATCAGGGTAAAGGACGACCCCAGTTTTGGCTAGATGCGGCACGTAATTCAGTGAGACGGGGGACAGAGGAAGAGGAGCAGAGGATGGAGAGTGGGGGAGTTGCAGGGCAGGGGGCACCTCTAAGGTGTATCACGGGGAGCCCAGGCACTTAGATAGTGATGTCGGTTTCAATCCCTTTGCTCTTGCAACCACATCCTATTACCTCCTAAAGCCACACTAGCAAAATTCTAACTAGTGGACAGCATAAATACCAGTATGTTATTCAGTACCAGGTATAACAGGAGTTCACTGAAGAGAAAGCTCTAAGATCCAGGAAGAGAGAACAGTCTTAATGAAGGAGACACACTCTCACACTTGGTCTTTGAATAACAGAACTTAGAAAACCAAAGAGAGGTTGGGAAGGCATACCAGCTGGAGCATAGCAGGAGAAAAGTTGAAGAGGGAGAAGGGGACTGGCCTCCTGGGATGGATAGTTCAATTTGAGAAAAAGTAAGAGGGAAGATTGGACGGGGCAGGTGAAGACGGGTGAGGAGGCCTCAGCATCCAAATAGCAAACTCTGTATATTTGCGTCTTTCCCAAATGCCATTGCCTCTCTCTCTCTCTGAAGAGCGCTTCCAGCTTTCCCTAGGAATAAGGGGAACTGTCATACCACAATACTTAATGAATGAATGAATGATTCAATGACTGCTTTAGCCTGGGATCATTAAATCATTTAAGTTTCCTTTTGGTCCTTGAGTCAGCATCTTTATTTATAATTTTTATTTCACTAACTTTTTCCAGTGAGGAGATGAGGCTACTTGTTAAGGAAAGAAAGGGTTATTTTACCTTTTTAGTACTGGGAATTTATTTTAATCTCAGAGGAGGTACTGTAGAAAGAACCTTAGGCCAGAAAAGTCCTGACAGTTTACTTTTTAGCCACTGATGAGCTGTATGACCTTGATCACTAGGCCTCTCTAGGCTCTGGTTTCTTTATTTGTAAAATAAAACACTAGACCAGGCCATCTCTAAGGCCTTTTCAAGCTCTATTATTTTATGATTCCTTCTTAGATTTTATGAGCCATGCTTGATTTATAAGTCTCCCCAAAACACTCAGCTCCAGCTATGCAAGGTCATTATAAACAGCTGAATGTTGACTGTTTTCCACAATATCAAAATAACCTAATTCTTTTTAAAAAAAGAAAAAAAAAACACCTGATTCTTTATATTCACTTAACCAAATATTCAAGTATTTTTACAGCTGGTCTGTTCTATTCATTTCCTGAATGTTTAGGGGCCAATTCTGTTCAACTTTCATGTAAGTCCGACCCCATCAGACTGGTCCGAGGGTGGGTTCCTAGTTCAGTTATCTTCCATAGTACCTGAAGAGGGCTGTTTAACCAGGTACTTGAGAGCAGGAGCTCTTCGACTGTCATGTACAGAAGAATCAACCTGGGTGAACTTGTGAAAATGCAGATTCCTGATCCTCAGAGAGTCTGATTCTGAAGGCTGGAGATGGCACCCAAGTCTGCATTTTAACAAGCTCAGGAGGAGTTCTTTGGTGATTATATAAGCAGAGGTGAGGAGGAGGTTATGTTGAAAAACATTGTCAACCCCCAGCTGAATCATGCATCAGTTTTAAACCAGTAGAACTTAACTGTAGGTACGTATGTGCACAGTTATTGGGACTGCAGGTGGCTAGCACTACGATGTGGCTCTGAAATCAGCAAATCACTCTGAGAACAGGTTGGGGAAGCACAGAGCTCTGAGTGGCTACCAGTGTCTGCCGCATTCCGGCTCTATTGTGCTGCTCAGCCTGCTTCACTCGTCAGCTTCTTATCTGGGATCGTCAACTCGCCCTGACGCTGCTGCACCAACTGAGAAAAGGTCCACCTCTCTCTGGAGCATCCAGAACTTCTGGTCCAGGCTCTGTGTCTCAGATGAGAAGCCCATCAATTTCCCAGCTGCTTGCTCTCTGCCCCCATCACAGTGGCTCTGCTCTCACCTTAGCCTGTACAGTGATGCAGGTGAGCTCAGGGATGGGAGGACTCAGGTGAGCAACTCTGAGATGACTCTCTTTTGAGACTCCTTGAGAGAGTTTAGCGCTGCTGAGCAGGGAGAGATTTTAATCAAGATTCCCAGTGTTATATGAAAACATTCTGTTTGGAGCAGAGAACAGTCTGGAAAAACATTTTACCATTTTCAAACAGGCTCAGCTGGATATTTGCCTTTGACTCTTTAAATTTACAATAAGTGGGCCTCTGTTTATAGAAGTTTTACAATTTATAATAATAAATTTACAAACAGTGAAATTCTGTTTATTTGAACACATTTGGAACCAAATTGACCAATCTCTTTGCTAGTATATAGTCGAATAACCACAGTACAAATTGGAGTCATAAATCAGTGTGTCCTCCCCTGTGTTCTCCTTCCTACTTGAAGTGAAAGTGCAAGTCACTCAGTCGTGTCCAACTCTTTGAGACCCCAGGGACTGGATAGTCTGTGTAATTCTCCAGGCCAGAATACTGGAGTGGGTAGCCCTTCCCTTCTCCAGGGGATCTTCTGAACCCAGGAATCAAACCAGGGTCTCCTGCATTGCAGGCAGATTCTTTACCAACTGAGCTATGAGGGAAACCCTTTCAGTTCAGTTAAGTTCAGTCGCTCAGTCATGTCTGACTCTGCGATCCCATGAAAAACAGCACATGAAAAACAGGTCTCCCTGTCCATCACCAACTCCCAGAGTTCACTTAAACTCATTTCCAATCAAGTCGGTAATGCCATCCAGCCATCTCATTCTCTGTTGTCCCCTTCTCCTCCCGCCCCCAATCCCTCCCAGCATCAGAGTCTTTTCCAGTGAGTCAACTCGTCGCATGAGGTGGCCAAAGTATTGGAGTTTCAGCTTTAGCATCAGTCCTTCCAATGAACACCCAGGATTGATCTCCTTTAGAATGGACTGGTTGGATCTCCTTGCAGTCCAAGGGACTCTCAAGAGTCTTCTCCAGCACCACAGTTCAAAAGCATCAATTCTTCGGCAATCAGCCTTCGTTCTAAATCAGGTGTCCTTAACCTTTACTCAGCACACTCCTGGGAGGGGTGAGATGCACTTCTAAAATTCAGATTACTAGTTCCCACTTCATATATTCTGATTCACTGGGTTTGGGCTGTGGTTCAAGAAGCTGAAACTTTAAACAAATACCCCCCAGTGATGGTGAAGCTGATGACCACACCTGGCGAAATATTACCCAGGACTCTAACCCTTCACGTTTGCAAGTTCTATGGATATGCCACATACTTCCATGTCTTAAGGTCATTATTCAGTTTGCCTCTAATAAAATGCTCTTTCCATTCTAGTTTAGCCAGAAAAATGTCAATTCACCTTTTGAAGCCCTGCAAAGATATCATTTCTCCTATAGGTTTCTCTGAAACTCTCATCTTCACTACTACCATTCTCTGCTGCCTCACCTGTATTCCTGTTGCACTTTCTAAATAACTTAGCACAATGTTCTGCTGTAGTTCTTCACATGCCTACCTTTCTAATGTGTGAGCTTCTGCAGTGCAGGGCCCAGGCATCTTTGTTTCCTCAGTGCCCAGCATTGCATCGGATATGTGTTAGGTGCTGTGAAATGCATTGATTCTGGTAAACTGATACACAGCCACAGATGTCTGATACACCTGCACAAACTGATACACAAGCCATTTTTTTTTTCTTCCCGGTATCATAAAGTTAGACCTTTTGAGATTTCTTAGCAACAAAATGGTACAACAGGAAATGAAATCTTAAAAGTACTCAGGAGGTCCTATCGTTGTGTAGATTATTTTCTCCTCTTTTGTTGCATTATCAAAATGAGTTATAAAATCAATATTTTCTCTATTGTATATGTTGCCTTATGAGGGAGCAATTGCTTCTGGGAATGCACAATAAAGAAAACCTGAGGCAGAGGCGGGGGATTTTAGTGACACGACCTGAGAACTGATATCCTCTTCAAGACAGCTTCTTTTTATCTCCAGCAAGGAGGCCATTTTCTGCCTTGGCTTTGTCTGTTGTGAGCTTTCTTGGAAGCAGTGGCTCCATGGGAACAGGCATTGCTGTCACATGTCGGGCATTTAGGCATCTATTAAAGGGAGATGAAAAGAATATTAGATGTGGCAGGGCAGAGTAGAAGTAATGGATAAGAGTGCAGAGGACAGAATTTTGATCATGAATAGATATCTTACTAGTGGGAGTAATATACGGCTAGAGGGGGTTGCAGTGGCATCTATTATCAGTTCTCTTTAAGATTCAATTATCAAAGGACCTGCTGTTGTCCCTTCTTTACTCCAATCAGCTGCAAAGATCCCAGTGTGAGGAGCGCCAAGCAGAGAGCTTTCCAAACCTGAGAGTGACACAGCATTTGAAAAATTTCAGGTTAATTCTGTAGTCTTTTTCCCTCCTGTATCCCCCTAAAAGTCTGAAACTCAGCTTGATTTTTAGCCCAGAATATCTGAATCTCTCCTCCAGCAAGTGTTTTTATAAGATATTTGCATCTATTACATCCCTCTTCACAACCATGCTTAAAGGAGCCAGTCACGGTAAGAAGTCTGTTCTGTAGATGAAGAATCAAAGGTACAGTAATTTTCCCAAGGTCCCTCAATGATGACAGAACTAGACTGAGTGAAATCTCCCTCTTCTAGCCATGTTTCGAAGGCACAGGCTTGAAATGTGCAGAAGTGGAGGCCTATTATTTTCTCTTCCCAGAGGGAAAGCATGAAAGAATAATAAGAGTAAGAAACTAAATATCCAGCTCAGCCATTTCAAAGATTATGGCCCGATACTCACTAGGCTGTTGATGGCAGATCTGTGAACTCTGAAGTCAGGAAAGGGGGGCTTTAATCAGAAAGTAATGACAAACCCAGTCTGGGAAGAATCAGTAGATTGTTACGTGAGTCATTGAGCTTTGTCATGAGCACCAGACTTTCACAGCAAGAACCTCATTGCCACCATACAGCAAGAAAAACAGGGCTTCTTGTTCTCCAGATCATAGGAATGAAAGCTATTACCATGTTAGGCAGAAATTGTTTTTAAAAGAATTTGTTTATCACCTGTCTCCAGCTATTGCATGCAAAGAACAAAGGCAGGCATTCTTTTCCACAACTCTGAGTGTGGCCTGTCCGGTACCAATTACCGTTTCTCCAAACTTCTGGTTCAGTTCAGTTCAGTCGCTCAGTCGTGTCCAACTCTTTATGACCCCATAAATCATGGCACGCCAGGCCTCCCTGTCCATCACCAACTCCCGGAGTTCACTCAAACTCATGTGCATCGAGTTGGTGATGCCATCCAGCCGTCTCATCCTCTGTTGTCCCCTTCTCCTCCTGCCCCCAATCCCTCCCAGCATCAGGGTCTTTTCTAGTGAGTCAGCTCTTCTCATGAAGTGGCCAAAGTATTGGAGTTTCAGCCTCAGCATCAGTCCTTCCAGTGAACACCCAGGACTGATCTCCTTTAGAACGGACTGGTTGGATCTGCTTGCAGTCCAAGGGACTCTCAAGAGTCTTCTCCAACACCACAGTTCAAAACCATCAATTCTTTGGCGATCAGCTTTCTTCACAGTCCAACTCTCACATCCATACATGACCACGGGAAAAACCATTGCCTTGACTAGACGGACCTTGGTTTGCAAAGTAATGTCTCTGCTTTTTAATATACTATCTAGGTTGGTCATAACTTTCCTTCCAAGGAGTAAGCGTCTTTAAATTTCATGGCTGCAATCAGCATCTGCAGTGATTTTGGAGCCCAAAAAAATAAAGTCTGACACTGTTTCAACTGTTTCCCCATCTATTTCCCATGAAGTGATGGGACCAGATGCCACGATCTTTGTTTTCTGAATGTTTAGCTTCAAGCCAACCTTTTCACTCTCCTCTTTCACTTTCATCAAGAGGCTTTTGAGTTCCTCTTCACTTTCTGCCATAAGGGTGGTGTTATCTGCATATCTGAAGTTATCGATATTTCTCCTAGCAATCTTGATTCCAGCTTGTGCTTCTTCCAGCCCAGCGTTTCTCATGATGTACTCTGCATATAAGTTAAATAAGCAGGGTGACAATATACAACCTTGACATACTCCTTTTCCTATTTGGAACCAGTCTGTTGTTCCATGTCCAGTTCTAACTGTCGCTTCCTGACCTGCATACAGGTTTCTCAAGAGGCAGGTCAGGTGCTCTGGTATTCCCATCTCTTTCAGAATGTTCCACAGTTTATTGTGATCCACACAGTCAAAGACTTTGGCATAGTCAATAAAGCAGAAATAGATGTTTTTCTGGAACTCTCTTGCTTTCTCGATGATCCAGTGGATGTTGGCAATTTGATCTCTGGTGCCTCTGCCTTTTCTAAAACCAGCTTGAACATCTGGAAGTTCACGGTTCACGTATTCCTGAAGCCTGGCTTGGAGAATTTTGAGCATGACTTTGCTAGCGTGTGAGATGAGTGCAATTGTGCGGTAGTTTTAGCATTCTTTGGCATTGCCTTTCTTTGGGATTGGAATGAAAACTGACCTTTTCCAGTCCTGTGGCCACTGCTGAGTTTTCCAAATTTGCTGGCATATTGAGTGCAGCACTTTCAATTCTGGTAGGAACCAGTATTAGACTACTAACCTCTGCGCCATTTGGGGATTACATGGTGGTAGGTAGAAAATGATACTTTATTTAAAAAAAATCAGTAACCATTTATAAGTGCCTGAAGAAAGCTGATCGCCGAAGAATTGATGCTTTTGAACTGTGGTGCTGGAGAAGACTCTTGAGAGTCCCTTGGACTGCAAGGAGATCCAACCAGTCCATTCTAAAGGAGATCAATCCTGGGTGTTCATTGGAAGGACTGATGCTAAAGCTGAAACTCCAATACTTTGGCCACCTCATGCGACAAGTTGACTCACTGGAAAAGACTCTGATGCTGGGAAAGGTTGGGGGCGGGAGGAGAAGGGGATGACAGAGAGTGAGATGGCTGGATGGCATCACCGACTCTGTGGACATGAGTTTGAGTGAACTCCGGGAGTTGGTGATGGACAGGGAGGCCTGGCGTGCTGTGATTCATGGGGTCGTGGAGAGTCGGACACGACTGAGCGACTGAACTGAACTGAACTGAAACTTCATCAAATAGTAGTATTTCTTTTGATGGAACTGAATGGGTACAGAGGAGTACCAGACCAATGATAATCTATCTAGACTTTAGCAAAGCACCTGACACTGTTTTGGGATGAAGATGACATAGATAGGCGGATAATGTGGCCGAAAGTGACTTATTAACTAACTAATTCATTTCTAAAAAGACCTAAATTACCAACAGTGCTGCTGCCTATTACCTTTCTCTTTTAAGAAATAACTTTATTAGGCATATTTTACAGATCAGATAATTCACTCACATCAAGTTTACAAATTCAGTGATTTCTTAGTACATTTCTCAAGTTGAGCAACAATCACCGTAAATCAATTTTAGAGCATCCCTATCACCCCAGTAAATTGCTCACACCATTTTATGTGTTAATTCCCCTGCACCATTCCCCACCCCCATCCCACCCCAGGCAATTACTAAACCTACTTCTGTCTCTAGAGATTTGCCTTTTCTGGACATTTCATATAAATGGGATCGTGCAATATATGGTCTCTTGTGTCTGATGTCTTTCACCTAGCATAATGTCTTTGAAGTTCCTTAACATTATGGGATATATCATCAGTCCGTTTCTTATTATTTCTCAATAGTATTCCATTGTGAGGCTTCCCGGGTGGCTCAGTGATAAAGAATCTGCCTGCCAATGCAGAAGATGTAGGAGGCTCTGGTTCAATCTGCAGGTCAGGAAGATCCCCCAGGGTAGGAGATGGTAACCCACTCTAGTATTCTTGCTTGGGAAATCCCATGGACAGAGGACCCTGGCAGACTACAGTCCATGAGGTCACAAAGAGTCAGACACAACAGCACATATGCACATGAGGATATATATTATGTAGCTATAACTACAACTATAGCTATATGTATATATATAGTTAGCTAAAAAGTTAATTCAGATTTTTCCATAAGATGTTATCAGAAGAACCCAAGCAAACTTTTTGGCCAACCCAATATTTTGTTCATCTACTCATCAACTGATGGATCTGCATGTTGTTTCCAATTTGGAGCTCTTACACGTAATGTTAAGAAACTACCATGTAAGTCTTTGTGTGGATTTATGTTTTCATTTCTCTTGAGTATATAACTAGGAGTGAAATTGTTTTTCTTGAATTTATCATCATCTCCTTTACCATGGAATTCCTTTAACGTGATGGGTCAATCTATGTGCCAGCTGACTCCTTTTGAAAGTCAAAGTGAAAAAGAAGGGTGGATCAGGTAGCCAAGAGATGTTTGGGGACAGAATTCCCCGAAGGTGCTAGAAATAAATTTTTCCTGAGGGAAAAAACAGCCAGAAACGGATGAAACATTTTTCATAAAATTGACTACTAAAGCAGTTACGTTGTATTATGGCAACGTTTGTTGTTCCCCATGTCCTCTCATTTGTTTTTGTAGTCCAAGGTCCACACTGGGATCACTCATTTACCTTTAACAAAAGGTTCCCAACACGAAGGCATAAAATGCAAACTCCTTAGCTTGCTTTTAAAGGTCCTAAGATGTAGTTTCAATACCCCACTCAGTCAGGACCTAGTCAGAAAACACTCCTTGCCAGGTAGTTCAAAAGAGGAAAATTTATATAGGAAACTTTTTACACAGATGTTGAAAAAACTAAAAGGCCATATTAGAACACTGCCACATCCCTGGGGCTGGAGGGACAGTGGAAAGAAAGGTGGTATTAGAGTCAGGGGGTACCTGTACATTCTTGTCCCCAGCAGGCAGCACAGGAATGGTGGTACTTGGATTAACCACTTTTAGCTTTATTTTTCCCCAGAATTAAAAATCATTATCAATATGAGGGAATTAATTCTTAGACTTTGGGGCAAAGCAGAAGGAACAATAGGCGTTTCTTTGTAAAAATGAATGCTTATTTAAGATAGCAAATACCTCAATAAAATGTGATATCTTGATGCTTTATCATTAAATGATAACATTGGTTGCTTAATTTAATAATTTCCATCGATTTGCTTTCTCTGCCTTGTAACAATAGACTGTTCTACTAGCTGAAAAGTTCAAATTAGGAGACATTCATATCATTCCTTTCAGTCCCTTTGTGTCTTCACTTTCATGCCTCTCCTTTCTTTTTTAGCAACTGGACAGATTAATTTTACACATTGTTACCACGTTTCCCTACCCAGATATCAGAACAGCAATCTAACAGAAACTAGTGTGCTCAAGATGGAGACAATGGGAAAGAATGTTGAAAATCAGAACAGCCCTGGAAAATGCAAAACATATGCTTTCCTGTATCTGGAATCCTGTGATTTTCTTATCCTCAATTATTTCTCTCAGCTGTTCCAGGCTGCCTCCCCTGCCACCCCACCCCACCCCCAGCACACCGACTGCTAGGTATAGCTTAATTAATTTAAATACAATGTTGAGGATTGCTCTGCAACTACTACGGACCAATTTACTAACGTGGTTCTAATAGAAATTGCTTTAATGATGTAAGCTTTGGAATTATAGAATTTTCTATAAATTATTTTCTAAAGTACTTATAAATCTGGTCAGATTTTAAGGATTTTCCTTTTTCCATTCCCTTACCTCCCATTAGTTTATCTACCTGCACACTCTATAAACATCCAGAAAGTGTGTTAGGCCCTGAGTACAAAGATAAACAGAGCTCAGTGTATCCCATGAGCTAGAGGAAGAGAGACAGTAAAACACATAAATGATTATGAGTCCAAGAACTACAGTAATATGAGCAATATTAGTCATGGCGACCCACAGGATGAAGAAATGCCTGAGGGAGGATGATACTGCAGGAATGTCTCTACAGGGAAGTGACATCAGAATGGAATCTTCAAAGTTAAACAGGAGTTTGTTAAACAGATGAGACAATGCAGAGGGAAACATAATGGCTAGACCAGAAGCTGAAATTCGTTCAGAACCACAGAGAGGACAGCATGAAACTGCAAAGACAGACCCAGAGGAGAACCAAGCGTGCTTGTGAGGAACATTTCTGTAGAGTAAGGAGCCCCTGAAGCGTCTTCTGCAGCAGAATTGCAGAGGACTTCCGCTGTCCATCCAGCACTACCCTACTCCTGGGAACTACTTTAACAAGTCCTCAGAATTAGAGCAGCCATCATCTCCCAAGATTTCATGACCCCGCCTCCCTGGCCCAAGTGATTGGTCTAGAGGTGGAGAACTGACCAGCAATACGCCAATCACAAGATCTCGGCTCCCCTGCCTGACTGATCCGCCAGGGTCTAGGTGCGTTGTAACACAGGCAGGCTCAGAGGAGGGTTTCTCTTCTTGTTCCTGAGAAAGCTTGGAACACAGGGTTGTGCTGCCAGAGGATATTCTCCTACCTGGTAGAGAAAGTCATTTCTATCTAAAATAGTGAATATTCAGTTTTGGGCACACACAGAGAAGCAAAGACATGAGCCACTGAGAGAAGGAGAATTGTGACAGCTTTTAATAGCCTTCTAGACTGGGAGGCCTCCAAAGCTACCTTGTTTCCCCTTCCTAAAACTTAGTTCTTCGGGGATTTGTTTTTACTCTGTGTCATCCACCACCCAAACCCCTTCTAAGTCTTATAATTGCTTGAGCTACTTTGAATTCATTTTGACAGGGGCACCCAGATTCACTGACCAGTGTTAAGGTTCTGATTCACCCTCTACCTGAAATGCTTACAGTTCCTCACGCTGCATGGAAAGAGGGGCATTACCGAAAGCCCCATATGTCTTAATAAATCCATTTTCAAAAGTTTCATGACGAAAGAACACTTAGCAAAAAATGTCATTCTTGGAAAGAGAATCCTAACAACAAAAAGCAACAGCTATTGTAAGGATACTTAAGGATCATTTCCTTAAGCTACTAAACCAATTATACAAGAAACAAAAGTACAATTGTAATTCTAAAACAACACACAGACAGGGACACAGGGTTAAAAGATTAAAATTAAATTTAAAAATACATTTTGTTAGAGGGAAAAACTATTCTTGTTTCTCTCAAGAAACACTGATCAATACAGAGGTAAGTATTCACAGTATATATTCAGATGTCAAGTCAAAGTGCATTCTTTGCCTATGCTAAAGACCAATTGCTTGAAAAAGTGCTCTGGAACTAAACTTGGCTTTTTTTCCTTTAAGAAAGAAATAGATGGTCTCTGTCAATGTTAGGGGTCAGGTTGGAAAGGCCTTTGCAAGCAAAGTGCTAAGTTATCCAACTGAGCTGACTGGAGCCTGGCTGTCTCGAGCCCTGGGCAGATAACACACCAGAGCTTTGGCCTCAGATTCTCAAGGGCAAACCCCAAAGAGACCACATTCTTGTAACCTGGCCTGAGTGTTCCCATAGCACAGAAGTTAGACTGTCTCTGACTTGCCAAAATCCATCTGAAAAGGCACACCCCACTGGCGGCAGCCTCTTCTCTCAAGAATTCTGGGAGAATATCCAGACAGAAGCACTTTATGTGGGGCAAAGAGCCATTGCTTTAGCATCCTGTTTCCTCTCCTGGCAGGCAGACATTTTTCTTTTTGTCTGTTGTAGAAACTAGAACTGGATCATGTGCCTAGGATACCTAAAAGATAGAAATCAATGACTGAGGTAAAAACTGCAAAGAAAGTTATTGGAGGGGCAGAGAAAGAGGAACGAGGGTGAAGGTGACTTTATCTGAGCTAGGCAGATCCCATGAGTTGAGCTAATGCCTTCAAGGGGCTTCTTTGGGGAGGCTGAGATGGATCCAGCTTACTCAAGGGATTTCCATTGGCACAGGAAAGCAGGCCATGTAAAATATTGGCACTACCTGCCATGTATAGTGTGAGTCTCCTGTCTTTACCTGAGGATGAAGTGGTTATCTTTTTGCTGGCAAGGGAGCACTGACCTACAGTTCAAATGAAAGCCAGTTCTTGCTGGTTGGCTGTTTGAAAGCCCTTCCTCCTCAGGCTTGGAGCATTCTGGGATCTCTCAGAGATGCCCCAGATCTGACCACTATTAATCCAGCTACAAAACTTTTATTTATTAAAAATAGTTTTGTTATTGTTTTTCTAGTTTTTCCTACTCCTTGGAGGAAAAAAAATCAAAGAGCTATAGAAAAGTAGAGTGTTAAAAGTAAAAATAACCCAAAGCCTGTAAACCAAGTAAACATTTTGACAAATAATCCTTCCATTCCTTTCTCCTTCCAGCCCTTCTCCTTCCTCACATGTTTGTTGAACACCTACTATGTGACAGGCGCTAGAGAGAATAGTGTCTCTATCCTCACGCCTTAGAGTCTAATGTTCCTTGAAGATCTCCGCCTCTCTGTGCATAAACACACACATAGAGTTATACATATGTGTGTGTGTGTGTGTGTGTGTGTGTGAAAGTGTTAGTTGCTCAGTCGTGTCTAACTCTTTGCGACCCCATGGACTGTAGTCCATCAGGCTCCTCTGTCCATGGAAACTTCCAGTCAAGAATACTGAAGTGGGTTGCCATTTCCTTCTCCAGCACATCTTCCCTACCTAGGGATTGAACCCAGGTCTCCTGCATTACAGGCAGATTCTTTACTGTCTAATCACCAGGGGAGCCCATATATAATTTTAATAATTATACACAAATTGCTTTAAAATCAGCCTGTAATCAACTTATTTCTCCATTGAATAATAAGCCTTAAACATTCCTTCAATACAGATCACCACCTCCATGGCTCCAAAATGAGATTGTTTAGTAAATGAACATTTTACATTTTGGTACAAAGTGCCACACTGTTCTCTATAAAAGTGAAAGTGAGAGTGTCAGTCACTCAGTTGTGTCCAGCTCTTTGCAACACCACAGATTTTAGCCCACCAGGCTCCTCTGTCAATCGGATTCTCCAGACAAGAATACTGGAGTGGGTTGCAATTCCCTTCTAAACATCATAAAAAAGAAACTATGAAAGAAAAGATGGATAAACTTGATTACATGGTAAAAATAGCAAAACGTGAACACAAAAAAATCAGTATAAATATGATTGAAGGACAATGGTAAACTGAGAGTCAGGCACTAAGTTTTCTCAACATGGTTGTTGCTTTCTGTAATTGATACAGGATACTCTATTAAGGCTGTACCAGTTATAATAGGCAACAACTATGCTG
Source organism: Moschus berezovskii (assembly GCF_049115385.1). Lineage (NCBI taxonomy): Eukaryota > Metazoa > Chordata > Mammalia > Artiodactyla > Moschidae > Moschus > Moschus berezovskii. The sequence continues at coordinate 14,832,064 of NC_142471.1, read as the reverse complement.
AGAAAACTTAGTGCCCTACTCTGTTTAACATTGTCTTTCAATCATATTTATACTGATTTTTTTGCATTCCTGTTTTGCTTTTTTCCCCATGTAATCAAATTTATCCATCTTTTCTTTCATAGTTTCTTTTTTATGATGTTTAGAAAGGCTTTCCCTATGATCAAATTATCCTCAAAGGTAATTTCTTTTAACATTCTTCTTGTTTCTTTTTTATGTTTAAACCTTTGATCCATCTGGAATTTAGTATAATGATTTACATAAGGCTACAGACTTACTCTTTCCTAAATATACTTAAGAATTATTTCAAAGGGATTTTTTTATGTATAGGCTGCAGGACGCTTCATGGTGTAATTTTATCTTCCATATGAACACTAATGCTAGAAATGCCATCATTAGAGACTATTTTTTTCAGCCGCCATTAAAATATAAACATCCTATAATGGAAAATTACCTCAAGGTATAGCAACCATTTCTTTGATTTAATGCAAACTGAAACTTTTCTAAGAACAGAACAGAACATATGAGATGGATTTTGTAGTGAGAAAGTGGAAGATATAGCATTTCTCGAGGAAAAGAGAGTAAGAAGAAAATTTGGCATTGTTAGAGTGTGGAGCTAGTAGCAGAATATAATAAGTAATGAAGCCAAATGGGATGATTAAAAAGCTAGACACTGGTGGGTCTTACATGCTATTTTCAGAGGCTTAGACTTTTTGGGGGGCTTCCCAGGTGGCGCTTCTTCCAGTTAGGTAAAGAACCTAAGTGCCATTTTAGGGGGAAAGCAAGAGACTTGAGTTCGATCCCTGAGTTGAGAAGATCCCCTGGAGGAGGGCATGGTAACCCACTGCAGTATTTTTGCCTGGAGAATCCCATGGACAGAGGAGCCTGGCGGGCTGCAGTCCATAGGGCCACAAAGAGTCAGACACGACTGAAGTGACTTTGCAGGCACGGGGACTATCTTTTAGAGGAGGTGGGGGGGTCATGGAAATGGTTAAACATGGTGGAAATAATAACTGATTCTGGTTTGAAGTAGATTATTCAGATGGCTTTATGGATAATTTATTTGGGAACTAAAAGAAGGGAAACCACTTAGGAAGCCATATAGGTAAACAAATTGAGAAGTAATTGAGCTCTGAATTAAGATTTTGAAAATTAATTGATAGCAGTGAGCTGAAGGACTTGAGGAATATTTACGTGGTAAAATTAGCATGTGAGGAGAGGGAAGGAGAGAGCCATGGATGAGACCCAGGTTTCTAGTTTGTGGTTGGGATGGTGGCACCAACCTGTGAAACAGAACTTGAAAAATGATTAGTGATTAGTCTTCAGGAAAATGCAGATTAAATGCACACACACCCCCCCCCAGAATGGCCAAAATGAAGAAAAAAACGATAAACCATACCAACTGTTGATGAGGATGGGAAAATTGGAACTTTTATATGCTGTTGGTAGTAGTACAAATCTACATAATCCTTTGGAAAAGTGTTTGGAAAGATCCAAGGTTAGATCAAACTTAAAACCTTGAGCCAGAAATCCCACTTCTAGATATATTCTTAACAGAAATGTATAATATGTTCACCAAAAATCATGTACCTCGATTTTATAGCTTCACTAGTGATAATAGCCCTAAACCTGAAACAATAAAAATGTCCAGCAGTAGTAGAATGTGAAAATAAATTGTAGTTTATTAATATAATAGAGTCCAAGTCCCCTGGACAGCAAGGAAATCAAACTAGTAAATCTTAAGGGAAATCAACCCTGAATACTCACAGGAAGGACTGATGCTAAAGCTGAAGCTCCAGTATTTTGGTCATCTGATGCAAACAGATGACTCACTGGAAAAGTCCCTGATGCTGGGAAAGATTGAGGGCAGAAGGAGAAGAGGGTGTCAGAGGATGAGATGGCTGGATGGCATGACCAATGCAATGCACATGAACTTGGGCAAACTTCGGAAGATGGTGAGGGACAGGGAGGCCTGGTGTGCCACAGTCCATGGGGTCTCAAAGAGTCTGACATGACTGGGCGACTGAACAAAAACAACAACATGATAGAGTTTCATGTAATTATGAGAATAAACACACTACAGCTACATACAACAACATGGATGAGTCTCATAATCATACTGTTTAGTTAAAGAAGCGAAGCACAAAAGGAAATGTACTCTTTGATTTTATTTATATGATGTTGAAAAACAAGCAAAATCAATCTATGGTATAAGAGGTCAGGATAGTGATACTTTTAAAATGGGGAAGATAGTTATTTAAAAGGGTTGGGGGTGGGCTACTGCTACTGGGCTACTGCTGGTTATCTACTGGCCATTTTTTTTTAATTTATTTATTTATCTTATGTTTTGGCTGTGATGAGTCTTCATTGCTCCATGAAGGCCTCCTCTAGTTGCAGCAAGTGACAGCTATGCTTTGTTACCGTGCATGGGATTCTCATTGTACTGGCTTCTCTTTTTACAGAGCACAGGGTGTAGGCTCCCAGACTCCAGTAGTTGCAGGGCATAGACTCAGTACTTGCGGTGCACAGGCCTAACTACTCCGCAGCATGTGGGATCCTCCTGCCCCGGGGATAGATCCAGCGTCCCCTATGCTGCAAGGCGGACTCTCAGCCATTGGACCCCCAGGGAAGCCCTGGCCTGTGTTTAAATTTTTTTGTGTCTTTTTGGGTGCACTGGGTCTTTGTTGTGCACAGGCTTTCTCTAGTTGTGGCACAGGAGCTTAGCTTCCCCGGCAGCAGGAGAAAACTTCCAGACCAGGGACTGAGCCCATGTCCCCTGCATTGGCAGGCTGATTCTTAACCCCTGAACCACCAGGGAAGTTCGAACTGGCATGTTTTCTGATGTGGGTGCTGCTTACATGGGGTGTTCACTTTCTGGAAATTCATTGCTCTGTGATCCAAGCTTATGACTTGTGCTCTTTTGGGGATATATTTCAATAAAAAGTTTAATAGATTCTTTTCAGAACTAAAATAGTACTATCCGTGTGTGTGAATGATTAGTTCTGTGTGGGTTACGTTGAATACTGAAGTAGACAATCAGACACATAATGGATCACTGGGTAGGTGTGTTTGAATCTCTAGGCAGGAAAAACAAAGAGCAGGTAAGAGTTTGTAGCAACCCTGTGGGAAGAGAGTGTGAATAAGCTGGACAGTAGGCCTTGAATACCTCTGGAGAATATTAGCATTTAAAGTGTAGGCACAAGAAGAACTCACACAGAGGATAGAAAAGGAAAGAGTGCATGTAGAATCATGAGCAGAAATTGCACTCCTGGTAGCCACGGTGATAAAATTATCCAGAAAAGAGTGATCAGTATCATCAAATGAAGGTGTGAGACTCTAAGATTAGGAATGAAGATGTCCATCGGAGTTAGTCCCAGCAGGTCACAGAATACCTCAGCTATGTTGATTTCTGTGGAACAGTAGGTTTCATAGGGATAGCAGTGGTGGAGACCAGCTGGTTTGTCTCCAACATGACCTGTGATGATATTTAAAATGCAGGTTTCTGAGACCCACCCTCCAAGATTTTGGTCCTATAGATTTTGCTTGGGGCTCTGATGATTCTAAAAGTCAATAGTATCTGAACCACACCTTGAGAAACTCTGGGTTCTTCTATGAAACCTAAAGCTTCCTCAAAACTGGACAAGTCAACTGAACTCTCTGAATTTTGGCTTACTCATTTTATTAATATGAGGGTACCAATACCTAAAAGGATTGTATTTATGAGAATAAGATAAATTAATGTTTACTTTATAATACATAAATACATCATCATTATGTTGTATACCATAAACTAATGTTATATGTCAATTGTATCTCAGTAAAACTGGAAAAAATGAGTTAATGTAGGTTAAGTGCCAATACTTTGGCCACCTCATGCAACGAGTTGACTCACTGGAAAAGACTCTGATGCTGGGAAGGATTGGGGGCGGGAGGAGAAGAGAACGACAGAGAATGAAATGGCTAGATGGCATCACCGACTCTATGGACATGAGTTTGAGTGAACTCTGGGAGTTGGTGATGGACAGGGAGGCCTGGCGTGCTGTGATTCATGGGGTCGCAAAGAGTCAGACACGACTGAGAGACTGAACTGAACTGAAGTGCCTATTATTGTGTTTTTCCCTCCCTCCTCTATTATAAGCCCATGACATTCTCTTTCCTGAAGGGAAATATAAAAATGAAAACAAAACGACAGTGTATATACACTGCCAGAAAACAGTGTCTAATGGGAATCTGGTCTGAAGATGGTTTTTTATTTCAAACAATTTATAGCTGTTAATGCCAGTAATTCTTGAACTAATATTTACTGTATCCTATAAAAGTGTCTGATGAATGAGCTCTGAGATAACCCAGAATAAAGTGCTTTTACTAATAGAGAAAAGAAAGCCTGATTAGAATAAAGAAATAATCAAATCATGAATTGATAAACTAGATAGATTATCAATAGGACCTTGCAGGCATAAAATGGGCCATCAGTTATTGCTTGACAAGTCTTGAAGGACTGAAGGAAGCCCTAGGCACTAAGAAAGGTAATTTGATGCCTTAGGGTGGATATGTCCATTAGATAACCAATGAATTTAGCTTCCTTGATAAGAGAGATACTACATACAGTGAATCAAATACTGGTGTATAGCATAAGCCCTTGTGAAGCCATAAGAAATAATCTTAACTACCAGAACTTACTATGTGCCACGAGTGGTGTTAGGTACTTTTGCCTAAATTTTACAGTTGAGAAAATTGAGGCTCATAAAGTGAATTGCTCAAGGTCATACCTGACTGTTTAATCTATTGCCTCTGCAAGGCCTTTAATAAAGCTGTAGGATCTGTTCTCTTTGCACACTAAGGAGATGTGGTATAGAGGAGGTTCGGAACTTGCCTAAGTACAGTTCTTAACTCAATGTGTCAAGCAAATAGTATAGAAAAATCACTTCTGTGGCATAGGATGCCTTGGTGTTCACCAAACCTATTTCCTCTTCATTCTGGGACTTCAACTAGACTACATTCCCAAAATTTGTTTCAGGAGGTGTGGTCATACAGCTAAATTCTGGCCAAGAAAAGATGGCTGAAGCTGATGTGTACCGTCTCCATGCCTAGCCTCAGAACAGGAAGGTGAAATGAAATTAGGTCTCTTGGTCACTGCGCAGAGGAGAGTCAACCTACAGGTTAGGAGTAACCATTTTAGTTTTGACCAGAGTAAAACAAAACAACCTCTGTTTTGTTAAATCACTGAAGTTTGTGAGTTTATCTGTTAATGGCTGTTAGAATGAACTTGGAAGCCTTTTTCACTGGTGTCACATTAAGTAGTCCTGTGATTGATATCAGCAGCTATTAATTAAGATGCCATCTGGCTTAGCTTGACAAGGTTCCTGTCTTACTAACAGTTTTAAAGACAGAAATAAAATTTACTGTAAATTGTCTGAAAAAAATCCTTAAAAAATAAAATGGAAATTCAGTTGTTACACAGAGTATAATTAAGAGCAAACACACATACTGAGATATAAGATGAGAAAGTGACTAACCACTTCATTGCTGCCAAAAAAAAAAAAATCTCATGGTCAAAATGGAACATAAATTGGATATGAATAAACAATGATGTTGCTTGCTTAGATGTATTTATTGGTAAATAGAGAAACATACAAACACCTAAGGTATGGGAAGAAGAAAGTCACGTTGGTAAAGGAATTGGCAGAGGTGGGGCTGAAGGCTTTTTAAAATTTGAAAGTCCACAGTTCTCACCCAAATCTCAAAAGTAGTCATAAGTATCACCAAAAAAAGCAACCTGAAATGAGATATGATAATGTTAAGTTTTTAGTATAATCAACCATCCTTGACCTTTAACTGCATGTGAAGAATTGTGGGTAATGTGAACTTGTGTCCTAGTTTGCCCAGAACAGTCCCAGTTTATGACTGCTGTCTAGGCCTAATTATTAATAGGTCTAATTATTAATAATGCCCCCTTTTTTGCTTCAGAGTGCCCCAGTTTCGATGATAAATTATAGGATCACCCTTGTTTGGGGCCAAACTTCAGGAGCTCAGTACAGGCTTTCCTCCTCGCTCCAACAACCACTACTCAAGTAGAACTACCCATGTTAATAGAGATATTAATGAAAACTAGGTTGATATAGCAGAAAACAGTTTCCTTCTCTTTTAAATTCATACTATTGCTTTAGACTCTGCATGACCTTATTAAACAGCTGCTTCTTCCATGTTCTGTTTTTTCATGTTTCTGTGCTGTGTGCTCAGTCATGTCTGACTCTTTGCAGTCTCATGGACTGTAGCCTGCCAGGTTCCTCTGTCCATGGAATCTTACAGGCAAGAATACTGGAGTGGATTGCCATTTCCTACTCCAGGGGATTTCCCTGACCCAGGGATCGAACTCAAATTTCTTACATCTCCTGCATTGGCAGGTGGATTCTTTACTGCTACCACCATCTGAGAAGCTTCTTCCATAATATTTAATTATTACCAGAATAAAAAGCAACAAATCAATCCTTTTAAAATGGCAATCATCGTTTTAGGTAGTTGTCCCTCAAATTTTACCTGAATTATTCTAAATAAGCCCATACCATGGACACTGAGTTGTATTAGCAGGTATTTTGCAGTTTTATATTAGAGGGCACATAAAGATGTAATTCAGAGTGATACCTTACAGTCCTTTGCTAAGATGATCTGGGGAGAGAGTTCTAAGGAAAAACATTACAACTTCTTTGAAATATTTCCTATGATAAAGTTATCGTAGCCAAATCTATGGTTCTAATTCTCAATTTGGGCTTCCCATAGTCCTAGAGCACTCAAAGTGTCATAAAGATGATGTACCTTTTTAGAGATTCAATTTTGCTTTATTGTTTGTAATTTTAAATTTTTTATGTTTTAATAAATGTGACTATGGTATTAAATGGAAAGCAAGACATTCATGAACTTTTAAGAAAAAAAGGTGAATTCCCAAAGAATCTCTCCCATTTCTGATAGACTGTGTGGTGATTCTCTCCTTGTCTTCTGAATACTGGAGTGGGAAAACTTGTAGAAGCACTGCTCTAAGGTAGAGCATTTTGGTTTCTTTTCATCCAATCATCTGTTTGTTACCATGGTTCCAAATTCAGTGGGCTGGAATGTAGCCTGGGGGTTGGCATTGAACAAGCTTTGGCATTGGACAGACCTAATCACTGTCCTGCCTATGCATTTACTAGCTCTGAAACTTTGCATACATGTGAAATAAGGATAGTAATAGTTAATTCATAGAAGTATTTTTGACCACTAAAGCATGTATTATATAGTAAGCACTCCACAGTTGTTTATTATTATTGTATCTCAAGAGGTCTCTTGGCCCTATTCATGGGAACTCCCTATGATTACCTACTCTATATAATTTTTTCTAGTAAGCATAAAAGGAGATGTGGAGAAACTGAAAGTGATCTTGAAATAAAGCAACAACAACAGCATTTTTAAGAGCTGGGACGCTATAAAGAAAGATAAAAGGAGCCAGGGTGTTTTTAGCTTGGAGAGGAAGAAGCCAGAAAATGACAATAGCATTCAAGTGTAAGAATTATTGTGAGGGGGAGGCTGACAGGTTGTTTTCCATTTCTACAGGGGTTAGCAAACATAAATATTACAGAAAAATAACTTGATTTGACACAAATAAGAATGTCTTGTCAAGGAGAGTGACAACACTAGAATAGCATGTTAGAGAGGGTATAGTATATCAACCTGAGTGCATCTAAAAATATCCTAATTTAGGTGAAAATCTAGTTATGGCTGCCCTGGCTGACCTTTTAAATCTGAGTGCCAAAGATTAGTTTTCAATCAGTTCAGGGACACAGTCTTTGGCAGATTTTTTGTCAGACTCTATAACATATAGGGCAGAGAGATATATACTCTTTTGGAGACATATAAAAATTTTGTGTGTTGTGTGTATGTGTTCAGTCATATCTGACTCTTTGCGACTCCTTGGACTGTAGCCCACCAGGTTCTTCTGTCCATGGGATTTTCCAGGCAAGAATACTGGAGTGCGTTGCTATTTCTTACTCCAAGGGATCTTCCTGATCCAGGGATCAAACCCATGTCTCTTGTGTCTCCTGCATTGGCAGGCTGCTTCTTTACCAATGCACCACCTGGGAAACCCTATAAAAATTAATGTGATGTGTAATTGGAATAACAGTTTAAAATTTACAATGATGATAATGTTAACAACAATAGTTAACATTTTTAAAGTACTTACTGTGAGAAAGACTCTGTTCTAAGTAGGCTATATGTCTTATCTTTTGCTGGTCAATAATTAGTTGATGCATTTAATTCTAGGAACTGTTTGAATCAAGGTACACCCTGAACCTTCTGTGTGAAATCTACCCAAGAGTGAATACATGTTGAACAACCTCCCACCTAATCAAATTCTACCCATCCTACCATGCCCAGCTTAAAAAATTGCTCCTTCTGTATGAGGGCTGCCTGACTTTTCCTAGTCATTTATTTTTCTCTAAATTCATAGTTTTTATCCTCAGACTATTTATGGGCTTCCCTGGTGGCTCAGCGGTTAAAGCATTTGCCCACAATGCGGAAGATCTGGGTTCGATCCCTGGGTCGGGAAGATCCCCTGGAGAAGGAAATGGCAACCCACTCCAGTACTCTTATATGAGATTTCAACAGACTATTTCCTTGAGGTATATTTGTGCTATTGATGTGTGTGGCTATTCAATCCTTATCTCTTTAACTCTTCTTGAACGTATGTGATGTCTTCTAAGCCCAATTGTAAAAATCTTCAGGGAAACCAACTGTAGTAGTCGTATGTTGGTTTTTGGCTATTCAGTATCCATTTTTCTACTTTAGAAGTAGTACCTTGTTTTTCTTTTGGAAAATTATCCTTCTTCTGTTGTATGTAGTCTTGATAGAATGGGCTATCAGAGATTTCTGCAGTTCCTTTCCCTACCAATAAGTAAGTGAGTTGGAATTCTTTCCCAGGGCTTTGAAACTTGAACAGAGTATCACAAACACAGGAGAAAACAATTGGTTTGTTCTAGTGGCAGTGTCCTGGGAAAGCTATTTTCTGCTAACTTACCCCCTAGATCTTCCAGATTCTATTCTAGTCAAGCCTGCTATCCTAGCTTTTGTTTTGATAGTCTTGCAGCATGTTAGTCAAATTTTCTGTTGCTGGCAACACAGACATGCTAAGTATTTCAGGGGCAAGTCCTCTACTTGTTTGTGTGACCCACTGTACAAATCACAGTGCTTGTCACAGAGTAAGTGTTCATTAGTGACGTTTTTGAAGAACTTATGTGGAAAAACAAGCACTGATGAAAAGACATAAGATTTAAGAGAGAATTTTACAAATTGATAAGAGGTATAAAAATCCTACTGGAGAGCCCAGGAGTGCTATATTTATGATAAAATTATTCACTAGCGAATTTATATAATCCCAACATCCACCCAAGCTACCTTTGCTTTACTAATTAAGGGACAAGTGGCACACACTGCAAAGTCGTACAGAGAAGCTCCAACATACTCAATGTTCAATGTCCATTCTTTCTTCTACAACTCCCTGCACTTCCTGACCCAGAAGACCCCTCCTTTCAGTAATGCTAAAAAAAGGTGATCTGAGCCAAGATGAATGACATTTACTGCATCACCCAGGATTTCATCTATTTTTAAATTTTCAGATGGATTTAAGAGTTGTACAAGTGTGTGCTATTCAAGAGCTGGAAAGAAATGAAGACAGAGCTCAGAGAAGTCAGGTAGGGTCAGGCATGAACCTAAAGTAGAGAGCAATACCCACATAAGTTGCACCAGTGCTTGTATCAGGAATGTTGCGCTGGAAGAAGCACAAGCTGGAATCAGGATTGCCAGGAGAAATATCAATAACCTCAGATATACAGATGACACCACCCTTATGGCAGAAAGTGAAGAGAAACTCAAAAGCCTCTTGATGAAAGTGAAAGAGGAGAGTGAAAAGGTTGGCTTGAAGCTCAACATTCAGAAAACAAAGATCATGGCATCTGGTCCCATCACTTCATGGGAAATAGATGGGGAAACAGTGTCAACAGTGTCAGACTTTATTTTTTTGGGCTCCAAAATCACTGCAGATGCTGATTGCAGCCATGAAATTAAAAGACGCTTACTCCTTGGAAGGAAAGTTATGACCAACCTAGATAACATATTAAAAAGTAGAGACATTACTTTGCCAACCAAGGTCCGTCTAGTCAAGGCTATGGTTTTTCCCATGGTCATGTATGGATGTGAGAGTTGGACTGTGAAGAAAGCTGATCGCCGAAGAATGGATGCTTTTGAACTGTGGTGCTGGAGAAGACTCTTGAGAGTCCCTTGGACTGCAAGGAGATCGAACCAGTCCATTCTAAAGGAGATCAATCCTGGGTGTTCATTGGAAGGATTGATGCTTAAGCTGAAACTCCAATACTTTGGCCACCTCATGTGAAGAGCTGACTCACTGGAAAAGACTCTGATGCTGGGAAGGATTGGGGGTGGGAGGAGACGGGGACGACAGAGAATGAGATGGCTGGATGGCATCGCCGACTCGATGGACATGAGTTTGGGTGAACTCCGGGAGTTGGTGATGGACAGGGAGGCCTGGCATGCTGTGATTCATGGGGTCGCAAAAAGTCGGACACGACTGAGCGACTGAACTGAACTGAACTGCAGTACAGCAAGTTGGATCAGATGACTCTAAAGCCTTATCCACTGTGGACATTCTTTGTTTCTACTTCTTTCAGTTTTTCATAGCTGTAACTGAGAATCAGCCCCAGCCCCTTTAAGAGGCATTGGTAAGTGTAGGAAGATGTAAGAATGTTGAAAAAGATGTTTCAGCAGTTTGTTTAAAAAAAAACAACTCTACTAGTCTACAAATAGAATTTTCATTCAGGAAGCATTTGTTACTAGCCTATTGTTTACAAATAAGTGTGCTAAGGTGCTGGGAGGAAGGGCAAGCAGAGAGGCAAAGAAAAATAGTCACACTCGCTGCCTTTCAGGAGCTTATAATTCACTGAAAATTATGCCGTGTCACTGTGCACTTTTTAACCCCTCTTTGTAAACAGTATCCTTCATAGACTGACTAGTGACAAAGAACTCTTCTTGCCTTCAAGGAGCTTTTAGTTTTTATTCTGTCACTGATCTGTCACTGATTAATTCAACAGTCTACACTGCACTAGACTCTGTGCTAGGTACTGTGGACACCATCATGAGAAAGATTTACAAAGTCTCTCCTTCAGGGAGCTCAAGGGAAACAACATGACCTAAGTCTCTGTTTAGTTTTTATCATGCTAGTTCTGAATCTTCTCCAAGTCTTTTCCTCCTGTAGTCATAGTGCCATTTTGGAAAATCACATCTGACCAGGTCATCTGTCCCCTGTTTCAGACTCTCCAATGGCTTCCTTTGATGTGTTAAAGTGTTAGTAGCTCAGTCGTGTTCAACTCTGTCACCCCATGGACTGTAGCTTGCCAGGCTCCTCTGTCCAAGGAATTTCCCAGGCAAGAATACTGAAGTGGGTTGCCATTCCCTTCTTGAGGGAATCTTCCCAACCCAGGGATCAAACCCAGGTCTCCACCTTTACTTGCAGATTCTTTACCAACTGAGCTACCAGGGAAGCTCCCAGGTGTCTAGTTCAGAGTAATGCAAATAAGGTCCCTGCATCATCTGGCTCTTGGCCATTTTCATTGAAAAGGCCTTTAAGTGGCACGATGGCAACTGCTTACAATCTACTTCAGCCTGGGCAGATTACAGTTGTTGGAATGTATGCCAAAGTGCTATCACCGAACTTACCGTAAATACTCATAAGATTTAGTGATCATCTTTACCCAAGAAATCCAGCAGGAATGTGGTAAAGATCCAGAACTGAAACCCATGGAAAAGTAGATCAAAGGCAGTGCAATCACCTAGCACAAATGATTCTCCTTTTATTGCTCCAAGGTAAGCACTCTCGCCTCAGTGAAATAGATATATAGGTGGAAGGAGACTTAAGAAATGAGAAAACATGTTATCCTGAAAGGATAAAAGTGGCAACAATTTTTATCACCTTCTTGGACCTTTGAATCACTCTCTGAACAGTTACTTGAGATGTTCTTGGATCCTCTTAGGCTGCTTTTAAAGACTGTGGAAAGAATTTGACTCTTTATCTAAGAGATGTTCTAAACCATAAATGTGCTTGAAAGGGTCTGTGATCTCTGCTGCCATCCATACAACATCTATCAAATTCCCTAATTCAGTAAAGGTTAAGAACCATAATAAACACACCAAGGCTATGGACATAATTCCAATCTGAATTCAGTTCTCTTTGTTAATAAGAAGGGAAACCCAGATTATCAAGTTAATATATGAGCATGTGTTCCCTGAAATTTTTGAGTGTCTGAAGCTCGGTCTTCTTAATTGGGACTATTGTTACTTATTTCACAGGGCTGTAGTAAGGGTTAAATGAAATCATGTGTGTAAAGCACTAGGCACAGTGCTTGAAGCTGGGTAGGTACTCGAATGGTTCACACTGTTTCTCTGATTCTCACATAATGTCAGTGCCTGCAACACTGTGAGTTTCTTCACTGGGACCCTCCTATGAGCTATTTCTCTGCTCCTTTTGTCCTTCATGATAAGCAGTCTTTTAGGTCTTCAGAGCCTGTTTAAAAATATAGAATATTCAACCCAGAAAGAATTTGGAGGAAACTCTTTAAGGACAAATATGCTAAGGCCTGAGGTCTTATCCAAGGTCACATGGCTAATTAGTGGGCAAAACTAGGTCTTGACTCAAGTCTCCTGACTCTAGTCCAGTGGCTCTACTGTTATCATTATCTGCTGCATTATTATTCTCTGAAAAATGTAAGGGACAGCCTAAATCAATACATTAGTATTTATTTACTGAGCATCTACTGAAGTGAACCTAGAACTGCTAAAAAAATTTTGGAAAGTATTAAATAAGTATGAGACATATTGTTTACAATTGAGTTATTTTAATTTATTCCTTGAGTGAATCAAATTGCTTCTCTCACTGCAGACATCTTTCCTCATTAATTTTATACTAATTTTGAGTTCTCTTTTTTATGTTTCTATCTTCAACTATGAGAATTTGGAAAAGCAGTTGTATACATGAATTCTTGCTGAGCAATTTATAGCTGGTTATTGCTGTGCAGAAAACTCTATTATTAGAGTCAGGCACACATTCACACATCCTCCAATTAGATCTCCCAATAATCCTATTTTATAGATGAAATATAAAAGGCATGGAGACATGAAGTAACTTGCCCAAGTCCCTCTCAGATGCCAAAGCCCATGTTTATACCACACATTCCTTTGAACTGTTTAACTTCAATTTTAATCCCCGGAAGCAAAATAAATAAAAAAGGACAATACAGAAGTGTGATGCATATAAATTGCTTAATTAGTAGAAATTTATTCCACAAACATTTGTTATTTCCCAGGCTACATCTTAAGAGGGTAAAATGAGCATTACAGCAATAGCCACATGTGGCATTTCCTTCATTCTGTCCACACTCCCACCATGGCAGTTCCTGCCTCAGGGTCTTGCCAAGGGCCCTCACCTATTTCTTCTTTTGCTGTTTCATTTTCTGAATGATCAAGTGTACTGCTCAGGCCACTGTGTTCTTGACTTCTTTAGGTTCTAGACGTTTTCTCAAGAGGGGGAAGTTTAGTTCACTCTGACCTGTAATATTAAGCTGGTTACAAAGTCATGTGGCCTTGTGTTCTTGATGTCCTACAAAGGTGTAAATGAAGGTCATTTATCTTTTAATGTTAGTTTAAGCATGAGACCAAGAGTCAGGACCATAGGCCGTTTGAGTAACTGATGCATTCAATATCACCCTCCTTATGGAGCCTGGCCTGCAGCCTCCAGTCTCGAACCTGTAAGAGTTCTTGCCCAGAAGCCTCCTCAGTTCTTCATGCAAATAGATAGTGGTGGACCAGTCCCAAAGACCTTCAGATATTCTCATTCCCAAGTGTGAAGAACATGCAGGACCTCAAACCATTAATTGTCACACTTTCCTATGTGATCCAAAAGAAAGCACCAGTTCCACCATCTCCACCAGCAAAAAGTCCACTTTTCTCCTCTGCTAAACCAGGTTCCCAGATGTCTCCTGTGCTTGCTGCTGCTGCTAAGTCACTTCAGTCGTGTCCGACTCTGTGTGACCCCATAGACGGAAGCCTACCAGGGTCCCCCATCCCTGGGATTCTCCAGCAAGAACACTGGAGTGGGTTGCCATTTCTTATCCATGCATTAAACTCTTTCTCTATCTGGACATCTGAAACAAAGATTCTGAACAGTATGACTAAGAAGTCACTCTCTCCACACCAAAACATTTTTTTAAACTATAATTAATTAATCTTTACTATGTGTCAGATACTAATGGTGCTTTCTTTGCATGTATCATTTAAAACCTCTAAAGAGCATAATAGTGATGATTTGAAAAGGAATGTTTCAGTTCACTTCAGTCACGCAGTCGTGTCTGACACTTTGCGACCCCGTGAATCACAGCACGCCAGGCCTCCCTGTCCATCACCAACTCCCGGAGTTCACTCAAACTCATGTCCATTGAGTCGGTGATGCCATCCAGCCAAGGTTAAATAATTTCCCTCAGGTCATTCAGGTCTTAAGTAATAGAACTGGCAATAAGACCAAGTCTGACCACATGTGACCACAAAACTCCTTTCCTGCCTAGTACGTTACATTGCACTCCTTTAACTGCCTTAGTTTAATACTAATTTCTGAAATGAAAAATAGATAAAAGAACAACACGAGTAAGAGGAATACAAATGCATAATTAGCATGAGTAAAGTGTGCATTATCATTTTTATGTCAAGCCCATTTCTGTGAATGTTCCATTATGAGAGCATTTTAGTTGATAAAAATTCAAAGATGCACATTTGCTAGTTGAAGCAAGAAAATGTCAATAATCCCACTTTATTTTATTAATTTAGATATGGTTCAGGCAAGTACAGCTGGTATTGCTATTCTTGGAGCTGGAAGGAATGAGGGGGCAGGTGGGAATATTTCCATTAACAGATAGACTCAGTCAGATTAGACTAGAGAAGACTCCACTATTCCAAATCTCTAGTCCTGCTCTGCCCCTAACAAATCATCCACTGCAAACTGTGCCAGAGAGATGAATGCGAGAATGAAATTAATCAAAATAAGATGAGGGCCCAGCAGTCTATCACAGGTGGCAGTTTGATTAATGAAAGCCAGAAAGCAGCAAGTACAATTTGGGAAATCAATGAGACCCAGCCGAAGGCAAAAACAACAGGAAAGCTCTAGCTCTCCCTAGAAAAAAATAAAAATAAAAATCCCTTTGTATTTGTTTAGATCTTTTGACCTAAGGATGTCAAGGCATTTCACAAGCAATTTCTTTTTTTCTTGTCTGTTACAGAGAAACCCACACAGACATTAATGCAACTTTTCTTCTGAGCTAAAAGAAGAAACAGAAGAGAGAAAAAAAAGAGTCAGGGTTCTCACAGCTTTCTTTGTAATTAATGCCTCCATGAATGGGCAATCAAATCTCTGTATAGTCACTTTAAGATTTAAGTAGATATCTTTGGGGAAAGTGAAAGTTGCTCGGTAGTGTCTGACTTTTTGTGACCCAATGGACTATATGGTCCATGGAATTCTCTAGGCCAGAATACTGGAGCGGATGGCCTTTCCTTTCTCCAGGGGATCTTTCCTTTCTCCAAGGATCTCAGTTGGTAAAGAATGTGCCTGCAATGCAAGAGACTCCTGTTGGCTTCTTGGGTCAGGAAAGCAGTAGGCTACCCACTCCAGTATTCTTGGGCTTCCCTTGTGGCTCAGCTGGTAAAGAATCTTTGGGGGCATCTACCAAATTCAGAACATTTCTTCTCTAAGTTAAACTACTCCCTTTATTCACAGAAATGGCTCATGTCTGCCATGTTTGTTCTGTGTATCTTCCTTTATCCCCACCGTGGCCATGATTGATTGGCTCATGGGTAGACACCTGATCCAACTGGGGCCAGTCAGATACTTTTTCTAATGACTTGGAATTGATATTACTCAATATGTAAATTATTCAGTAAGTAAAGCATGCACTGTGGGGTGGGCAACAGCAAAGAGTCTGCAGAGAGATAAATGAAGCAGTTGTTTAAAGAACTGAACAGATATACCCCCTTGGTTCATGACAGTTGCCCAATTTCTGATTCTAGCCCCCTGTGAGGCCCAGCCACATGGTCTGCCTATAGATTTAAATGAAACGGTCCTGAATTTTGCAACTAAATTCTCCTCTTCCACTTAAGTTAGCTCAAGTGTATTTCTGCTTCTTGCAACTGACAGTATCATAATAAGTACTTTATTGATGGGTGTGTTGTGTCCACATTCTCCTAGAAATGTCTGCCTTGCAATCTCTTAGTTCTTCTCCTATGCCTCCATCTATTTCTCAACCTCCATTAATCGTGCTGCTTTTTCTGCTACCCCTTAAGTATAGGTATTCCCTAATGCTTTGTGCTCAACCCATCCCTGACCTTTTCAGAGAAGCTCACCTCCTCCACAGCTTCAGTTAATACCTCAGTTCAGTTCAGTCGCTCAGTCGTGTCCGACTCTTTGCGACCCCAAGAATCATAGCACGCAAGGCCTCCCTGTCCATCACCAACTCCCAGAGTTCACTCAAACTCACGTCCATCGAGTCGGTGATGCCATCCAGCCATCTCATTCTCTGTCGTCCCCCTTTCCTCCCGCTCCCAATCCTTCCCAGCATCAGAGTCTTTTCCAGTGAGTCAACTCGTCGCATGAGGTGGCCAAAGTATTGCAGTTTCAGCTTTAGCATCAGTCCCTCCAATGAACACCCAGGATTGATCTCCTTTAGAATGGACTGGTTCGATCTCCTTGCAGTCCAAGGGACTCTCAAGAGTCTTCTCCAGCACCACAGTTCAAAAGCAATCAGTCTTCTTCACAGTCCAACTCTCACATCCATACATGACCACTGGAAAAACCATAGCCTTGACTAGACGGACCTTGGTTGGCAAAGTAATGTCTCTGCTTTTAATATGCTATATAGATTGGTCATAACTTTTCTTCCAAGGAGTAAGCGTCTTTTAATTTCATGGCTGCAATCAGCATTTGCAGTGATTTTGGAGCCCCCCAAAATAAAGTCTGACACTGTTTCCACTGTTTCCCCATCTACTTCCCATGAAGTGATGGGACCAGATGCCATGATCTTAGTTCTCTGAATGTTGAGTTTTAAGCCAACTTTTTCACTCTCCTCTTTCACTTTCACCAAGAGGCTTCTTAGTTCCTCTTAACTTTCTGCCATAAGGGTGGTGTCATCTGCATATCTGAGGTTATTGATATTTCTCCTGGCAATCTTGATTCCAGCTTGTGCTTCTTCCAGCCCACTGTTCCTCATGATGTATTCTGCATGTAAGTTAAATAAGCAAGGTGACAATATACAGCCTTGATGTACTCCTTTTCCTATTTGGAACCAGTCTGTTGTTCCATGTCCCGTTCTAACTGTTGCTTCCTGACCTGCATATAGATTTCTCAAGAGGCAGGTCACGTGGTCTGGTATTCCCTTCTCTTTCAGAATTTTCCACAGTTTATTGTGAGCACCTGAATCCCAGATTTATATCTCTAGCACGTATCTTGACTGATACTGCTAAGCCACTCTGAAAAGCCTCACAGGCTGCTTAAATTAAAAAAAAAAAAAATCTTAAATCATTCATTGTCCTGTTTCTCATCTTAAAAAATCTGCTCTTTTCTCCCATATTTTCTATTGGAAAATGGCATTACTCTCTTACCAGTCACCCATGCTAGATGGCACAGAGTTATTTTTAATGGCCCTCTCTCTTACCCCTGGTCATCATTCAGTCTTCATCTCTCAGTTGGATGATTTATTATAGATTCCTAGGAATTTTTCCTTCTACAGTCTCATATAGTCATCTATAACCATTGTCAGTCCATCCCCTCTACTCTGCCAGAGTGTGCAGCACTTTCATTTCTGTTTCATTAATTTACATGTCTGTACTTATGCCTACCACCCTGGTGCTGATTCCTGTGGCTTTCTTTGTTCAGTTCAGTTCAGTCACTCAGTCGTGTCCGACTCTTTGCGACCCCATGAATCACAGCACGCCAGGCCTCCCTGTTCATCACCAACTCCCGGAGTTCACTCAAACTCATGTCCATCGAGTCAGCGATACCATCCCCGTCTCCTCCCACCCCCAATCCCTCCTAGCATCAGACTCTTTTCCAGTGAGTCAACTCGTCGCATGAGGTGGCCAAAGTACCGGAGTTTCAGCCCTAGCATCAGTCCTTCCAATGAACACCCAGGACTGATCTCCTTTAGAATGGACTGGTTGGATCTCCTTGCAGTCCAAGGGACTCTCAAGAGTCTTCTCCAGCACCACAGTTCAAAAGCATCAATTCTTCGGCGATCAGCTTTCTTCACAGTCCAACTCTCACATCCATACATGACCACGGGAAAAACCATAGCCTTGACTAGACGGACCTTAGTTGGCAAAGTAATGTCTCTGCTTTTAATATGCTATCTAGGTTGGTCATAACTTTCATTCCAAGGAGTAAGCGTCTTTTAATTTCATGGCTGCAATCAGCATTTGCAGTGATTTTGGAGCCCAAAAAAATAAAGTCTGACTGTTTCCACTGTTTCCTCATCTATTTCCCTTGAAGTGATGGGACCAGATGCCATAATCTTCATTTTCTGAATGTGGCTTTCTAGTAAGTTTTGAAATGGACCATGTAAGGATCTTTTTTAAAATGTATATTCTTGGACTTACCTGGTGGTCCAGTGGTTAAGACTCTGAGCTCCCCAATGCAAGGGGTGCTGGTTCGATCCCTGATCAGGGAACTAAGATCCTGCATGCCACTAGGCACAACCCACACCCCACACCCCACACCCCAAACCCTGCCAAAAAACAGTTTAAAAAAATGAAGATTCCTCAATTCCACCTTCAGAGATTCTGATTCAATCAGCCTGATGTAGGCTATGAATGTGATTTTTCACAAGTTCCCTCAAAGTGTCTATTGCAGAGTTCCAAGGATGCTTTAGAGTTATGGATAAGAACGTGGGTTTTGGAGCTCTGACTGAATTCTGGGTGTGCTTCTACTTGCTGGGTGACACTGGGAAGGATGTATGCTTCTCCTTTGGTAAAATAAGGATGATATGGCAAGTACTATTCATATGAATTAAATACTCTAATTCATGTAGACTTGAAGAGTGCCTGGGACTCCATAAATGTTATGTAATTGTATTTGCTAATAGAGAGCAGACCGTGAGGAAATGCAGAAAGATCAAAGAAAATATGTGCCGATCTGATGACATCAAAAAACTTTCCAGCGATTGGCAGAACCTAAAAAAACTGTTCTTAAATAGCAAGGAAACTGAATGCTGACTGAGTAGGTGATCTGTTTTGTGTGGTAAATATATATGGCCTAAAAGTCGCTGTTTTAGCAATTTTTAAGGGTATAATTCAGTGGCATGAATTACATTTGCAGTGTTGTGCAACCTTCACCTCTATTTTTTCAGTGCGCTAAAGAAACTATAGCAATTAAAAAATGATTCCCCATTCCACTTTCCTCCCAGCCCCTTGTTATATGTTGTTCAGTTGCTAAGTTATGTCCAACTCTTTGCGACCCCATGGACTGCAGCATACTAGGCTCCCCTGTCCTTCATTATCTCCCAGATTTTTCTCAAACTTATGTTCATTGAATCAGTGATGCCATCCAACCATCTCATCTTCTGTCGTCCCCTCCTCCTCTTGCCCTCGATCTTTCCCAGCATCAGGGTCTTTTCCAATGAGCCAGTTCTTTGCATCAGGTGGCCAAAGTACTGAAGTTTCAGCTCCAGTCCTTCCAGTGAATATTCAGGGTTGATTTCCCTTGGGATTGACTCTTTTGATCTTCTTGCTGTTCAAGGGGCTCTCAAGAGTCTTCTCCAGCCCCACAGTTTGAAAATATCTGTTCTTCGGCACTCAGCCTTCTTTATGGTCCATCTCTCACATCCATACATGGTTACTGGAAAAACCATAGCTTTGACTATACATACCTTTGTCGGAAAAGTGAAGTCTCTGCTTTGTAATATGCTGTCTAGATTTGTCATAGCTTCTTTTCAGAGGAGCAAGCGTCTTTTAATTTCATGGCTGCAGTCACTGTCCAGTGATTTTGGAACCCAAGAAAATAAAATGTCACTGTTTCTATTTTTTCTCTATTTGCCATGAAGTGATAAGAGCAGATGCCATGATCTTAGTTTCTTGAATGTTGAGTTTTAAGCCAGCTTTTTCACTGTCTTCTTTCACCTTCATTAAGAGGCTCTTTAGTTCTTCTTCACTTTTTGCCATAAGGGTGGTCATCTGCATATCCGAGGTTATTGATATTTCCCCTGGCAATCTTGATTCCACTTGATTCCATCTAGCCTGACATTTCACATAATGTACTCTTCATATAAGTTAAATAAGCAGGGTATAATAATCTACTTGCTGTCTCTATGATTTTGACTGTTCCAGATATTTCACCTAAGTGGAACCATGAAATGTGTTTTCTTTTGTATCTGGCTTATTTCACTTAAAGCAAATTTTTTGAGGTTTATCCATATTGTAACATATATTAGAACTTTTATGGCTGAAAAGCATTCCATTGTGTGTGTGTATATATATATATAAAACCTCAAGTCCATATATATATATGTATATGGACTTCCCTGGTATATCCATATTGTAGCATATATTAGAACTTCATTCCTTTTTATGGCTGAAAAGCATTCCATTGTGTGTGTGTGTGTGTATATATATATATAACCTCAAGTCTATATATATATGTGTGTGTGTATATATATATATATATATATATATGGACTTCCTTGGTGGCTCAGATGGTAAAGCATCTGCCTACAATGCGGGAGACCCGGGTTCAATCCCTAGGTCGGGAAGGTCTCCTGGAGAAGGAAATGGCAACCCACTCCAGTATTCTTCTCTGGAAAATCCCGTGGATGGAGGAGCCTGGCAGGCTACATGGGGTCACAAAGAGTCAGACATGACTGAGTGACTTCCCTTTCACTTTCATATATATATGCATGCCACGTTTTGTTTATACATCCATCTGTTGATGGACTTTGGGATTGTCTTTACATGTTAGCTATTATGAATAATGCTGCAATGAACACTAACATACAAGTATCTCTATTAGTCTCTATTTTTAGTTCTATCATGTATATATCTTAAGTGTAGAATTTGAGTAACTGATCTTTTAAAAGAAATAAAATGCTGCTTTGGAGTAAAGAAAACCTTTGGCTCTCTCTCACACACCCTGTCTGTATGACATGAGGCTGATACTGTCAGTCCTCCCTTGACCCTCTTGTTGGCAGCTCATTGTAATTGCTGTCTGGACCCTAGAGCTGTGAGTGCCTCTGCAGGAGGGCAGGCTGGGAGATGGGGAATTCAGAGTATTGCCAGGTGACAGATATCAGTGACAGACTTGAGGTAACTCGGGAGTCTTCCCTGAAAATCTTTGCCTCCTTTACTCTGATCCTTCTTGCTTTTGACAGGATGTTCTCTTCAGCCCAAGAGACCATAAGGTTATGTAAGGACTTGGAAAGACGTGGAGAGAGACTGTAACTGTGCACATCTCTTGTCCCCGCCAGCTGCCAAGGCTATCGTTGCAGCAGTGGGAGCCACTGAGGGAAAAGTGAAGGGGACATTGGGATGGGGCCGGCAGGGCAAGGCAGCTGTGGCTTGCTGAGGCATTTACAAGGAATGAGGAAGTTCCTGATCCAGATGTCCTCCCCACCCACCTCAGCACAGTACTGAAGGCCCACCTCAGGGACTGTCCCACTGCCTCTGGTTTTATCTCCGCCCCACACCTGGAACTGCACCTCCTGGTGCTGCTCTCATCTCCCTGACTCATAGTGACCTTTCCTCTTAGTTTGGTAAAGATGAATGCAGATGGTAGTGGTGCTATTTACTATATCCTGGGAGAGACAGATTGTTACTCTAAGCAATACAAGGAGAAATGTAAGTTCTGTACATAAAAGGCATAATATATGTGGTTGTCCATGATCGGAAATAATTCTTGTTACATTTTTTGGTAGAACAAAATATATTAAAGTAGTAGAACTAAGCAAAATATTAACTCATCAGTAATAAGAACATATCTTTCCCAGCCTATGTTGGGTACATAGGCTTGTTAAGGGAGAAGGAATTATACAGAGGACTTGAATAGTTGTGGTAGGTGTGGAGGGAGTTTGGGCTCCATTAAGAGTTGATAGAGAATATCTGGGGCTGTGAATAGAAGGATACCTGAAGTGACATACTTGAGAGCTTCTGGGCATCATGCCACCCTATTGTTTGTCCACCAACTTAAGGAACAGTGTGAGTTGAGTGGTATCTGTAATTTCCTGTCCTGCATGTCAACCATCATTGGATGGCAGAAACCCTGAAGTATAGATAAAAAAACTGATGGCTCTTGTAGATGACGTGACTTGGTGGCCTTCTTGGTAACTCATTTACTTCAATGCTTCTCTTGCACCTTGCTTGTATAAGAGAAGCTCGCCTAGAGAGGGTAAGTCAACAGAGACAAGGAGGGGAAATAAAAACTAGGCAAATAAAAATTTTAAAATGTCTTAAGAGATCATGATTATATAGAGTATAGAATTTTATTGCCAAGATTATTAAATACTGCCAACGACATTTGGCTGGCATACATTAAAAAATCCCTCTTAATGTGCTCAACCCAACATTACTGGAACACTGTCTAGACTAGCACATCTACTTGTTAGGTGAGATGAAGAGCATATTAGATACCTTCAGACCTGGGGGACTCATATTTTGGTGTCATATCTTTTTGGCCTTTTATGGAGTTCATGAGGTTCTCACGGTAAGTATACTGGGGTGGTTTGCCATTCCCTCCTCTCTAGTGGTTCATGTTTTATCAGAACTATCTGCTATGACTCATCCGTGTTGGGTGGCCCTGCACAGCATGGCTCATAGTTTCATTGAGTTACACAAGCCCCTTCGCAGCCTCAAGGCAGTGATCCATGAAGGGGCTGGGAAGCTTAGGGAACGAAATATGATCTATATTGAATTGCATTTTCCCCCTGATTCTGAGTAACCAAATGTCCTATTCTTGCTCATAACATTTATTAAAAGTTTTTCTTCATGTGATTCTATGAGGCCTTTTATATGACCTTTCAGATTTCATTTACTCTTCAGAGGTACAGTGTAGTGAAATTGAAAAAAAAAACTAGGGTCTAGATTCAAGCCAGTCTGGGCCTGTGTCCAAGATCTATTCCATATCAGCTAACTTGACCTCTGGGCCTCAGTTTTCTCATATGTGAAGTGAGATAGTAATAATTCCTAAATATTAAATAGGATAATGAGTATTAGGTTAGTATTAGGTTCCCTATCTCCTTGTTGCTGCCTCCAAGAAAGCTCATCATCCTTATGCAGTGTGAAGGTGATGAAGTTCCATGCGGTCTTCTATGATGAGGATCCTCTTATATCTTGCAGAGTTCACGTCACATCCACGTTGAATTTCTTACATCAGAACTTCATACTATTGTTGGGAGGCCTTTGAAAGTTGTTTTTTTGAGGCATATTTAATGATAGGAAATGAGCAGAATGTATTAGTGACTCAAGGAGATAAACTATACAGTATAAATATAGTTCTCAGAAAATGACATGTCTATACGTTTATGTACGTGATGCTTGTTGGTGTCATATTGCCTTCACCTGGATATTACATGGTAGCTGTGAAGCAAGATACCAACCTTTTTTTTCCCCTGCTTCTGGTATTTGTAGGTTGAGAAACACAACTGACTCCATGGGGGGAAAAATACAGTGGGACAGAGGAGTTAGCTGGATGCTAAATAGAGAAGAAGAGTTTTTAAAGCAAAATGCTTTGTGCTCTCTGAGGCCGTTTCTACCCTTTTAATTTCATATGCTTGAAATTATTAGTAAAATGGAAATTTCTCATTGTGTGTGGAATGCTACATATGAGTGTGAGGAAGCTGCTGACAGTCTCCACCTAGGTAGAGAGGATGTTCACACACATGCACTGGAAAAAGATTAGGAAAAAACACAGAAATGTTAACAGTGATCGTCTCTGTGTAGTGATACCTTCTATGGAATTGCACTCCCCAAGTTTTAAAATGCCTCTTGGAGTTAGATTATTTAACAAGCAGAGGTAATGGACCCATCATGATACCAAGAAAAACCAAACCTGTCAGAGGTCAGAGTTCCCATCCCTCCACTTCCCAGGCACTTTGTGCTTTCGGTGGCTCCTCAGTAGAATTGTGTCTAATTTTGAATTTAAAGTTTTCCAACACCCAGTCTTTCTGATCATACAGCAACATACCACATGAAGAGGAGGTCACTTTTCAGAGAGACACACAAAATCACACGTGATTAGTGGAAGCCTGGAAGCCTTGACTCGGTGTTACCTCTCGGCCTCTCCTTCCCTTTTTGCTTTTGATATCAGTATGCATGAGCCTTAGGAGAAAACAATGTGTGTGTGTGTGTGTGTGTGTGTGTGTGTGTGAACTGTGGTTGTGTGTTTGCATGTGTATAGAAAGAGGTAAGAGAAGTTACATATTTATGAGTACCAACATGCATACATATATATGTATATTTTTTCCTTAAGGATGCTACTGTCTGTACTTCCATGTGCCAGAAATGTCTCAAAACCTCTAAATCTCAATCAGGTTTATCCTGTGATGGAGCTGGAGCTTAGGAAGCCAGTAAGGAAGATGAGATCAAGAAACAATTCTTAGGACTTAGTCTCTCAAATGAAGGCCTCATACATCATGCAAACCCTTCAGGTCCAGGCTTGAAAAGAGTGGCTTTCCTCTTCAGGGATTGCCAGCAATTAGTCTCTGGTTTAGTCACTCCATCAGACACATCCCCGAGGGGGTCTCCAGCAGACACTCAGCCTCATTTTTAGCCGTGGATTTAGCCTCTGTTCTCAGCCAGTCCTTCACACAAGAATTCTCCAAGTACAAAAGGAGACTGACTGGGTTGGAGAAGCTCAACTGCTTAGTTCAGCCCTCTTTCACTCCTAGGCCAGTAGCCAAATCCAGTGCTCATTCCTCGTCATTTTGCTTCACTGACTCCAAACTTCACCTGAGTTTGCGTTATGACTGTGTCACAGGGCAGTCCTCCAAGAGAAGGTTAAAGTCCTAGAAGGAAAACTAAGAAGGGTAACCTATCCGCCTTTCTAAGATAGGAACTATCCTATGTTAATAATTAAAGATCAGCAAAGGTCAGATGTGAGTTTAACACTGAAAAATCCTTAATTAAAGATCATCTAGATAGGGACTTTCAAAACTGTCTTGTGGTGCTCAGGGCCTCCTTGGATGCTCTCTAGGGATGTGTGAGTTGCCTTGCAAAAAGACTTAGGCTTTTGGCACTTCTGTGAAATTACAAATCTTTAATAAATTACATATTTGTGCAAGGGCTCTTGTTCTGTTTACAGCCTCATTCTCCTCTTTGATCCCCAGGCTATCCTCTTGTCTTTCTTTCAGTATGTTACCAGTGCTGAAGCTGCATGGCACAGCACAAGGAGCATAGATTTGAAGCCAAGAAAACCAGACTCCATTCTCCAGGCTGCCATTCATTAACCTATGCTATTAATTCCGTACTTTGGTTTCCCTGTCTATAAAATGGTGTATATATTTGGGGGAAGGGTATGTGAAGGATTCAGAAAGGTCTCTGTTTGGGACAGTGACTGCTATATTTTGAGAAATGGCTGCTGTGATAATTACTGGTGGCCCAAGTGCCTGAGCTGGATTTCTGTACTTTGCCACCTGGAGGTGGAAAATTAATGCCTAATTTGACACCTCAGAAAAGGAATGACATGAAAAGGAGAAAAATATTACAACATCCACCCCTCCTCTTATTTTTAGTACTTCATTAACATTGTTATTATTATTTTTGGAGTCTCCCAACCATTTCTGCAGAATTTTCTTTTTAATTCATGGATCATGGGACTCAAACTGGTATAATTCTTGCTTCATTATAATTTGCCATATGTGGGCATGTTGTCTATATTTAGCCTATGAATATAAAAACTTTACCATGTTGCCAAAGTGCCACATTAAAAAAAAATTGAAACTAGTCAAAAGTGTTTGGTTTGCAGAGGAATTAACAGGCCCAGAAATTTTTAAATACTTGCCAAAATAGATTGTACACCAGAATTTGGATTTTCTCTTTCCTTAACAGCTACTTTATGGAAAATTTACATAAGAGCCAAAGAGCCTCAATTTTAGTAAGATACCTAAGAAACACATTTAATTGTGATGTGAGTTTGCAACAGATGTAAATTTAAATAGAAATGAAGCTGTCCTTCACCCGGCTGGTATCAGCACAGTCCCACATTCTCCTTTAAAGGTTGCCAGGAGAAGCAGCAGCCTGAAGAATTATGATCCAATGCCCCTTTCTTAAGTGCAGGTCAGGTTTTTCTTTCAAATTCTGGATTGAAAGGAAAAGAAAGAAAGGGAAAGGAAAACGGGGTGGGGAAAACCCTTTATCATTATCTGGCTGATTTCCTCAGTCTTCTCCTAAGAATACCCGTCGGTTAGTCACTCTTCATGGTACTGCATTTATTTTCTCGTATGATGAAAGGTTGGGAAGATCCTACATATTGTAAAGATGATGTCTAAATAGCCACTCCGTTGAAAATCTTTTTTTAAAGGGGGGCTTTCGTTTTTACTGTAGTGATTGATTTGAGTGAGGGTTTTAAAAATTTATTCTCATCATTGTTATTGTTTGTTGTTTGCTTGCAAGTAATGAACTTATTTTTCTAAAGAATCATCTTGACCAGGTAGCTGTCGAAATGTTTTAGGAATCCAAAGGAAGCTTAGGAAGGATGTGTTCTAAAAATAGCTTCCTACACACTAGAAGATTGATTAACACACAGACATGTACACACGCACATCCTCCCTCCCTGTCTTTCTCCCCCCCCCCCTCCCTCCCTCTATGTCTCTCTCTCTGGCTAATCCAGCAACTTGCTGTCATCAATAAATTATAAACATGCCTCATAGGACTTGCCCGCTGCATGCTCCCACTGCCATTCTCTTAGTGTGGCGCCTGACGCCCAGCTGTGGTTTGGGATCTCCCAGGCTGGTCAAAGCTCTCTGGGTGACAAGGAATCATGCCGTGCTTCCTTGCTTGCCTATTTCTAAGTATGAGTTACAATTTGTGACTTGGAGTCTGCCTTGTTTCTGAGTCCGTTTCCTCTTTGCAACCATTTTCCGGGACCCACGCCCTTATTTTGGTCCCTTGTGCCACAGTCATCTATAAAGTGTAGCAACCTTCCAGGGTGGAGACTCACTTTTATTCCTGTCAAAATTGCGTAAGAACTACTCACCTGGGATTTTATTTCAATCCTCCTTTATAGCTATCCTGGACCTTTTGCCTGGATCACTACAAATCACCTACTCCTGGACGAACTGTTGATAATTCTGCACTGCAATTTCTTGAGCATCAGTCATGTACCAGACACCAAACTGGTGATTCTCTTATTGCAAATAGTATGCAGTCATGTGATTGACAGTACTGACTCTGCAGGTGAGGTTCAAATTGTAGCTCCATGAATGACTACCTATTTGAGAACAAGACACTTAATACTTTAGTGCCTTAGCTTCCTCATCTGTAAGCTTAGGTGGAGTGTATTATTATCCTCAAAATCATAACTAGCTCACATATTCACAATCACATAAACAGAATTTTAATGCTGTATTCTTTTAGAACCAGTTCTGGGTGTACAGTAAGTGAAATGAAGTCACTCAGTCGTGTCTGATTCTTTGTGACCCCATGGACTGTAGCCTACCAGGCTCCTCCGTCCATGGAATTTTCCAGGCAAGAGTACTGGAGTGGGTTGCTATTTCCTTCTCCAGGGGATTTTCCCAACCCAGGGACTGAACCCAGGTCTCCCGCATTGCAGGCAGACACTTTGCCATCTGAGCAACCTGGGAAGCCCTCAGTAGGTGCTTAACAAATAGTTGCAGAATGAATAGATAATCCATTGTTATATAGCAGACTTTGTTTGCTTGTTGATTTACTGTAATTAAAAAAAAAAAAATCCCCATGACAGTTAGTCTCAATAAACTAAAGGAGGAGAACAGAAAATCAAAAGCAGATGATCATATCTCAAAACATTTTATTTTAGTTTCAGAATATCTTTTGCTTTCCACAGATTCTCAGTTATAAAAGAATGACTACTAGGGTCATACCCTTAATATACAAGCTCCACGTTGTATCTGATTTACTTCTTAAATTTAGAATAGGTTGGCTTTTAAAGATATTTAGAAGCCATGACCCACTCCTACTTTCTCGGTCTCCTGTGTTGGTGGTAGGAAGGCAGGGGATAACGGAAAGAGGCCGCAAGGATGAACTGGGGATTATTGGCTAGAAGGTCAGGCAGGGCCTCACGGCGTGGCTCTGAGGGGCGGCGGGGTGCTGGCCTGCCCCGCTTCTCTTCTCCCTTCACCTGGTAGTAGTGTTTCTACTCTCCTTTTGGGAACTCCCCTCCCCTTAATTCCACATGAATCGGGAGAGGCCATCTCCCCTTCCCGCTGCAGTGAAAGTCTAGGATCCATATCCCAGGTCAGCTGGCACATTCTGTTTCCCTAGGCTCAGTGATTAATTCAAGTTTAGCCATGTGACTCAAATCAAGCCAGGTAGATACTGGTGCAGGATTCAGGGGTAACTGTTGGAAAGAGAGATTCTTTTCTTACTGGGATGTCTTAGAAGTTAGGACTAATTTAAATCTTTTGACAACCATTTTGTCAAGGCAAAAGGAAAGCCTGACTAAAAATGGAACTAATGGAGGGTAAAGCAGAGCCTACCAATGAAGAATGTGGTATTCCTAAGCAAATTTTTCAGGTTTCTGAATCCAGTTTTTCTGAAGGATGTGCCACCTTGAACTTCGAAGTTAAATGAGCCAGTAAATAAATTTCTGCTTTTGCTTAAAGAAGTTTGAGTTGTGTTTCTGTCACTTGAAAACAAAAATTCTGTGCTAATACAAGGAGTCATCACAGTCTTAAGATTCATGAACTTAAAATTGAGGTCTTTAGAAATGATTAGACACAAAGGAATTGACTTGCGTTAACCAAATTTAAAGCAAATTGCCAACATCCATTGGTTCATAGAAAAAAACAACAATTCCAGAAAAATGTCTACTTTCTCCTTCATTGACTGTGCTAAAGCCTTTGACCGTGTGGATCAAACAAACTGTGGAAAATTCTTGAAGAGATGGGAATACCAAATGACCTGACCTGCCTCCTGAGAAATCTATAAGCAGGTTAAGAAGCAACAGTTAGAACTGGACATGGAACAATGGACAGGTTCCAAATTGGGAAAGGAATATATCAGGCTGTATATTGTCACCATGCATATTTAACTTATATGCAGAGTATATCATTCAAAATGCTGGACTAGATGAAGCACAAGCTGGAATCAAGATTTCCAACAGAACTATCAATAACCTCAGATATGCAGATGACACCCCCTTACGGCAGAAAGCAAAGAGAAAATAAAGAGCCACTTGATGAAAGTGAAAGAGGAGACTGAAAAAACTGGCTTAAAACTCAACATTCATAAAATGAAGATCATGGCATCCAGTCCTATCACTTCATGTTAAATAGATGGGGAAACAATGGAAACAGTGACAGACTTAATTTTGGGGGGGTTCCAGAATCACTGCAGATGGTGACTGCAGCCATGAAATTAAAAGACGCTTGCTCCTTGGAAGAAAAGCTATGACCAACCTAGATAGCATGTTAAAAAACAGAGACATTACTTTGCAACAAATGTCCATCTAGTCAAGGCTATGGTTTTTCCAATTGTTATGTGTGTATGTGAGAGTTGGACCATAAAGAAAGATGAGCAATGAAGAATTGATGCTTTTGAACTGTGGTGTTGGAGAAGATTCTTGACAGTCCCTTTGATTACAAAATCAAACCAGTCGATCATAAAGGAAATGAGTCCTGAATATTCATTGGAAGGACTGAGAAGCTGAAACTCTAATACTTTGACCACCTGACGTGAAGAACTGACTCATTGGAAAAGACCCTGATGTTGGGCAAGACTTAAGGCAGGAAGAGAAGGGGATGACAGAGGATGAGATGATTGGATGGCATCACCGACTTGATGGACATGAGTTTGAGCAAGTTCTGAGAGTTGGTGATGGACAGGGAAGCCTGGCATGCTGCAGTCCATGGGGTCACAAAGAGTCAGACATTACTGAGCAACTGAACTGAGCTGAAACAAATTTAAAGGAGACTAATGAGTAATACAGCATATAAATTATATGAAACTTTGCAAGTGTCTAAATATTCATAGCTTCTACTTGGTGCACGTATTTCCTAGAATTAGGTTACCTGAAAAGTCTAAATCAGCAAACAAAAGCTTGCCTCAAGATTAGATGAAGTATTAGTCACTCAGTCCTGTCTGACTCTTTGCAACCCCATGGACTAGAGACTTCCAGGAATTCTCCAGACAAGACTACTGGAGTGAGTTGCCATTCCCTTCTCCAAGGAATCTTCCTGACCCAAGGATGGTACCCAGGTCTCTCACAATGCAGGCAGATTCTTTACCAACTGAGCCACCAGGGAAGTCCTCGATATTAGGGATTAGAACAAAGAAAGTTGGCTCAGTTCAGTTCAGTCACTCAGTCGTGTCCAACTCTTTGCGACTCCATGGACTCTTTGCCCGGCCTCCCTGTCCATCACCAACTCACAGAGTTTACTCAAACTCATGTCCATTGAGTTGGTGATGCCATCCAACCGTCTCATCCTGTGTCATCCCTTTCTCCTCCTGTCTTCAATCTTTCCCAGCATTAGGGTCTTTTCCAATGAGTCAATTCTTCACATCAGGTGGCCAAAGTATTGGAGTTTCAGCTTCAGCATGAGTCCTTCTAGTGAATATTCAGGACAGATTTCCTTTAGGATTGACTTGGTTTAATCTCCTTGAAGACCAAGGGACTCTCAAGAGTCTTCTCCAACACCACATTTCAAAAGCATCAGTTCTTCGGCACTCAGCTTTCCTTGTAGTTCCCGTCTGGGGCTTCCTGTCCTGTGTCCTTTGGTGGGTGCCCTCCAGGAACCAGTGAGGTGGCTCTTAACTCCAGTCAGCAGCACTAATTGGAACCGCCTGAAAGAGTTAGCAGCGAGGTCACTGTGAGTTTCACCCATGACCTGCAAACAGTGTTGATCCAACTGGAGCTGTCTCCTTTCTGTGGCCCCCACCATCAGCACTTACCCAGGACTTTTATCCACTTTGCCCAGACCCCCTGTCCCCCAGCAGGGCCTCAGAAGGCCCATCGCCTCCCTGCCTTTTCTCCTGGGCCATAACAACTCTTTTCTCAGTATGTCTTTTGCTAAATATGCCCTTTTTATATAAATAAAATATAATATGGAGTTGTTCTCTCAAAAAAAAATTAAAAAATACTCCCTCCTTCCCTCCCTCCCTCTCTTTGATTTTTGGTTACTAACGCCATCTGCATTTTGTAGATGAAGCAGTGAAGCTTCATCATTGGACACTGGGCCAGTATCACACCACAGTAAGTGGCTGAGCATTGGGCAGTCTGACTCCAGAACCCATGCTTCTCACTGCTGGGAGTTCTTCAGACCACAAGAGAGACACGAGATCAATTTAGTTGGTCATGAGCAGCATTTTTTAATGAAATATAAGAGAAAGCATAAAACAGATTAGAAATATCAGTATGCCCCTCACAGTAAAGGTAAATATTCTGTGAAAATTTTGTTTTGTTGTGTTTTTTTTTTTGTTTTTGTTGTGTGTTGTGTGTACTGGGTGTTCCTATAGAATATATATTTTACTTAAGATTATGAAAATTTTTATATGCACTACATTATACTCTGTCTAAATAATACATACTTAGAAATGATCATTCTCGTTCCAAATAATTGGTCACATTGTTTTATAATAATGTTATTATAATTTATTGTTGTTAAATTATGGTATTTATGTTAAATTATGTTAGATAATGTTATTGTTGTTACTGTTGTTTTTAGTTTCACTGGTCATATGTAGTTTGATAACTCCATATTGATCCATGCTAATATTCAATGACAGTGACTTTAACTTGAGCTATTTCATTAATTTGTTCACTTATTTAACAACTATTTATTAAGTGCTTACTATGTTCCAAATATTTATACTAGGGACAGAGGATTCACTGGTGAACAAAAGACACAGTTCTGCCCTTAAACAGTTTACAACCCAGCGGGGAGACCAGACATCAAACACACAATAACAAGCAGTAAGTTCTCCATCAGCATATGTGAGTGGTTTGATAGTATGTTATAACCTGGCTTTTAGGGTAAAAGTAAAAGACACTACAGCCAAATGTAAAAAGCAAAACAAAGAACACAGTTGAATTAGTTCAGGAGTAACCTAGAAAGCTTCTGAAAGTAAAAGTTGCTCAGTGTGTCTGACTCTTTGCAAACCCATGGATATACAGTCCATGGAATTCTCCAGGCCAGAATACTGGAATGGGTAGCCATTCCCTTCTCCAAGGGATCTTCCCAACCCAGGGATTGAACCCAGGTATCCCGCATTGCAGGATTCTTTACCAGCTGAGCCATCAGGGAAGCTCAAGGATACTGGAGTGGGTAGCATATCCCTTCTCCAGGGGATCTTCCCAACCCAGGAATCAAACCAGGGTTTCCTGCATTGAAGGAGGATTCTTTACCAGCTGAGCTACAAGGGAAGCCCAAAATATAAGCTTCTGGCCCATATGAGAATCAAATCCACTTACCTTGGTGTTAGCACCACACTCTAACCAACTGAGCTAACCAGCCCAGCTTCTAGGAAGGAGGGAAAAACAAACAAACAAAAAAACTTTAATCTCAAACTTTGTTTACTTCTACACAAAGATCACTGAAAAACAGTTACCTTTCTTAGTTGATATATTAAGCAGTGTAAGGACGCACCAAAATAAACCCCAAAATAAAAGAAGCCCTGTCCAATTAAGCTAAGGAAGACAGTTTAATCTTTATCAATGAGTTGCAATATTACTGTTCTCTTCTTTTTCCCTTATATACAGATATCACCACTTGCTTTTTTCCTAGGATAGAATGATGTATGATGAGGGTTTTTCAAGTGCTAGTGAGTTTGAAGTATTTTCCTACATAATGTAGCACAAACAGATTTAGAAATGTTGGTTTTAGATGCTATGATGCATATTCAGATTTTCCACGCGACAGATTATAAAGTAGCTTGAATAAATTGAAGAGCCAGTGAACTAAAATACCTCCTGTATGTTTCATAAATTGAAATATTGATAAAGTAGAAAATCAGAATAAGGGAAATTTAGGGATTCTCATGTCCCTTATTACAGTCTTATTTCTATGGGGTCTGATTTCAGACAAAGAGAGTTATAATGGAAAGGAACACAGCAGGGTAAACAAGAATGAAAAAAAAGTAAGAGAAAAAAAGAATAAAAGCAAAATTGAAGATTCAGCATCAAAATAACCTCATCTCCATAAAACAATTCTTATTATAGTCCTCTCTTAGGAGAGTCTCCAGCTGAGTTGCGGGGCTGCTCTATCAAAAATTGGCAGCCTTCGTACACTGCAGCGCCTCACTCACTGTTTATTGCCAGTGGGAAAGACAGCTTCAGTTACATTTAAAATTTTCTAGTTTGAGGTGACTTTTCCATGCCATCTGAGAGCCGAGTTTTTCAGGAGATCTGTAGGGTCTCTGCTTCTCGCTACTTTTGGGGACCTTTTCAGGGCTGTGAGTGCCTTGACCCTAGGAGTCAGCTGCTGAGCTGGTGGAAAAGTGGTTTCTGCTCCACACGGAGAGGGTCTGTAATGAGTCAGGCCAGAGCAGTCCTGACACGGCAGGGTGTAGTTTTCCTAGAGCTAGAATGTGGAAAGCAACAATGCAAAGATAATGGTAAATCCTGTCAGAGGCTGAAGGACAACCCTGCATTAGTCAGGTCTCTTTGTCGTGCCAGTGACATTAACTCAAACACGTAAGAAACACAGTAAACCTGATTGGCTCACATAACCCAGGAGTCAAAATCGGAATACCTGGATCAGATGGTCACATGTTATTTTTTGGATTCTTTCTCCATTTGCTGGTCAGTTGTCCCCTATGTTGCTTTATTCTTGGGCAGGCTCCTTTCACTGATGGCAAAAAAATGACCACAAGCAGCATACAAATGATTTCTAACCAGCTTCAAAACTTCATCCAGAGGTGTTCACCTCTCTATTAGTAATTTTAGCAGCAGTTTTGAGACTAAGTCTGAGCCATGTGCCAGCAGTGGATATGGAAAATTCCCTAAAGGGAAAACAGATTCTGTTACCAGAAGCAGGAGAGATTATACTGGGGCTGTAATGAAACAACAAAACCACTTACCTGCTATACCCCTTGGATGCTCCCTTTATTCCACAGAGATAGCTTTTATTCTCCCTTTTGTACATTGACTTGTAATCCATGCTTTTTCCTCAGGAAAATGTCAAAGACATTATGATATACTAGGGTATCTGAGTGCTGTGCCATTTTGAAGCTTAGACAGAACACTAGCAGAATTGACAAGTTCTTTCTGTGAGTTTGCTGACATAGGGTACTTTAACACCCATGCTAAATCAAGCTGCAGGCTTCCATAGCTCCAAGGTAAAGCAAGGATGTGTCAGCCAGCTTTCTGACAGGAATTGATAGCTTTGAGTGGGGACCTCCTGCTCTTTTTCTTGTGGAAATGCCTTCACATTTCTGACCTCTTTCATGTTTCTTCCCATTTTTCTGATCTCAAGGAAACCATCATTATTTAAAATTAGCGATTCCTGACTTTTAAAAGTCTGAAACTCCTTTCAAACGTTTATAAATGTTTTGTGACGGTAATTGAATCTCTTGTGTATATTGATATATTGACTAAAAATACATAATACTAAATAAATTTAGTAAAATTAATATTTTAAAACAATTTGTATCATATTGATTACAACCATGAAAATGAATTGTATGTGCATGCATGAGATATTTATTCAACCTACATAGGGGTGTGCAGATTTCTTACAATGATGCCATAAACTCTTTCTGTAATAGAGTCAGGAAATTGAAGGCCGATGACTTAGAATTTTTTTTTTTATCGCTCTTATGTTCGTCTTAACTCTAAAGGTTCAAGCCTCCAAATGGAATATCATAGTCCCACACTCAGCCTCCTCTGTCCCTCTGTTTCCATTTCCTTTAAACAATTAGCTTAAACTCTAATTTCAGTTGGTTAAGGACTGACTAGCTTCCAAGGAAATTGATATTGACCATAACTGCCAAGATAGTAAATTAATACCATTTCTGAACAATGAAAATGAAATTGACTGATGTGTACTCCATGTTGAAGGCACCTGCCCAGAAAAGAAAAATAGGACCTGTTGATTTAAGACCTATCTTTCAAAGAATTATGATGAATCTCATCAGAGACTTAGCATTTCACTTTCAACTGGGATCAAAGCTAGTATAGAAACATTTATACCGAAAGGTAAATTTGATCAAAAGATAAAAATTTAATGTAAGGATCATTTTGGAGGCTGTATATTCCCAGGTGGTGCAGTGGTAAAGGATCCACTTGTCAATGCAGGAGACGTGGGTTCTATCCCTGAGTCAGGAAGATCCCCTGGAATAGGAAATGGCAACCCACTTCAGTATTCTTGCCTGGAAAATTCCATGGACAGAGGAGCCTGGCAGGCTACAGTCCATGGGGTTGCAAAGAGCTCTCTCTCTCTCTTTCTCTCACACACACACACACACACACAACACCAGAGCCTACAGCTGCATTTGGAGATCTTTACCTGTGCTCTGTGGACTATTCATCATTGTCTCGCTCTGATGAGCTCCTAATCTTCCTCCTAAAGCCTTTCTCCATCCTCACAGAGGAGGCTCAGTGGAGATGAGTGAACTAACACACTCAAGATCATAATCCTGGGCCATAGAATTTCCTCTGAACTTTCAGGAGGAAAATAGTAAATAGTAAATAGTATATATATATATATATATATATATATATATATATGTATGAATAAAAATAAACATACATACATGCACAAATAAAAAAAAACCTAGAATTTATATTTTGAATTGCCTCCCCGCATCATAAGTATTTATATTTGGGAAGTTCTAGTACTAATTTGTAGACAACTATCAAACGTTTGATAACTAGTATGCTAATACAGATCTGGGTCCAAAATGTTGCATTCGGCTAAAAAACTGTGTAAAAAAAAAATTAAAGGATGGAGTTAAATTATATTACTTAGGTACACACCAGTGTCATTGTGTTTAAGTGATTGCTTTATTCTTAGTATAACCTCAGCCACTGGGGGATGCTGGTCCCTGAACTTGATGAAGACAGGGGCTCTGGAAGGAGACTAAGACTGAGAAATCCATGTTCTGCTGTTAACTAGCTATGTTACCCTGGGCAGATCACTCTCTTGCCCTTAAACTATGGTTTATTTATGTTTGCAGGGTTGTTAGAAATTTGTAAAACAGTATTAGAGTTATTATGACATAATTAATGTAAAAATAGCAAAATAAGTAGAACATGTTAACTACCAATAAATGTTGGCTCAATTTTGAGCATTACATTGCTAGTATGTGAGATGAGTGCAGTTGTTCAGTAGTTTGAGCATTCTTTGGCACTGCCTTTCTTTGGGATTGTAATAAAAACTGACCTTTTCCAGTCCTGTGGCCACTGCTGAGTTTTCCAAACATACTGGCATATTGAATGCAGCACTTTCACAGCATCATCTTTAAGGATTTGAAATAGCTCAGCTGGAATTTCATCACCTCCACTATCTTTGTTCATAGTGATGCTTCCTAAAGCCCACTTGACTTCACATTCCAGGATGTCTGGCTCTAGGTGAGTGATCACACCATCGTGGTTATCTGGGTCATTAAGATCTTTTTTGTACAGTTCTTCTGTGTGTTCTTACCACCTCTTCTTAATATCTTCTGCTTCTGTTGGGTCAATAACATTTCTGTCCTTTATTGAGCCCATCTTTGCATGAAATAGTATTATAAATTGTGTTAGGGACAAGTATCTTAGAAGGTATTTTGGAGTCTGAGACACTGAGAAGAAAGCAAAGGCAGTTTTGAAAGATGTTATACTGTGGATTATGAATTGAATCTACTTTGTTGATTTTTAAGAGATGAAAGTAATGATTAGCTTTCTGTTGTAGTATAATACTTCAGTTCTGGGGACATACTTTTTAGTGAAACATCATGTGAACATCAGGCCATGTGGTGTCCCAGTTTGTACTTGGTTCACACTATCACATTTCCTGAATTACCAAGTGGACTTCTCTAACCGTGCTGTGATAGGTTTACCCTGACTTGATTGCTCTCCCCACAGCTTCTGTGTGTGTTAGGGGAACTACACCTTAAACTTAAAAAAATATTTTTTCTTCCGCCTTAACCACCAACCTTTTTTCCACCAGCAAATACCCATAGAATAACATTGGCCCATCAAAGGAGCAAACAGTAGCCAATGGCCCAGTTGTGGACACACAGTCTTTATGGCCACTACCCAAGATGCCAAACCTAGCTTTAGCCAGGTTGGAGAAAGTGGCTAAAGAAGGCAGAATAATACAGTTATTCTCTGATAATTCCTTCTGTGACAATGACGTGCTCAAATAATCACTGGCATCATAGATTTGATTTAACTTCCAAAAGAAATAGTGAATATTTCTCTTTGGAAACACACATCAGAACTCTTTTATGGATCTATTCCAGATAATTACACTATTTTGCTCAGAACAAAATATCACCTGTTAGAGAGCTTTCGGGTATTACTTTATTTATTTATTTATTTATTGCTTGTAGCTTTTTGTTTTATTTTTTTTAATTTTAATTGGAGGCTAATTACTTTACAACATTGTATTGGTTTTGCCATACAGTGACATGAATCCGCCCATGTGTTCCCCATCTTGAACCCCCCTCCCTCCTCCCTCCCCATATCCTCCCTCTGGGTCATCCCAGTGCACCAGCTCCGAGCATCCTGTATCATGCATCGAACCTGGACTGGTGATTCATTTCACATATGATAATATACATGTTTCAGTGCCATTCTCCCAAATCATCCCACCCTCGTCCTCTCCCACAGAGTCCAAAAGACTGTTCTATACATCTGTGTCTCTTTTGCTGTCTCCTATACAGGGGTATCATTACCATCTTTCTAAATGCCATATATATGCATTAGTATACTGTATTGGTGTTTTTCTTTCTGGCTTACTTCATTCTGTGTAATAGGCTTCAGTTTCATCCACCTCATTAGAACTGATTCAAATGCATTCTTTTTAATGGCTGAGTAATACTCCATTGTGTAAATGTACCAAAGCTTTCTTATCCATTCGTCTGCAGATGGACATCTAGGTTGCTTCCATGTCCTGGCTATTATAAACAGTGCTGCGATGAAC
The DNA here is from genome assembly GCF_049115385.1 of Moschus berezovskii. Classification (NCBI taxonomy): domain Eukaryota; kingdom Metazoa; phylum Chordata; class Mammalia; order Artiodactyla; family Moschidae; genus Moschus; species Moschus berezovskii. The sequence continues at coordinate 14,793,698 of NC_142471.1, read as the reverse complement.
ATTGGAGTACATGTGTCTCTATCAATTCTGGTTTCCTTGGTGTGTATGCCCAGGAGTGCTATTGCTAGGTCGTATGGCAGTTCTATTTCCAGTTTTTGAAGGAATCTCCAAGCTGTTCTCCATAGTGGCTGTACTAGTTTGCATTCCCACCAACAGTGTAAGAGGGTTCGCTTTTCTCCACACCCTCTCCAGCATTTGGATAGCAGCCATTCTGACCGGCGTGAAATAGTACCCCATTGTGGTTTTGATTTGCATTTCTTGAAATTCACGTTGTGACCAGTTTGTTACCAGGGTTATAGGAGAACGAGATCAGTATCATATATGTCAAATACACAACTGAATAATCAACACAACTCAAATGTTTAAAACATTTAAATCATTCCTGCTCTGATTTATTCTTCAAATATTAATAACAGTCTCAAGACTGGTGGTTATTACATCAGCTTTTTTCTAAATCACTTTTGTGTGTAATCAATTAACCTCATCACTTTCAAACAGTTTCCACCAATACACATTTTTAACATCACCAATACAATTTGTTTTCAATTACCAGCATCACTCATGGCACGGCCTCCTGAAATTAATGCTTAGCAAAGTATTAGAAAGTTTCCTGTTTTGTCTGAGGGCTGTATACATTTTCTACAGAGCAGAAAAATGATTTGATGCTATTACATTTTAAGGCTTGGGATTTTTAATCTTCTCATATAAGAATGTGCAAGTCAAGAAACCCAACCTACCCTGTCCTTTCCAGAGAATTTCAGCTACCCATTCTATTTTCCAAACAAATTAGAAGGTCTATACAGGTTCCTAACACCAAGGACTTTGTGGTGTTTGTTGTAAATAAGTCAGTGGATAATCATAAAACACTTCTTGGCAGTAACTAAATCAAGAAGATCAGTGATGGCTGGTCTAAGCCAGTTATAAATTTTATGGCAATTTTTTAATGAGCCAAAGGAAGAGAGTTTGTCAGCATTTTATCTTTCAGGGTCAAATGAAAGAAAGCAGGAGAGAGAGAGAAACGAATCTAAAGTACTTGGTGTTTGGGAGAAGAGGGGAAAGAGTGAGGAAAAGAAAATAAAGCTACGCAGAAGCCAAGTGTCTAGAAGTTTATACAACTTTTAGCTTAAGGGCCAAACATTTTAGTTTGATTTTGTCCTTTAGGGAAACCTGCAGAAAGACTTTGGTGCCAGTGTGACCTTGGCAAACATAAAGAAAACTCACAACTTTGGAATTTGGGGTGAAATATAAGAGGAAAAAAGAGGAAGAGAGATGAGAAATAGATTGGGTAGAAACAGCAAATAGCAGAAGAGCAGCCTTGTCTAAAAGATAATAACCAGAGCTAGGTCATGATTATCATGACCTGTATTTCTTTGACCAATTCTAACCACTGTGGGATCTCCTCTGGAAACTGGCTTGAGAATATCCTTGATAATGGATGTCCTTGCCACCTTGATGGAGAAAGTTAGCATTTCCATTAGGGACTATGAAAATGTATTCTGATTCAATAAAAACCTGAACAAGCTAAAATAAAATCGAGGTTCACTGTTCCAAATTAAATCAGGCGTTTCATTTGTCCAGTTAGACGTCATTGGCTAAATGTAAGCCCATTATGGTGATTTTTGAAGGGAAAACAGTGAGGAGGGGAACAAATGCCCGGAGAATCTACCCTTTCTTCGTAGCTGCATAGACCAAGCTAGGACTTCCCAGGTGGCGCTAGTGCTAAAGAACCTACCTATTCAATCCCTGGGTCTGAAAGATCCCCTGGAGGAAGATGTAGCAACCCACCAGAATTCTTGCCTGGAGAATCCCATGGACAAAGGAGCCTAGCGGGTTACAGTCCATAGGGTCTCAAACAGTTGGACATGACTGAAGCGACTTAGCATGCACACATGCAGACAAAGCCAGGTGGACAGGAACGTTGACAAAGAGATACAGGTAACACAGGTGACATGTGTCTTTGCTGAGTTAGCAAGTAACCTTTAAAGCAAGAAGAACCTGTGTCAATGAAGAAAGCAACCAGTGTCTACACAGCAAGAACTCTGCCTGGATTCAAGCATTAATGTTCAGTTAGCTTAACCTTTGATGCAAAACTGAGTTCTGTTCCTCATGACACTGCCACTGGTTTTTACGTGTGTTCTCACGGTTGTTTCTCATCTCTGACTATTGCCTTTAGTGATGCCTTTATCATCTAAGATCTTGCCTGTCACTTTCATTGTCTTTAAAAAAAAAAGGAGGTCACAAAAACCTTGTCTTTTCTAAAAGAATTTTTTTTTTTTAATTCAAGAACTCATCTCTGTTACCTAAGGGGGCCTTTCAAATTTCCCCTGATAAGACAGTGAGAAAAAACTTAGAAAACTTAAAAAAAGCCCAGTTCCATTTTCTTTTTAATTATAAAATAATGGAGATGGGTTTCCTACAGAAACAAAGATTCCAATAACACTTAATTCTGGAGTGTCTTGCGTAAGTCAAAGAGAAGAGTGTTCAGACTAGTGACAAAGTTGGTTAAGGATAGGGTAATGCACATACTAAGCCATAAAATTTTCCAGAGCTCTAAAGGAAAGAGAAGAGTTCAGAGCTGTTGGAAAATTACTGATGTTATAAGTAAGGCAAAGCTTAGAAGGAATTAAAAAAACTTAAAATTTATTATTAACAGCTAAGAATTTTTACTTATAAAAAGTAGAAAAGAAAAAGAAAGCAAAGACAAAAAATAAATAACTAAATAGACAATTCAAGTAATTTATTGTAATGAATAGCAATCAAATTCCATAAAGAAAATATCATAAAGATATAATTGGACAGAGCAAATACTCAGTGTAAGAATTCAAATTTCAGACTTTCCTTGCTTCAGCTCCCATGCTTCAACATATCCTATGAAGAATTATAAATTACTCCCTCTGAATCAGACCCCAGGCCAGCTATACTGTTCCTGGTTCAGATTTTCTTTCTGTCAGTTGGTCAAAAAATGAAGAAAATAAATCACTTGAGTAGGAACAAGAGGCCTTAGGTTCTTGCCTTATATCTTGAACTAGCTAATATTAGCAAGTAAGTTTTGGCAGCAATTAAACAGACTTTTGAAGGGACATCCTTCAACCAAAGCTTAACTCCAGGCTGGCTTCTGAGCTGGCATGCAGCCCACATATTGCAGAAGGGCCCCACACCTTAGCAGGTGCCAGCACTTGGTTTAGTGCTTTGCTGCCACAGTCTTGAAATTCTTAGTGTTTAACAAGGGACATCACATTTTCATTTTGCCCTGGGCCCCTCAAATTGTGGGGTCAGTTCTGCCTTAACATTGCCTAGCCTCTGTTTGCATATCTTGTAAAATCAGGATTGGAAGATTTCTAGCATCATTTACGGAGAAGGCAATGGCACCCCATTCCAGTACTCTTGCCTGGGAAATCCCATGGATGGAGGAGCCTGGTAGGCTACAGTCCATGGGGTCGCTAAGAGTCGGACATGACTGAGCGACTTCCCTTTCACTTTTCACTTTCATGCACTGGAGAAGGAAATGGCAACCCACTCCAGTGTTCTTGCCTGGAGAATCCCAGGGATGGGGGAGCCTGGTGGGCTGCCGTCTATGGGGTCACACAGAGTCGGACACGACTGACGCGACTTAGCAGCAGCAGCATTTGAGCTTCACTGTGTGATGACCCAGATGCTTCAGGATCATCCAGCACTGTGAGAGCACAATGCCACAGTGGCTCTGAAGATGTTTTTCCTGACTTCCATTTCCAGCACGTACTCTCATCCTCTAAGTGGACAGCTAGTCTCAAGTTATAGAAACTGCAGGGTTAAGCAAAGGGTATGACCCTGCTCCTTCTCTCTCGCTCGGCGACTGACCTCTCGTTACGGGTGCTGCGGGCTCGTTAGGTACTGCTGTAAACAAGCCACCCCAAAGCTGAGGGGCTTAGAACAATATCCATTATTGCTCACAAATCCGCAGCTGGCTGGCTGCTTCTGCTGATCTCGGTCAGGCCTGGCTGGGTGTTTTTCTGGTTACTGAGAGGGATACAGAGAGGGGAAGAAGTGGAGCCACTTTTGTAGGAAATCTGCCCCTCTCCCACGAACCAGAAGTTCTACTTGCTGTAAAAATTTTACCCCAACAACATATCAATGTGTGACCCTAAGCACATCACTCAAGGCCTCCCTTTGCTGTCTCATGTGCATAAACAAGGGCACCTGGCTGGATCATCTCTAAAGCCCCTTCTGCTCTGACATCCCCATGGCCTACAAATCTCTCTGTTCCCATTTCAGCCATGGTTCCCAAGCTTGTCTTCACGGCACCAGACAAGACACTGGTCTCTGTAATGCCGTGTGTGTGTGTGTGTGTGTGTAGTTACTCAGTCGTATCTGACTCTTGACAACCCTATGGTCTATAGCCTGCCAGGCTCCTCTGTCCAGGGCATTTAATCACAGATGGATCAAAGTGATCCATTTTTAACCTACTTTGATCATTACAGCTTTGTCAGGCTCTGAAAACATAATGCCGAAAACAAAAGTTCAGAATTCTCAGGGGAAAAGCTTGTTCTCGGCCATGCCAGGAATCCTCTTGATACATTGGAGAGGGCAGTGAATGGTGAGTCCTCCAGGTCCAGTGTCTATAGCTCTGACTGCAGAATCCTTTCTCATTTGAATGCTGTCTGTGCTGCCCACCAGACTGCATCAAGCACTTGTGGCCCAAGCAAAACGCCCTGGCACAGCACTCTGCAGGCCTCTGAGCCAGGCAGCATTCTCTTAAATAAATGAGAGGGACAGCGTGTTCTCTCTAAAGGCTGCAGGTCCTGTCAGCTTTATGCTTGCCGATTTACATGACTTTTAAAAGACAAAACCATAAAATGTCACTCCAGAATGAGCTCTGGACAGTCAGATCTTTGCCTAGGCTGGACAATGTTAATTTATCAAACTGACCAAACAATAGCTTAATATTTTTCTTGTTGGAATCCCCTCTGCTCTGGGTAACTCACAATGCAGCTCTTTCTCTCAATAACCTCTCTGATAGGACTCTGTAGGAATCAAGATCTTGTTTTATTTTTCTGAGGAAAAAAAAAAAGTTAAAGCACAGGAACAGTTCCTGCAAACATGGGGCCAGCAAATGTACCACAGAGATGGACCAGCATGCTGGATGCAGCTTGTTGGGCACATGCAGCCGCTGCTTTTTCAGCTGGTTTGGGGAATAGGAAGGAGCTAAATTTGGTTTGTGTCATTGTGTTTTAAACCGCAAACTGTTTCTTATGCTGCCAGATATGCCTCTTGTTTGTGCATTCATTTGTGTTTCACTGTCTCCAAAATAAACCTGTCTCTTCAAATCAGGAAGTCTTCCACTAAGCTAAAAAAAATAAAATGAGGGGTGATGATAGAGGGCCTGCTAGTCTGTCTTTCACACAATGACGTGCCCGTTTCCTCTTCAGTGGTTTTTGTCATTTTGCTGAAAGTGCCCATGTTGGCATTAGGTTAGAGCAACACAGTGGGTTCTTTGGTTGGCCCCCAAGGTGGCTTTTGAAGGTCACTGATGTTTGGTCATTGACCTTGCATACCCTGCAGGCAGTGTGCTCCTTTCCCCTGTGAAGTCTAATGCTTTGTTCCTCCAGTAGTTAAATAAGAAAGTAGAATTTTGCAAAGCTCCTGCATCAGGGCCTATTGGGGTAGAGGGGTAGGAAGGGCAGGGGCAGGGTGGCAGTTTGTCCTAGCCTTACATTTACAAAAAGCCTCATATGTTCACCTTTTGTCTATAAATCAGGTTATATATATAAACACAGAGATATAGAATTGAAAGTAGGCTTTATTCTTATGCCCCATTCTGCTTCTAATGTACTTTAATATTTTAAAACTATAATTATCTGTAAAATAGCTTATACTCATGGTCTACTTGTTAATTTTAATTACTCAAGGGAATATTTAAAATACATTGTAAACTTTGTCACCTTATTTTGATTTTTAAATAAATCAGAAAATTCAAATATTGGAAGCTCTTGGAGCTTCTCTTAACCTCTGAGAGGCCCCACTCTGGGCGTTACATCCTCTTTCAAAGAAAATCATTGGAACAGCAGAGCCTCACATGTTTGGGTGGGGTGGGGAGGAGGTACCAAATCAAATAAGATAAACTAGGGCTAAAGTCCTAGAGAGAAGTCACCGTGGTCCTCTGCAAGTGACAGAATCAGTTGGAAGACACACACTTAGATAGGGGACTTAGATCTATCTTTGTGTTCCCTTCCTCACCTCACCTTGGCTTTCAGGATGTTATTGTGTCAACATCTTCACTTATTAGTACACAAGGCCCCCCGGACCTGGCGCCTGACCACTGTTCAGTTCTTTTTCCTTCTGCACTTCTGCCCAGAGACAATGCTTTGACCAAATCTAAAACTGAAAACTACCATAAGGATGCTGTTGAACACTTCCAGGTCTTCACACATACTGTTTCTCCGGCGCAGATGGAATTGCCTGATACCTTTACTTTCCACAACTTTTTATCAGGGAAGCTCTTATCCATCCCTCATAAGTCAGCGTGCATTCTATACTTGTCAGTGCAGAAAGAAGCTTGAGAATAGTTCTGTTAATCATGAAGTTACAATCTTGACTTTACTTGTCCTCTTCTTGAGGGATGGGCTATATTTTAGTCATTATTTTATGTCTGGTTTATAGCACAATGCGTGGTGCATGGCAGATTCAGTAATGAACAAATGCATAAACAAAGTGGACCAGAAGCCTGTTAGAAATGCAGAATCTTGGGTCCTACCCCAGACCTGCCAAATTAGGATCTTCATTCTAACAAATCCTAGGGAGATGTGATTGCACCTTAAAATTTGAGTAACACTAATGCACCTTACCCTGATTTCTCACTTCCATAAGAACCTGAAGCATTGACTGTCTAAGGCTCTGGGTTTGGTAATCACGAATGTACCCTCTCTGCACTAGGCTGATACATGCGCATGTGTGTTTGTGTATGCTTACACACTTCCATTCTTGCCTCCTCAGCCAGGAAACCATAAGGGGACTCTTGGCATTCTCTCACTGTTCCTCTCCACACCCAACACGAGGCTGTGCCCAGAGTAGGTGCTAGGTACAGATTTGTGCAAAAAGCCAAGGGCCAATGAGAAAAAATAGTTTTTGTAAAACTATGTCATGCATGTCTCTACAGTTGAACAGACAATGTCAAAAGTTTGAGACTATTGGGAAGGAGACAAAGGTAAATTACCTTGTCTCTAGAAAGCATCAAGTAAACTATAAATTCTTAGTAAATGCTACTGATAGCTCTTGCCAACTTGGTCTGCAGCTCCCACCACTGTCTTTGGAAGGACATCTGGCAATCCATTAGCATCACATTTCCTGATTCACATTCTCTATTTAGCTTCCCTGAATCTTGTCATGCCTGGAGATTTGCTGCTGTTCAACAATCCATATTCTTCCATGGGACCCTCAGGAAATGCTTTTCTGCCTCATTTTATCCCACATTCCTTGAGTTCATACTTTGCAATGTAATAGCCTCAAGAGTTAATGCTGAATTAGGTTGTGGCCACAATCCCCAATGTGATGGGATTTGGACATGGTGCCATTGGGAGGAAATGAGGTTTGGATGAGGTCATGTAGGTGGAATCCCATGATGGGGTTAGCACCCTAATCAGGGAATGAAGAGACCTGAGCTCCCCCCACCCCATAACATGTGAGTTTACTGGGAAGATGGTTCCCTTCTCAACTCAACCATACTGGCTTCTTGATCTCAGGCATCTAGCTTCCAGAACTATGAGAAATAAATTTCCCTGCTTTAAACTACCCAGTCTATGGTATTCTGTTACAACAGCCTGAATGAATTAAGACAGAGCTGAATGGGAGAGGAACAGTATGAGGGAAACAATTAAGTGCTTTGTGGCTTATGATTTTTTTTTTTTTTAGTCAGGACACACATAAATACACAAAAAAGTTAATGCTGAAGAACGGTAACTGTTTATTTATTATTCTCTAGGTAGACCACATGTATGCATACCAACTAACGAGGGACAGGAGAAGCAAGCTAAATTAAATGGGCAGTATTTTTTTTAACCTCTGTGGAAAAATATTCCACAGGAAGATAAGATCTGATACCAAAGCAATGAGGAAAAGAATTGCTAGAGGAAAGTGATAGAAGTGGGAGAGGAACACTAGCTTTTATTGAAATTATACTGGTGTGAAGTACTATACTTGGCACTTTATGTACTTTATCTCATTTAACCTCATCAATTTAATGAGATTAGAACCCTAACCATGAACTGATAATGAAGAAAACAAGGCTCCTAGGTATTCTCAGATTCACACAGTCATGGAGCTGGATTTTGAGTGACTCTTTTTTCCTTTAAAAATTTTTTAATTATGGTAAAAAATAAAGTAACCTTAAATTTTAACCATTTGACGTTAACAATTTTGAAGTATATAATTCAGCAGTATTGAGTATATTCATCTAGTTGTGCAACAGGTCTCTACAACTTTTTTTATCTTGCGAAACTGCAGCTCTATACCCACTGAGCAACTTCTACCCATCCTTCCCCCAATTTCTTTCTGTCAGCTAATCAAAGGCAGTATTTTGCTCATCTTTTTCTCTTTCTTTACCTTTTTTCCATTTCTCCATCTTCTCCTGGTACCATATACTTTTTGCTGCTTTGGTCTGTCTCAGCAATGAGGAAAGCGACCTGAAGATTCTAAGGTCCCAGGATGTTAGCGCCCAAATGGGATCTCTGAAGCAGGCAACAAAGAAAATCAAGAGACAATTACTTGGTTCTTGTAATTCTGGAATTTTACCTGCACATCTTGCCTGTGTTAAGGGAAACTCTCTGTATTAACCGTTATTCCATTGAGAAATCAGTCAAGCCTGTTCAGAATTCTCAATTTGCCATGTAGTCACACACCTGCAGCCAGGGTTCCAGCATTGCAGCCGTGGTTCTCTGATCAGGAATCAAACCTGCACCCCCTTCAGTGGAAGTGCAATCTTGACAAGTCTCAGATGTTACTTTTATTGTCTTACTATTTCCATTTCTTACAGTATAGCCTGGAATAGGACTTAGATCCTCTGATATTCTCCAAGAATGGTCCTCTGTTCTGTTCTATCAGGGGACCACAAATTATAGCTCATGTGCCAAAACTGGCCCATCGTGTTTTATAAATCGAGTTTTACCGAAACACATACATGTTCATTTGTTGATATGTATAGTCTGTGCCTGATTTTGTGCTATTAATACAATGGCAGAATTGAGGAACTGTGTAATGGAAATCATGTGGCCCACAAAACCCTAAATATTTACCCCCAGGTCCTTCACAGAAAGACTCCTGACATGTAAAGGATAAAGAATGCTCTAGAATAAGATCAACATGGGAGCTGAAGTAAATTCTAGGACAGAGATTTGACATTATGTGAACTTAGAAATTGCCTAGACTTAAAAATGAAGAGTTAGGATTCAAGTTTTATCTCTGCTCTTCTTAGCTGGATAACATTCGACAAATCGTTGCAACCTGCACTTTAAGTTCTTTATCTGTAAAACAAGAACACCTACACTGCATGTTGGCAGTGAGGACTAAACAACTTATATTCAAGTCCTGTGAGCATCCATTCATCCATTCCCTCATGTGACAGACACCAAACCAGATACAGTGAAAAAAGCACGTTCTCTGGCCTTATACTAATTATCTTCTGGCTTAGAAGATCGGCTGCTTGATGTAAGGTGTGTTTCCTAATTAATAAATCTCTTTGTACTAACTTTTTAAGATATTCAGTTTAAATTTTGAAATCATACAGTATAGAAGAAATGTTTATATTTTATAATTCTGCCTTTGGTTCAGCATGGGTTGGAGATATGAAGTGGTACATCTTTAAGTATATAGCTGGCTCTTTGCTTTTATTAAACAATGGCTCAGTTGAGACCCTCAAAAGAAACACATTCACAGAGTTAGACAAGTTGTCTGGTGAATATGACACATGCAGAGATGCCCACAGGATGATTTAAGCCTTTGTGCACTTAGAAAACAAAGTGCAGCCAAGCAAAATGGTGCTCTGTAGCAAAAACCCACTGACCACATACAAATACACATCCATCTGGCTCAGGCTCATAAACCTCATCTATGAAAAGAAAATACATGTCATTAGATGTTTTCCTAAGGATGTTTTTAGTTTTTTCATTTAAATAGCATTACTTATTTTAAAATTATAAAGAATAAGTAGGCAAAATATAACTGATTTGAAATGTTTACCTCTAAATCACATTTCAGATGAATGACCCAAAACTCATTTGTTCTAACACTGGGCCAATGCCCCATGATATTTTTTATGGGCCAATTTGGAGTAAATATGTATTAAGAACACATCACTTCTCACTAATTTTATTAAGAGGTTTCTTCTCCGTGAGTCTTCCCTGAACTGTGAAAAAGCTGATAATGTGTTAAAGATTTATAATCTAGCATAAGATCTACCAGTTTCCCTATTTAAAGGGTATCACTTTCTTCAAAAGAAAAAAAGGCTCTCAGATACTGGTCAGTCTACAGGCATGTCTCCCAATTCAGTCATCTGACTATGGTTTTTACACCCTGTGCACAAAAGGGACATTTAGTATGAAAGCAGTAAATGAAAACTAGAGGCTGTGGTCAGATTGTCAGCCATTGTGTTCATATTAATATCCACTGCAGCTGCCTGAGGTTCAAATTAGCATATCTGAAACAAGTTAAACACTTCTAGCCCTATTTAGAGCCATTTCAAAGAGAACAACAAAAGTTTATGTTGAAAATTTTTGCTAAATGGCCTTTAAAGTAAAAATATCGCCAGAAATCTAAAAGTACACTTATTTTTTTTGAGATGCTACTATGTAATTGCCTGATATATCCTCATTTCTGATTAAATATTCCAGAAGCTGGACTCATAGGCAGATTAATTAATGCCTGTATGCTCACATGAATTCATGCAAAGTCTTGCAATTTTAAGATAGACAAGAACTTCCCCTAAGACAGGCACACTTCTCACTTGTCAGATACCCCAAATAGAGCAGTACTGTTCCTAGCTGCTCACCCTGGCATTGGAAGAGAATAACCATTTCTAGCAGAGACAGCAATTCAGGTTGAAGCCAGTTGAGTGTGCCTCTCTGAATTGAGCAAGAGGACTAGCATCCCTTTATAGGAACTGTTCCAAATGCCCAGTAACTGCATGGAAAAAAAAATAGTCCATCTTGGAATTTGAGAAAACCTGCAACTTGATACAGATGAGCCGGCAATGAGTAAATCAGTCATCGTGTCCACTGCCCCAGAGGAGACTGAGCGTGCAGGCTTCAAGCTACACCACTTAGATTCTTCACATGGCCTTTTGAGACTTATATAGGGAAATCATGCTGTGCTAAGCTCCTGAAGTGAGCTTCCCAGATTGAACAGTGATAAGACATAGACCAATACATGGAAGTGAATGATTGTGTTTACCAAATAAGGAGAGACAGCTGAATGTATTACTCAAATGGCAAGTCCATTTGCCCTCTAATTCAATCTAACCCCTTAATTTTCTAGTTAATTAAGTAGATGGATGTGCCACTCCGTTATTCCTGTTACATTTGCATTATTGGGAAACACCTGATCTACTCCTGGGAAGTAAAAAGTCCTGGATTCTAATCTTGGGTCTATCCTCATTACCCTGCCCATCTCATTGGAAAATTAGAAGAATAAGTGGATTTCATGTATGGATGTGAGAGTTGGACTGTGAAGAAAGCTGATCGCCGAAGAATTGATGCTTTTGAACTGTGGTGTTGGAGAAGACTCTTGAGAGTCCCTTATACTGCAAGGAGATCCAACCAGTCCATTCTAGAGGAGATCAATCCTGGATGTTCATTGGAGGGACTGATGCTAAAGCTGAAACTGCAATACTTTGGCCACCTCATGCGACGAGTTGACTCACTGGAAAAGACTCTGATGCTGGGAAAGGTTGGGGGCGGAAGGAGAAGGGGGACGACGGAGAATGAGATGGCTGGATGGCATCACCGACTCTGTGGACATGAGTTTGAGTGAACTCCGGGAGTTGGTGATGGACAGGGAGGCCTGGCGTGCTGTGATTCATGGGGTCGCGGAGAGTCAGACACGACTGAGCGACTGAACTGAACTGAACTGATTTGTATTTTATATATATATATATATATTTATATAAATATAAAATTATATATTTATATAAAAGTCTTTTGAAAAATGTAAAGTAATGATCTATTTATTACATAAATGGTTATTAACTCCATACTATGTTCCAGGCATAGCTGCACGTGTCATCCCATCCTCAGAGCAATGCTATGACATAAATATTTTACAGATGAAGGAAGCAAGTTTCAAAAACATTATGTAACTTGCCTCAGATTGTTATTGCCATGAAAAAGCTGAGGTTTAAATTCAGGCCTTTCCAGTCCAAGTCTGTATCCACTTGCTTCTATGTCAAGTCGCTTCTGAATTTATACTAACGTATTAAAGATTGCCAAGACTTAAATGTTTTCTGTTAAGTTAGCTGGTGACTTCAGTGCTCTAACTCAGGAACTGTCTTGTGTAAAAGAAGTTTCTGTTCATTTCCTTGAAACATGGAGGGATAAAGCTGGGCAGGAGAACAAGTGAGAGGGCAGTGCTGCTCCTCCCGGCCCTCCCTGAGATTTCCAACCAGGGAAACACAATAGCAGTGAGGATGGTGATGCTAGCTGGCTTGGAGAGCTACCATATAGGCTGCAACATTTACTGGTAGCTTTTCATCTCTTAACTGGGGCACCTTGACTTTCTGCAAGAAAGTGTAGTCTGTGAGAATTTTGTGGAGCCCTACTGGGAAAAAATGGGAGATGACCTTTTCTTTCAGCTCAGTTCAGTCGCTCAGTCGAGTTTGACTCTCTTCAACACCATGGACTGCAGCACACCAGGCCTCCCTGTCCATCACCAACTCCCAGAATTTACTCAAACTCATGTCCATCGAGTCAGCGATGCCATCCAGCCATCTCATTCTCTGTTGTGCCCTTCTCCTTCCACCCCCAATCCCTCCCAGCATCAGAGTCTTTTCCAGTGAGTCAACTCGTTGCATGAGGTGGCCAAAGTATTGCAGTTTCAGCTTTAGCATCAGTCCTTCCAATGAACACCCAGGATTGATCTCCTTTAGAATGGACTGGTTGGATCTCCTTGCAGTCCAAGGGACTCTCAAGAGTCTGCTCCAGCACCACAGTTCAAAAGCATCCATTCTTCGGCGATCAGCTTTCTTCACAGTCCAACTCTCACATCCATACATGACCACGGGAAAAACCATAGCCTTGACTAGATGGACCTTGGTTGGCAAAGTAATGTCTCTGCTTTTTAATGTGCTATCTAGGCTGGTCATAACTTTCCTTCCAAGGAGTAAGTGTCTTTTAATTTCATGGCTGCAATCAGCATCTGCAGTGATTTTGGAGCCCAAAAAAATAAAGTCTGACACTGTTTCCACTGTTTCCCCATCTATTTCCCAAGAAGTGATGGGACCAGATGCCATGATCTTCGTTTTCTGAATGTTGAGCTTCAAGCCAACCTTTTCACTCTCCTCTTTCACTTTCATCAAGAGGCTTTTGAGTTCCTCTTCACTTTCTGCCATAAGGGTGGTGTCATCTGCATATCTGAGGTTATTGATATCTCTCCCAAAAATCTTGAGTCCACCTTGTGCTTCTTCCAGCCCAGCGTACCTCATGATGTATTCAGCATATAAGTTAAATAAGCAGGGTGACAATATACAACCTTGACGTACTCCTTTTCCTATTTGGAACCAGTCTGTTGTTCCATGTCCAGTTCTAACTGTTGCTTCCTGACCTGCATACAGGTTTCTCAAGAGGCAGGTCAGGTGGTCTGGTATTCCCTTCTCTTTCAGAATTTTCCACAGTTTATTGTGATCCACACAGTCAAAGGCTTTGGCATAGTCAATGAAGCAGAAATAGATGTTTTTCTGGAACTCTCTTTCTTCCTCCATGATCCAGCGGATGTTGGCAATTTGATCTCTGGTGCCTTTTCTAAAACCTGCTTGAACATCTGGGAGTTCACAGTTCACATATTGCTGAAGCCTTCCGTGGAGAATTTTGAGCATGACTTTACTAGCGTGTGAGATGAGTACAATTGTGCAGTAGTTTGAGCATTCTTTGGCATTGCCTTTCTTTGGGATTGGAATGAAGACTGACCTTTTCCAGTCTGTGGCCACTGCTGAGTTTTCCAAATTTGCTGGCATATTGAGTGCAGCACTTTCACAGCATCATCTGTCAGGATTTGAAATAGCTCAATTGGAATTCCATCACCTCCACTAGCTTTGTTCGTAGTGATGCTCTCTAAGGCCCACTTGACTTCACATTCCAAGATGTCTGGCTCTAGGTCAGTGATCACGCCATTGTGATTATCTTGGTCGTGAAGATCTTTTTTGTACAGTTCTTCTGTGTATTCTTGCCACCTCTTAATATCTTCTGCTTCTGTTAGGTCCATACCTTTTCTGCCCTTTATCGAGCCCATCTTTGCTTGAAATGTTCCCTTGGCATCTCTAATTTTCTTGAAGAGATCTCTTGTTTTTCCTATTCTGTTGTTTTCCTCTATTTCTTTGCATTGATTGCTGAGGAAGGCTTTCTTATATCTCCTTGCTATTCTTTGGAACTCTGCATTCAGATGCTTATTTCTTTCCTTTTCTCCTTTGCTTGCTGCTGCTGCTAAGTCACTTCAGTCGTGTCCGACTCTGTGTGACCCCATAGACGGAAGCCCACCAGGCTCCCCCATCCCTGGGATTCTCCAGGCATTGGAGTGGGTTGCCATTTCCTTCTCCAATGTGTGAAAGTGAATTTGCTCTGTCGTGTCCGACCCTTAGCGACCCCACGGACTGCAGCCTACCAGGCTCTTCCATCCATGGGATTTTCTAGGCAACAATACTGGAGTGGCTTGCCATTGCCTTCTCCGCTCCTTTGCTTCAGTTCAGTTCAGTTCAGTTCAGTCGCTCAGTCGTGTCCGACTCTCCGCGACCCCATGAATCACAGCACGCCAGGCCTCCCTGTCCATCACCAACTCCCGGAGTTCACCCAAACTCATGTCCACAGAGTCCGTGATGCCATCCAGCCATCTCATTCTCCGTCGTCCCCTTCTCCTCCCGCCCCCAACCTTTCCCAGCATCAGAGTCTTTTCCAGTGAGTCAACTCGTCGCATGAGGTGGCCAAAGTATTGCAGTTTCAGCTTTAGTATCAGTCCCTCCAATGAACATCCAGGATTGATCTCCTCCAGAATGGACTGGTTGGATCTCCTTGCAGTATAAGGGATTCTCAAGAGTCTTCTCCAACACCACAGTTCAAAAGCATCGATTCTTCGGCGGTCAGCCTTCTTCACAGTCCAACTCTCACATCCATACATGACCACGGGAAAAACCATTGCCTTGACTAGACAGACCTTGGTTGGCAAAGTAATGTCTCTGCTTTTTAATATACTATCAAGGTTGGTCATAACTTTCCTTCCAAGGAGCAAGCGTCTTTTAATTTCATGGCTGCAATCAGCATCTGTAGTGATTTTGGAGCCCAAAAAAATAAAGTCTGACACTGTTTCCACTGTTTTTCCATCTATTTCCCATGAAGTGATGGGACCAGATGCCATGATCTTTGTTTTCTGAATGTTGAGCTTCAAGCCAACCTTTTCACTCTCCTCTTTCACTTTCATCAAGAGGCTTTTGAGTTCCTCTTCACTTTCTGCCATAAGGGTAGTGTCATCTGCATATCTGAGGTTATTGATATTTCTCCCGGCAATCTTGATTCCAGCTTGTGCTTCTTCCAGCCCAGCGTTCCTCATGATGTACTCTGCATATAAGTTAAATAAGCAAGGTGACAATATACAACCTTGACGTACACCTTTTCCTATTTGGAACCAGTCTGTTGTTCCATGTCCAGTTCTAACAGTTGCTTCCTGACCTGCATACAGGTTTCTCAAGAGGCAGGTCAGGTGGTCTGGGATTCCCATCTCTTTCAGAATGTTCCACATTTTATTGTGATCCACACAGTCAAAGGCTTTGGCATAGTCAATAAAGCAGAAATAGATGTTTTTCTGAAACTCTCTTGCTTTCTCCATGATCCAGCGGATGTTGGCAATTTGATCTCTGGTGCCTCTGCCTTTTCTAAAACCTGCTTGAACATCTGGGAGTTCACGGTTTATATACTGCTGAAGCCTGGCTTGGAGAATTTTGAGCATGACTTTACTAGCGTGTGAGATGAGTGCAATTGTGCGGTAGTTTGAGCATTCTTTGGCATTGCCTTTCTTTGGGATTGGAATGAAGACTGACCTCTTCCAGTCCTGTGGCCACTGCTGAGTTTTCCAAATCTGCTGGCATATTAGGGCCTCTTAAATCTCAGTATGTAGGAAACCCCCAGTTATTAATAAGTCATGACAAAAGTTGCAGTCTAAAACTTTTGAGTATAATCATCCCATCTGAGTCATATAGGCATAACTGAGAGTATTTAGTTGTATATTTTCCCTATACCCATACAGCTCCATAACCTTCCTTCTGATTTTTATATATGTGGGCTCCTCACTTCCCTTTCTCCATATTAGCTCTACTTCTCCTCTCCTCTGTATATCTTTATGTCTGTCATCTTGATCCTGGGTCTTGGCAACCTGAACCTAAAAGGCTGTCTTCACTGACATCTTGAAATTAGAGTTGTCCATTTAAAATGTGTCATGCCTACAAACCCCAGTGGGAATAAAAGCTCTGTAAGAACTCAGTCTGTTCCTAGTCAGACCAAATAGCAAAGATGTTTCTTTGTTTTGAGTACTTAACAATGGATTTAAAAGCAGTTGGGTTGGAACTGATTTTAGGAAATTTTCTGACAATTCTTTAACAGAAAAATGACAGATTAAAATGTTCCCAAGAAATCCCAAAGGGCCACTTAACCTCTTCTCTGGAATTCTGTGCTTTCTCAAATTGACATTCAGGTACTGGGGATAGAAAAAAAAAGTGATGGCTGTGTGGCTCTGTGAAGCCAAAAAACTTCCTGGGGTCAAATAAGTATTCCAATGTGTGGCCAGTAAAAACAGCTCTAAAACGAGCTGTCTTCACATGTACTTCAATTGCACTCTTTTTTTTTTTCCCTACAAACTGGCCATTTGCTCCCAGGGCGTCTGTCTTGTCAGTGTAACTTAATGCATATCAGTCTGGTGATGGAGACAGTGATGAGGTGTCACCATCCCTTGTTTCTCAGCTATTCTTTCACAAAGTGGAAGTACAAACTCTAGAAAGAATAATTTTGTAGGTCTGTAAGTGAAGAACTGTACAAAAAAGATCTTCACGACGAAGATAATCACGATGGTGTGAACACTCACCAGGAACCAGACATCTTGGAATGTGAAGTCAAGTGGGCCTTAGAGAGCATCACGACAAACAAAGCTAGTGGGGGTGATGGAATTCCAATTGAGCTATTTCAAATTCTGACAGATGATGCTGTGAAAGTTCTGCACTCAATATGCCAGCAAATTTGGAAAACTCAGCAGTGGCCACAGGACTGGAAAAGGTCAGTCTTCATTCCAATCCCAAAGAAAGGCAATGCCAAAGAATGCTCAAACTACCGCACAATTGTACTCATCTCACATGCTAGTAAAGTCATGCTCAAAATTCTCCAAGCTAGGCTTCAGCAATATGTGAATCGTGAACTCCCAGATGTTCAAGCAAGTTTTAGAAAAGGCAGAGGCACCAGAGATCAAATTGCCAACATCCGCTGGATCATGGAGGAAGCAAGAGAGTTCCAGAAAAACATCTATTTCTGCTTCATTGACTATGCCAAAGCCTTTGACTGTGTGGATCACAATAAACTGTGGAACATTCTGAAAGAGATGGGAATCCCAGACCACCTGACGTGCCTCTTGAGAAACCTGTATGCAGGTCAGGAAGCAACAGTTAGAACTGGACATGGAACAACAGACTGGTTCCAAATAGGAAAAGGAGTACGTCAAGGTTGTATATTGTCACCTTGCTTATTTAACTTTTATGCAGAGTACATCATGAGGAACGCTGGGCTGGAAGAAGCACAAGCTGGAATCAAGATTGCCGGGAGAAATATCAATAACCTCAGATATGCAGATGACACTACCCTTATGGCAGAAAGTGAAGAGGAACTCAAAAGCCTCTTGATGAAAGTGAAAGAGGAGAGTGAAAAGGTTGGCTTGAAGCTCAACATTCAGAAAACGAAGATCATGGCATCTGGTCCCATCACTTCTTGGGAAATAGATGGGGAAACAGTGGAAACCGTGTCAGACTTTATTTTGGGGGGCTCCAAAATCACTGTGGATGCTGATTGCAGCCATGAAATTAAAACACGCTTACTCCTTGGAAGGAAAGTTATGACCAGCCTAGATAGCACATTAAAAAGCAGAGACATTACTTTGCCAACCAAGGTCCATCTAGTCAAGGCTATGGTTTTTCCCGTGGTCATGTATGGATGTGAGAGTTGGACTGTGAAGAAAGCTGATCGCCGAAGAATGGATGCTTTTGAACTGTGGTGCTGGAGCAGACTCTTGAGAGTCCCTTGGACCGCAAGGAGATACAACCAGTCCATTCTAGAGGAGATCAATCCTGGATGTTCATTGGAAGGACTTATGCTAAAGCTGAAACTCTAATACTTTGGCCACCTCATGCAACGAGTTGACTCACTGGAAAAGAGTCTGATGCTGGGAGCGATTGGGGGTAGGAGGAGACGGGGACGACAGAGCATTAGGTAGCTGGATGGCATCGCCGACTCGATGGACATGAGTTTGGGTGAACTCCGGGAGTTGGTGATGGACAGGGAGGCCTGGCGTGCTGTGGTTCATGGGGTCGCTAAGAGTCGGACACGACTGAGCGACTGAACTGAACTGAACTGAACTGATGCAGATGCTGATTGCAGCCAGGAAATTAAAAGACGCTTACTCCTTGGAAGGAAAGTTATGACCAACCTAGATAGCATATTAAAAAGCAGAGACATTACTTTGCCAACCAAGGTTCGTCTAGTCAAGGCTATGGTTTTTCCCGTGGTCATGTATGGATGTGAGAGTTGGACTGTGAAGAAAGCTGATCGCCAAAGAATTGATGCTTTTGAACTGTGGTGTTGGAGAAGACTCTTGAGAGTCCCTTGGACTGCAAGGAGATCCAACCATTCCGTTCTAGAGGAGATCAATCCTGGGTGTTCATTGGAGGGACTGACGCTAAAGCTGAAACTGCAGTACTTTGGCCACCTCATGCGACGAGTTGACTCACTGGAAAAGAGTGATGCTGGGCGGGATTGGGGGTGGGAGGCGATGGGGACGACAGAGAATGAGATGGCTGGATGGCATCACCGACTCGATGGACATGAGTTTGAGTGAACTCTGGGAGTTGGTGATGGACTGGGAGGCCTGGAGTGCTGTGATTCATGGGGTCGCAAAGACTGAGCGACTGAACTGAACTGAACTGAACTGAAGAGGTAGGAAAAATGGATCTCAAAAGTGTGGCCACTGCTGATCTCGTGGGTAAAATCACTTTAAGCAAAATGGAAGACAGCTTAGCACAAGTTATCTGTGGAGTGTTGAATTGAGTTCCCAAAAGAGATATGTTGAAGTGTTAACCCTGGGACCTGTGAATGTGACCTTATCTGGGAAGAGGTTCTTTTTCAATGCAATAAAATCAAAGTGAAGTCATAGTGGGTTAAAATGGGCCCTAAATCTGATGACTGGTATGCCTGACTCATCTAGGTTTGCCATTGAAAAATGGATGTAGTTAGGTTTCAGTTTTCACGCGAGGCTCCACAATTTCATGGGGCTGTTCAGGCAAAATGCAGGCAGCTAATGTAAGTTCCTCTCTTTAGTCCAAGTCTACTTGATAATCGAATCCTCTGTTCCATCGGCCTTCACCAATTAGCATGTGATCCCTATCTGCTCTCTCATTGATTTTTGCTTTAAAAGGGTCTCCTAATGGATCTGAGCTTTCCCGAACTTGAAGTATGCATAAAAATCAACTAAGAAGTTTATAAACTTCTGAAGAAGTTTAGGTTCTGTGCTCAGAGATTCTGGAGTGAGTTTGGAGTGACTCAGTGTTTCCCTTTCACTCCCTTTTTCTTTTAAATTTATTTGTCTAGTTTTTCTTTTCAGTGATTCTTTCCCTTTTCTGCTTGCCTCTTTCTCTTAAGCCTGATAAGAGACCCCAATGAGTCTGGGGAATAACAGAAATGAAACTCACAAACACTAAACATTTCCACCACAAGCATTACTGAGCATAGAAGAACTATGTAAGAGCACAGTCCCAAGATTTGCAGACCTTGTAGAACCACCTGGGAAACACCCAGTTCAGAATTGACCTGAGGAACATTTAACAAATAAATACCAATGACTGGCCTCACCCTAGACCACTTAAATCAGAACCTCTGGTAGGGAAGTCTTTGTTGTTGAGTCGCTAAGTTGTGTCCAGCTCTTGCGACTCCATGGTCTGCAGCCTGCCAGGCCTCTCTGTCCCTCACTATCACCCAAAGTTTGCCCAAGTTCATGTCTGTTGAGTCGGTGATGCCATCCAACCATCTCATCCTCTGCCATCGCCTTTTCCATTTGCCTTCAGTCTAAAAGATTGAAGGGGAACCTAGGCACTGGCTAGTTTTTATTAGCAACCCCAGTGATGTCCCTGGTAAGGAGGAAGCAGGGTTGAGACTGAGACGCACTGGGGTAACTGGGGAATATGTTTGCATAAATGTCAGTCCACAGTGTCCTCCTGTTCTTCACAGGAATGCTCCCAGCATGGGGATGGGGGACAGCTGCTGAGGGGTAAGGAACCAACCAAGAGTGAGATACTCTCTGCACAGGGCTCTCAGACATTGACCCCTCGCCTGTCCTCCCAGCCACAGCAGCACCTGAAAATGTCTTAGGCCAACAGGAAGGCAAGCACTGTGCTTGCAGCAAGCCATGGCTCCTAGGCCTGACTTCTGGAGTCCTGGTCCTGACATTTCGCTCTGACATATTGAGGCTGTCTCTCTTGATCTGTCTGTGTTGCCAGTTACACAGCCTCTTATACAACTGGACCTAGGGATTTTCCGTTTATGTCTCCTTAGGGGTTTTCAAGGAACATTTCTGACTACAAGATACATCTTTTCCATTCTCTCCTTTTCACTCCCAGGGATGTCCAATAAAGGGCAGGCACAGTCTATGCACTATGCCTGTCTAAACTTTAATGAATTATACTTCTAATGAGTTATTCTTTATTATAATGAATTTAACTGAAGAGAGATGTTACCACTTATAGTGCCTCCCATCTTCCTGATAACTTTTTGAGATTTTGCCAAAAAGAAACAAGACCTTGAAGTGGTACAGTGGTCAAAGGAGAGCTAATATTTAAAACTCATTACTTTTAAATTTTAATGGCTGCACAGTATTTCATTATATGCATCCACCAAGTTTAATTAACCAGCACCAGAGTGACAGAACGAATTGATGCTTCCAAACTGTGCTGCTGGGAAGACTCTTAAGAGTCCCTTGGACTGCAAGGAAATCAAACTAGTCAATCCTAAAGGAAATCAACCCTGAATATTCATTGCAAGGACTGATTCTGAAACTGAAGTTCCAATATTTTGGCCACCTGATGCAAACAGTCAACTCATTGGAAAGGACCCTGATGCTGGGAAAGATTGAAGGCAGGAGGAGAAGGGAATGACAGAGGATGAGATGGTTGGATGGCATCACCAACCCAGTGGATATGAGTTTCAGCATACTCTGGGAGATGGTGAAGGACAGGGAAGGCTGGCGTGCTGCAGTCCATGGGGTCACAAAGAGTCAGACCCAACTGAGCAACTGAACAACAAGAGATACTGAGGTTGCTTCAGTCTCTTTGATAAACCATCATGGAATGAATACACTTATACATACTCTGTATGTATGTGCTATACCTGTGGGACACAATTTTAGAAGTGGAATTTCTAAGATCAAGGGACCATGCATTTATAGTTTTGAAAGATATTGCAGATTACTGTTCACAGGATTGTACCAGTCCCCGTCCCAGCACTGACACCTGATGTGGATGACTCCTCATAGCTTCACTCATGCAGTGCACTAACAGACAATGTCACTGCCATTCTGATGGGGGAATGAACTGTCACTGTAGTTTTGACTTGCCTTTCTTTCATGATCAGTGAGATTGGACGTCTTTCTAAATATTTAAAAACTATTTTCCTAATGAACTGTTTTTTCATCTTTTCCAGTTTTTCTGTTGAATTTTTAGTGTCTTCTCACACTGACTTAATAAATTAGGAAAATGTATCTGGGATATGATACAAATACTTTTTCTCAGATGGTCGTTTAGCATTATTGTGCTCTCTGTTTCTTGTGGATGAAGATTTACTTCAATATATATATTGATAGATTTTATGATTTCTGGATTTTTGTTTCATACCTAACAAACCCTACTCCTCTCTGCAAGTATATAAAATTACTTTTATATATATATAAATACTTGATATTATATATTTACTATATATACTAATACATGTTATATATAATAATTTATGTGGAGACTATATTTTATAAATTTTATATGTATTTTGTGTATATATATATACTTCTAGTACTTTTATTTTTTTATTGAAGTATCGTTGATTTACATGTTGCGTTACTTTCTGCGGTATAGCGAAGTGATTCAGTTATACATGCATATGCATTCTTTTTTAACTATTCTTTTCCATTATGGTTTATTATAAGATACTTAATATAGTTCTCTGTGCTGTACAGTAGGACCTTGTTGTTTCCTCATTCTATATAAAATAGCTTACTTCTGCCACCCCCAGTCTCCCACTTCATCCCTCTCCCAGTCATCTCGCCCTGGCATCCACTAGTCTGTTTTCTATGTCCATGATTCTGTTTCTGTTTCATAAAGAGGCTCATTTGTGGCCTGTTTAGATTCTACATATAAGTGATATTATATGGTACTTGTCTTTGTCTGACTGACTTCACTTAGTAGGATAGGGTCTAGTTGCGTCCATGTTGCTACAAATGATATTATTTCTTTCCTTTTTATAACTGAGTAGTATTCCATTGATTCTGAAAGGGATGGAAATACCAGACCACCTGACCTGCCTCTTGAGAAACCTGTATGCAGGTCAGGAAGCAACGGTTAGAACTGGACATGGAACAACAGACTGGTTCCAAATAGGAAAAGGAGTGTGCCAAGGTTGTATATTGTCACCCTGCTTATTTAACTTCTATGCAGAGGACATCATGAGGAACGCTGGGCTGGGAGTAGCACAAGCTGGAATCAAGATTGCCGGGAGAAATATCAATCACCTCAGATATGCAGATGACACCACCCTTATGGCAGAAAGTGAACAGGAACTAAAAAGGCTCTTCATGAAAGTGAAAGAGGAGAGTGAAAAAGTTGGCTTGAAGCTCAACATTCAGAAAACGAAGATCATGGCATCTGGTCCCATCACTTCATGGGAAATAGATGGGGAAACAGTGGAAACAGTGTCAGACTTTATTTTTGGGGGCTCCAAAATCACTGTGGATGCTGATTGCAGCCATGAAATTAAAAGACGCTTACTCCTTGGAAGGAAAGTTATGACCAACCTAGATAGCATATTAAAAAGCAGAGACATTACTTTGCCAACCAAGGTCCGTCTAGTCAAGGCTATGGTTTTTCCAGTGGTCATGTATGGATGTGAGAGTTGGACTGTGAAGAAAGCTGATCACTGAAGAATGGATGCTTTTGAACTGTGGTGCTGGAGAAGACTCTTGAGAGTCCCTTGGATAGCAAGGAGATCCAACCAGTCCATTCTAAAGGAGATCAGTCCTGGGTGTTCATTGGAAGGACTGATGCTAAAGCTGAAGCTCCAATCCTTTGGCCACCTCATGCGAAAAGTTGACTTACTTGAAAAGACTCTGATGTTGGGAGGGATTGGGGGAGGGAGGAGACGGGGACAACAGAGAATGAGATGGCTGGATGGCATCACCGACTCTGTGGACATGAGTTTGAGTGAACTCTGGGAGTTGGTGATGGACAGGGAGGCCTGGCGTGCTGTGATTCATGGGGTCGCAAAGAGTTGGACACGACTGAACGACTGAACTGACTGACTGAGTATTCCGTTGTGTGTGTGTGTGTGTGTACATATATATGTTTGTGTATATATGTATGTATATATACATACATATATGTGTGTGTGTGTATATATACCATGTCTTTATCCATTCATCTGTCAATGAACAAGTTAGGTTGTTTCCATGTCTTAGCTATTGTGAATAGTGCTACTAAGAATAGGGATGCAGGTATCTTTTTAGATTAGAGTTTTGTCTGGATATATGCCCATGAGTGGGATTTCTGGATCATATAGTAATTCCGTTTTTAGTTTTCTGAGGAATCTCCAACAGTTATCCACAATAGCTGCACCAAATTACAAAACACATTACACCAAATACATTCCCACCAGTAGTATGTTAGGTTTCCCTTTTCTCCATATCTCTCCAGAATTTGTTATTTGTAGAGTTTTAATGATGGCCATCCTGACTGGTGTGAGGTGGTACCTCACTGTAGTTTTGATTTGCATTTTCCTAATAGTAATGTTGAGCATTCTTCTAGTACTTCTGATTTCTTTTTGTACTTTTTAATGTTAACTGAGCAATCTCTTCCCACTGATAAGCAATGGCACATTTATCATATACTAAATATATATTGGTCTATTTCCAGACTATATATTAGCCCATTAATTATTCTATTTTAATTACTGTCTTTATAATTTACATCTTATAGAACTGGGCATAACTCATTACTCTTCTATTTCATAATTTATCCTGGTGAATATTGCTTTCGAGTTTTTACAGAGGAACTTAGCATTAGCTTATCTATCTTAAAAGAGTATTTTGATCATGAATTACATTAAATGTATATGTTAAGTTAAAGGAAATTGATAGATTTATGATGAATCTGTGCAAAAACAAGGTATATATTTATTTTCATTCATTCAAGTCATATTTTGTATCCTTCTTTAACATTTAAAAATGTTCTCCATGTAAGTCTTACATATTTCTTATTTACACCTAGTTTTTAGCTCTTTAATGGATTTGGGTTCTTTTCCTTTTTTGATATTTTGAAAGAGATCTTTTCTTCCCTTATAAAATTTAACTGGCTGAGATTTGTATACTTGAACCTTGTTGATTTTTGTATATTACGTTTTACCCAGTATTCTGATTTTTCAGAAAGAATCATAGCCCCAAGATCCAGCAACTTAAAAAGTCTCTAGGGAAAAGATACAGACAAATGTGACATGTTTGCCAACTAAAGACCACCAGATTTCTCCTTTCTGCCTTTCTTAAAAGGTATTATTTCAGGATCAAGGCATGGAAATTTAGAATGGTGACCATATTTGCCAAACTGAAAATATAGATTCCAAATGGATTTACATAAAGAGATGCTGATTGCAGCCATGAAATTAAAAGACGCTTGCTCCTTGGAAGGAAAGTTATGACCAACCTTGATAGTATATTAAAAAGCAGAGACATTACTTTGCCAACCAAGGTCCTTCGAGTCAAGGCTATGGTTTTTCCCGTGGTCATGTATGGATGTGAGAGTTGGACTGTGAAGAAAGCTGATTGCCGAAGAATCGATGCTTTTGAACTGTGGTGTTGGAGAAGACTCTTGAGAGTCCCTTATACTGCAAGGAGATCCAACCAGTCCATTCTAAAGGAGATCAATCCTGGATGTTCATTGGAGGGACTGATGCTAAAGCTGAAACTGCAATACTTTGGCCACCTCATGCAACGAGTTTACTCACTGGAAAAGACTCTGATGCTGGGAAAGGTTGGGGGGGCGGGAGGAGAAGGGGACGACGGAGAATGAGATGGCTGGATGGCATCACCGACTCTGTGGACATGAGTTTGAGTGTACTCCGGGAGTTGGTGATGGACAGGGAGGCCTGGCGTGCTGTGATTCATGGGGTCGCGGAGAGTCGGACACGACTGAGCGACTGAACTGAACTGAACTGAACTGATAGATGATAGCTCAACAATCAAAGTGATGCAGCATGCTTGGCCTTGCATTCAAAGCTTTCCCTGGGGGATATAACCTCCCTGTCCACTCACCTCCTAACACTCCTCAGCATCCCTATATGACCTCCCATACTAGCCGTGCCAGCAAAGTTGAACTTCCATGCCACTGCTCATGTTACCTTGCCTAGAATGGCATCCTGCTGTGTCTTGTCAATTCCAAATCTTATCCTCTCTTTGAAGAATTCATGTGCCATGATCATCTATAGTCTTCTCCCTGATATTAGTGGTAACATTGTCTCTAAATAATTACCAGATTTTGGAGCTGGATATCCTAGTGTTATATACCACTTACTGATTCTGTCATCTGAGATAAATTCATTAACCTCTTGAAGCCTTGGTTTTCTCCTATATACACTGAGAGTTATAGGATGTAATGCACTTATCAACCTTGGTCGTTATCAGGGTTCAGTTCAGTTCAGTCGCTCAGTCGTGTCCGACTCTTTGCAGGGTTCAGTTCAGTTCAGTTCAATCACTCAGTCGTGTCCGACTCTCTGCGACCCCATGAATCACAGCACGCCAGCCCTCCCTGTCCATCACCAACTCCCGGAGTTCACTCAAACCCATGTCCACAGAGTCGGTGATGCCATCCAGCCATCTCATTCTCTGTCGTCCCCTTCTCCTCCTGCCCCCAATCCTCCCCAGCATCAGAGTCTTTTCCAGTGAGTCAACTCGTCGCATGAGGTGGCCAAAGTATTGCAGTTTCAGCTTTAGCATCAGTCCTTCCAATGAACACCCAGGATCGATCTCCCTTAGAATAGACTGGTTTGCGTTTTAAAATATTATATAAACTCTGAAGCAATATCCAAATATCAGATATAAGGAATCACCTCCAGGCTAAAAAGTCAGTCTACAAAGAGAAAGAAACAGAGCCCTTTCCTTTTGCTTTGAGAGGAATTCAGAAAGGAAACAGAAGAATAGGAGCTGTTCTCCTTTTCAGATTCAACTGATGGAGTCAGTTGGGTAGCGTGCTGCACACTCTGGAATAGCTGGAATAGCAGATAGGCTTTATCACAAGCACCACTACTAACTGACCACGAGTGGCTGTACAAATACTGTATTCAGGAATCCTAGGACCCATCAGGGTATAGAGGACAGATGCCCGTGGTTCTTTAGTAATGACTACATGAGTTGGAAGATAAATGGCAGAATAAATGACACACATCGGCTTTTCTCCTCAGCTTTGCAATCCCACCATAGAAGAACAAGGAGCTGACTCCTACCGCTATCACCCTGTGAGGTTTCTCCCGTGTCTTTCTTGCCATTAGCCTAACTGTGTCTTAAATCTGAGTTCCACTTGTTTCTTCAGGGTCTAACCAGAAAATTCAGGCTGCCTATTAGGAAACCCATCTCAAGGGCACACTTCAATCACATCAACAGTTATCTATGTTCTTACTCTGTGTAGGACACTCCATGCTGGGGGCATCGGAAAACCAATAGCATTTATTGAATACTTTCTATGTGCCAAGCACTGTTTTAAGACACTCCCTGATCTTTTTCATTTCATCCTCAATAAACTCTGTCCATTCTATAGATGAGGAAAATGAAATTGAGATCAAACATGTTGTCCTTGAACCTGAAAAATTCTTTTCCCTAAAGTATAATGTCCCACCCTCAAGGGTCCTCTGAGTGTGTGCTGTCTCCATTCATCCACTGCAAACTGAAAGACATTTATTGACTGTTGGGTCAGCTGACATACAATTCTTCTACTTGCTAATAAAAGGGCTGAAACTCTTCAGATCTTCCAATTATAAGACTTATTTTAATTTTTCTGTTGTCTTCGTACAGGAGAGAGAGACTGTCAACCAGAACAAACCTTGAGACATTTGCAAGATTACTTGATGACCTAAATTTATACTGCAGGAGCTGCTAACGGTTATTTTATTTATGGCACTCTGGATCTCAATCTCCTCAGTTTCATTACTCCCAATTAAGCTTATGTGTGCTCACAAAGCATCATTACATGATTTAATGACAGAGTATTTTGAATTAATTATACTCAGACATTTTATAACGTATTCTAGGTGCCTCACTAAAATTGGAGCTGCTTTTTATAGATGCACAAATGAGGGTGGCTATATCATACCTCTATATGCATGTTTTTAGAATTCCATGATTTAACACATAGCTATTTACTCTCACTAAACATATAACTGGAAAAAGAAGCCTCCCCAACCTGGATATATTAAAACATATTCAAACATTTATTCATTACCTTCCCCTTACTGGTTATTGGTGATGAATTGAGGTGAAAGGTAGATCATCACGCCACAATGGCCACAACTACATTTGAGGCACGGAGATCATTAAGGTTCTCCGAAAAAAACAGAGGGATTTGTATTTTAGCTGGAGTTAATTCTATGGTGAATCAAGTGAGAAAAATACTTAGCTCTCCCTGAGGCAAATGAGGTTACCATGACCTATTCCAAGACATTAAGTAGTTCGTGGAAGTATAATTTTATGTAACATTTTATAATATTTCACTCCCAGAGTGCTTTTCTCTCTTAAGACTGTGAAAGCATGATTCCCTGTTCCTTCTAGGCTCTCTGCTCCAGCCCTATTTTGGGGGCTGATCTATACACAGGTCCTCATTGCTCTTACACTGCCACCTCTACCCTCAGTCTAACTCCACCATCCACCCACAGCCTCCCCATCTCCTCTGCCTAGCTTCTTTATCCTTCTTCCCAAGTCTCCCCACCTCCCTTCCTGGAACTAATCTACTGAGATCTGACCTTTCTGCTTCTTAATCCTACCATCAGAAATTGCCTGTCCTATATCATATTCTTTCAGGCTTCTCCTCTCTAGCAGAACACATGATCAGCAAGTTAATGCTTGGTACAGATGACAGAGGGTTTCTCTACTGGCTCAGCTGGTAAAGAATCTGCCTGCAATGCAGGAGACCCAGGTTTGATCCCTGGGTGGGGAAGATCCCCTGGAGAAGGGAAAAGCTACCCACTCCAGTAGTCTGGTCTGGACAGTTCCAGGGACGGTATAGACCATGGGGTCACAAAGAGTTGGACTTGACTGAGCAACTTTCACTTTCACAGATGACTGAGGATAGGTCAGTGTGTTATACTTCAACAAATAATTTTAAATAAAAAATACACTGATTGTGTGAAACACAATACATGTGACAGAAGAAAGCAAAGATGAAGTCATCTTGCCCTTCTCTCTTGTTTAGTCTAAATAACAAAAATGACATCATGCAATGTGGTCATCCACTCAGTCTTGATTTCAAATGAACTTTACTCTCCAAAATTAAATGTACTTTGAGCAATGGTCTAACATCAGTGGGGTTATTTGAAAGAATATGCCACCAATTCTGAAGGTAAATTTCAAAAGAGATAAATGCTTTAGTTGAAAGAGAACAGACTCTGACAAATCTGGACAGATATGAGCTCACATCTAAGCTTGCTAAATGGCTAAAATTAGGTAACTCCACAAATATTTCCAAGGCTCAGACTTCCCAGCTTCATAAAGGGGATAAACTCACCTACCTTGTAGATTTAATAGACAAAATTAAGTGGTAGGTATAATATTTTAAGCAAAGTGAGTGGTGAAGTTGCTCAGTCATGGCCGACTCTTTGCAACCCCATGGACTGTAGCCTACGAGGCTCCTCCATCCAGGGGATTTTCCAGGCAAGAATACTGTAGTGGGTTGCTATTTCCTTCTCCAGGAGATCTTCCCGACCCAGGGATTGAACCAGGGTCTCCCACATTATAGGCAGACGCTTTACCATCTGAGCCACCAGGGAAAAGGCAGCATCTTAATTAAGTGAAAAGTTTCCCAAGGGTCAACCTTCTTTTTTACAATTACTTCCTGGTATGTTCATTTATACAACAGAAAGATGATATTCTTTATAGTTATGCCTACTGCAAGTGACCAAAGACCTGTATATTGGCAACCTGCCACTTAATTGCACATTCAAAAATCATTGACTCCTCTGAAAACTCCCCACAGAGTAAAACAGCTGTCCTGTGAAATTCTTTGAGCCCACAAACCTTGGCACTGGAAGGTAGCAACAGGATGTTATCTTGTAGCAATAGATTGCCTCCATTCTAGTTCTTCCCTGGGTGAATCTAGAAATGGGACATTCTCTGCTTTCAAGAAGGATCCATACTCTTTTTTTAAAAATGGCTCAAGTCCTGCTGCTATCTATGCTTGTGCTGAGTGAAGACTTTTTGGCTTGGGGCTTTTGGATATATTCTCAGTGACCATATGAGAGCTGATGGCTTGTAAAGGCTTTATAAGGGCTGGAGGGTTCTGTTGCATCAGAGGGTTCTAGGGCATTCAGGGCAGAGTTTTGTTGTGCCCTGGTACTATTGGGAGGAGAACCTATTAGGAACCAGCAGCATCTGTTCAAATTCCATTTCAGTCCCTTACTATTGGGGGGCAAGTTGCTGAAAATTCAAAAGGCTCAGTGTCCACATTGGGAGAGTAATAATCGAAACATAGGCTATTACGAAGAATGACAGAGTGATTAAGTAGTTGGAGAACAAAATCAACCTTGTTCAAGCAGTGAGTACAGCAAATTCAATTGGCTTCCTTCTTTCATCTAGCCCTAATCTCAGATTCAAGATCAGTCTTACCCATGGCCAAGTAAATTCCCATCTATTGATATAATTCGAGAGATAACAGGAAATTCCCCCTCCAAACAAATATTCCAACAAAACGTAACTGGTTTGCTGATTCTTTCCAACAGAGCCTTAACCTGACTCACTCCCTGTTTCACATAAAGCTCTCTGCATATGTCTCCTCCTCAGAGAGATCTTCCCTGACCATCCTGTCTAAAATAGTCCCTCTCTCTATGACTTTATCGCCTTACCTTGCTTCGTTTTCCTCACGGGACTTACTAGTGCCTGAACTTAGATTACACATGCATTTGTTTACTCTCTGCCTTCCCCCACTAGCATGTGGGCTCAGTAATGGCAGAGAGTTTGTCCATCTGGTTCATAGCTGTTCTCCCAGCCCAGCGCTTAGAACAGGGTATGGAAATGTTTGACAGGTACTCAGTAAGCATTTGTTGAATAAATAAATAACATATTGTTCCACAACTAGTCTTAATTTCCTTTCCTTATAGCTGTATTTATAGCAGGAACCATCATTTATTAGGCATTTATTTGATCCCTTGACACTTTATAAGGATAATATAATTTAATCTTTTGAACATCCTCTGTGAGATAGGAATAATTATGATCTCCTAATATGGGTAAGAAAATGAAAGTTTAAAGAGGTTAAGTGTCTTGCCCAAAGGCAGAAGTACAGATGGGATTCATTCTCCATTATTGGACTATAGAATCATCTGCATTTTCAATTCCTCCCATCCCTTCCTGCTTCTACACTTAAATTCTGCTGTATTTTAAACTGCCTTCCTATTGCATGTCAAAATTCAAGTACCTCTAGGGATGAGCAACATTAAACTGTTGTGAGCCATTCACCCTCTTTGGTTCACTAACATGCTAGGGGTACAGCTGGGGAGAAGGAGACAGAGGCTGGAAATCTGAGCACCTGAGATGGGAAATCTTAGAATGCGAGCGTATAAGACTATTGAGATGTTGCAGTATTTTTCCAAACGTTACTCCACTTTATTATCATTGCACATCCAGAGTGTTCTTCCTCCTTAACCCTGGGCTGTTTTCTCCTTTGAAATTTAGCATCTCCAAGACAGCAGGGCTCTGGGGGATTGCTGGTTTGACAATACTTCCCTTGGGTGTAAAAGAAGCCAATCAGACACAAGATGAGAAATTGCCAGAAGTTGTTTTGTTTTGTTTTAACTCCAGTGTCATTCCACCCTGCACTATTGAGAGTCCAGGAAAATGTACTGGCTAATTGGATTCGACTCTCACCTGTGTAGTCCCAGCACTTGGTATCCTCGCATGTCACTGTTATCACAGCCGATAGGACATAGCTGCTCAGCAAAAGGGAAGAACAAGAATCACAAGGTACCAGTTTGGCTGTACATGTAGGTAGGAAGGAAGATTGCCTCCATGTTGTCATTTGAGAGGTATCACAGGCTACTTGTAGTCTTTTAGTTTGAGATCCTCCATTAGTGTCATTTCAATTCCAGGAAGAGATGTCTCCACAAGTCTCCGTTGCTTGAGAAGGCAGGAAGGGCACATTAAGCTTGGGTTAGCTAGCTGTTACCATAGCAACTAGAAGCAAAGCCCTGGGGGAGACGAAACTTAGGGCAGGTAAGTTTTGATGAGGAGGAAAAGGGACAGAGTGAGAAGTTAGATGAGGTGGCACCATAATTGGTAGCCCTGGGCAGCCATGTAACAGTCATCTATAACACAAAAATTTCCTACCCATTTTAGTCAGGTATAATCTTAAATTTCTCCATCACATGGTTAGCCATGGTTCACCTTGAAACGGTTAGCTCTCACTCTAACAATACATGAGGTTTTTGGATGTCCTGGGTCTTCGTTGCTGTACAGGCTCTTCTCTAGTTGGGGCGAGTTGGGGCTACTCTCTAGTTGCAGAATTCAGGCTTCTCATTGCAGTGGCTTCTCTTGTTGTGGAGCACTGGTGCGTGGGTATCAGCAGTCACGGCTCTCGGGCTCTAGAGCAAGGTTCAGTAGTTGTGGCGCATGGGCTTAGTTGCTCCATGGTATATGGATCTTTCCAGATGAGATCGAACCTGTGTCTCTTGCATTGGCAGGCGAATTGCTTACCACTGAGCCACCAGGGAATCCCCAATACGTAAGCCCTCCTCATCTTCTAGTCCATTTCCAGTTCAGTTCAGTGGCTCAGTAGTGTCTGACTCTTTGTGACCCCATGGACTGCAGCATGCCGGTCTTGCCTTCCATTTCCAAGTCAAATACAATTTCATTTTCTCAGGCAGCAACAAAACCAAAAATTAGATTCTACCTCTCATGTTGTACATGAGAGCCAAAGACAATTGGCCAGATACCAGGATCTTTATTATTATATTTCCAGATTCATCTGGGACAATAGATTGTAGGAGGAAATAGATTGTAGTTCACTTTTAAAATTGAATATTATAAAAGTCATTATCTTTCTAAAGAAGGTTTCCAATGAAAAATATATCTTATAACATCTTAGTGTAAGGAGGAATGTTAACTCCTTTTTTCAAATTCCATCCCCTTCTCTCACAGAGAAGAGTGCTGAGAGAGAGGTTAATTGTGTCCTCTAACCACCTAATTGCTGTCATTTCTAATTATTGCTAGAGAAGAAAGCCAGGAATTCCCAGTGCCCTCCATTTATGTACACTGAAAAACCAGTTTGCATATCAGCAGGAAATGTCAGCATCAGGATGAAGAATGTTCAATTTGTTATAATAAAAGTAATAAGAGCTGACATCTATTGAGTACTTACAATGTGCCAGGCATGGGGCTAAATGCTTCAAAACATGTATCTCACTTAACCTCTATCCTCTAGGGATGTTTAACCTATTTTATAAATGGGAACATCATAGCTGAGAGAAGCTGGGTAACGTGTTTATAGTCAAACAACTAGGAAGCGACAGACTCAAGGTCTGACTCCAACCATTGCTTCTGACCATAACACTAAACCATATGTCCTGGCTCTTTCCATGTCTCACTTTTCTGTAAGAAAACCAGGGATCAATAATCATCTATATTCATGAGTTTAATGCTTCCCTCCCACAGCTAAATCCATTTCCAAGGAAAGTCATCCAGCTCTAGCCAACTAACCATATTCCCTAGGTATCTACTTTAAAAAAAAAAAAAGCCTTTTTTTCTGACTATAGATGTAAATCATATTCAACATGCAAAATTTAAAAACAAAGAGGAAAAAATTTATATCTCCTATAGTAATACCAAGGATCACACGCATTTATTCCACTTAAAGACTACTATATTTCTTGTGAAAATCAACAGTATTCTCTGGCTTTTTCATCATGGGTCATTTTTTTAAGGAAATTCACATAGTGAATGACCACCATCAAAAATTATGTACTTTTTAGTTCATTCATTTATTCAGCTGAGATCTACTGCTTGAATGCCTAATCTGTGCCAAGTGCTTTGCTAGTTGCTGGAACTCACTGATGGTTGAAGACAGGCCCTGGTCCTGGGCTCATGGAACCTACAGATTAATTCTCTCAATGGCTTTTACCTTAACCAGCTTGGAAAGATACAAATGCTCTTCGTCCAGGTGCCCAACTGAAGTAATTCTTTTCCTCAGTGTGATAGATGGAGGAGTGACACAAAGATATGTCACAGAGCCGCATGACTGACACAGCGCGACAAAAAGCTACTTAAAATTGTGGGTCTCATGATCTCTGTCATGCAAACATAGGTCACAGACTGGGATTTTAAGAATGTCCCACCTTAAAGAGTGTTCTCATCTATGACACAGATATTCCTTTGGTGCTATGCTGGCATCCTTCCATGAAGAGGGGGTCTTTATGCTTGGAATTCCTTTAACATGGACAAGATTGGCCATTAGACAAACACCGCTGAGGTTGATTGAAATGTGTGATTAAAACTCATTCTAAACAGTACAAGATGGGGCCTTGTTTTCTAAGAACAGGCATTTCTGGGAGTAATGCTAATAGAAGTCTAAAGGCTGTGGGAATAGAGGAGACAATTCATAAGACAGCCAGACTTTCTGTCTTAGTTTCCCATTTCTGCTGTAACATATTGCCACAAGTTTAGTGTTTAAAACATCACACATTTATTCTCTTCTAGTTCTAGAGGTCAAAAGTCTAAAATGGGTCTGCAGGACTGTGTTCCTTCTGGAGATGCTAGGGAAGAACCAGTTCTTACCTTCTCCCGCTCCTAGAGGCCCCACATTCTTTGCCTCACAGGTCACTCTGACCTCTGTTTCCATTCTCACATCTCCACTGACTGTGGTCTTCCTGTCTCCCGCCTATTATGAACCTTGTGATTACAGTGGTCCATTCAGATTATCCAGGATAATTTTACCATCTCAAGAAACTTAATCATACTTGCAGAGTCTCTTTTTACCATGTCTAGGACCAAGGGTTAGGACCTGGATGTCTTGGGGAGGGATCATTATTTGGCCTCCCACAGATTATAATGACTAACTTGAGTATCTCCCATTTTTATTGATCTGGGAGTGTCTGCAGTAAGGATTTGAGTCCCTCTCACATACTTTTCTCTCTCTTCTTTTCTCTCCATAGCCCCTCTCCTGTCCTTTCACTCAGCTTTGTCTGGATTCATATAGAGTCCTCCTTTCTGGGCTTTTCCTTCCTCCCACCAGCAAGACGTTGGTATCAGAGTTCAGTTCCAGTATTCTCCCTTATTTATTTCACCATAATCATTATTAGTGCTTGAGAAGCCCAAGGATACATTGTGTAATTGAATTTGTGCTCAAAACTGCCTACAGTAGACTCTTGAAAGGAGACTTGGTCACTGAACATTTATTTTAGCCATATAATTGCAAATTTCTGGTCGCTTAATTTTGGGAAGATGAGCGAAGTATAGAGGTCTGTTTAATTTTTAGAGGCTGAACGTACCAACAAGAGTGTGTTCTCTCTGGCGTAAGGTCTGCAGGCATTTTGGTAACGGAGGCAAGCTAGTGGAGCCGCATTTCAGTGCTATGTGAGTCATACACTGGCCAATTCCTTAGGACCTAAAGGACCTAGAAAAAAAAATGCCATCACTGACTTCCCTTTTAGATGGAAAGCTCCTTAGGAGAAGAACCTGAAAAAAGATAATTACATCGAGATTATTAGGTTAATGTCAGTGGTGGTCTTGCCTCTACAGAAGGAAAAACATCCCAAAGCAGAGATGCGTAGGAAGCTCCTGTACTGCCCTTATTCCACACCCACGACAGACATCACTAATCAATCAAGCACAATTCCTCCACAGAGCCTGGCCTTTAAAACTATTTCCAACTGAATGTTCCAACCAGCCACTGCTGTTCACGTGGGACTGGCAAATCAGTGGAGCTCTATCTGATGTCCCTGCGTTAGAAATCCAAGGCCCTGTTGTTTCCATACCTTAAGGAAAATCCCTCCTACTGCAATCCATCAATAAAACACTCTGGTGCCTAGAACACCACTTGAACTCAAGTTTTGGAGCTGGCAAAACCCTGAGAGAGACTCATTTAGAAGGGAGGCAGATGCATCCTCTTCCTGTCTCCCTATTGCCTGTTTGGAGAACCTCGGTGAGGATCCTGTCTCAGTGGCTCCAGCCCCTCCTCGGGGGATATTGGAAAATGGAGCTTTGGTACTGAACTTCTGTGCTTTGAATTCCTGCATTAAATCTGCAGCCCTGCCCCCAATTTCTGCTCTTTTCTTCCTTAATCATGTGCCTCTGTCCTCAAACCAGAATCCTGCTAGGTCCCCAGGAGTACCCTCCCCGAGGACTACTAAGCAGTACTGTCAAACTCTTCAAAGGCAAGGAGGGGAGAGAAACACAAACTTATCCATCCCTATCTCTTTTTTCACCTTGTAGTTTCCACTCACAACAAGCAGCCTTCCGTTCCCTTCTGTCGCTCAGTCATGTCCGACTCTTTGCGACCCCGTGGACTGTAGCCTACCAGGCTTCTCCGTCCATGGGATTCTCCAGGCAAGAATACTGGAGTGGGTTTCCGTTTCCTTCTCCAGGGGATCTTCACGACCCAGGGATCGAACCCGGGTCTCCCTCATTGGAGGCAGACGCTTTAACCTCTGAGCCACCAGGGAAGCCCCCTTCAGTTCAGTTCAGTTCAGTTCAGTCGCTCAGTCGTGTCCGACTCTCCGCGACCCCATGAATCACAGCACGCCAGGCCTCCCTGTCCATCACCAACTCCCGGAGTTCACTCAAACTCATGTCCACAGAGTCGGTGATGCCATCCAGCCATCTCATTCTCTGTCGTCCCCTTCTCCTCCCGCCCCCAACCTTTCCTAGCATCAGAGTCTTTTCCAGTGAGTCAACTCGTCGCATGAGGTGGCCAAAGTATTGCAGTTTCAGCTTTAGCATCAGTCCTTCCAATGTACCGCCCCGGGTTTTGACAGCCATTCATCCATTAAAGCCTCTGATTGCCTGGCATAATCGTGACTGTACTCCTGTTCCATGAACATGGCCCCTCAACTGTTCTCAGGCACTGGCTGGCTTTTACCCCAGCGCTTGCTCGGAAAGAGGAAAAGCCAGCTTATTCAAACAGCTCAGTGACAGGTGAGCCAGCTACATCAGACATGGGAGGGGAGGAAGACCAGCACTGCTACCGTGTGCTTGCTTTTAATCAAGAGAAAATTATTTATGCAGCTGACTCCCCCAGATTCTAGCTTAAGATCACAGGGAAGTTTTTGCTTTGGACCAGAGTCATCAAGAGTCTGCATAACCTTGGAAGAGCTCGAATCAAAAGAGCAGATCTCTTCAGTCTCCTAATTTCAGTGCCTTTCTCAGACTCAGTCATAATCCAGCTGCAGGCTCTGCAGCGAAGCACATTCATCCAGCTTTGTGTCTGAATTGCTACCTTCAGAGGGGGCCTTTCAGCGTGGAGATAAGCCGCCTGATTGCCTTCCTTGCGGGTTCCCGACTGGGAACGCCCACCTGAGTGAGGGCTCTGCAGCAGCCTGCCTGGGTCACACCGCGGTACCTGGGAGCTGAACTGTCCAGAAGGATGCACCAGGCTGGGACTCTGAGCACACTGCCGCTGCTGCCCCACTCCCCTACCCCCCACCCCACGATGGACAAGGACCAAGGCTGAGAAAGCAGCCCACAGCCGCCCCTGCTGCATGAGAGAGGCTGTGAACCTCTGTCGGGGGAGGCAGTTAAATGAACCTCTGTCGGGGGAGGGCGTGCTGAGAAGGACCTTCCGCCAGCACCATCTGTGACTCTGCAGAGGTCAACGTCAGATCCCCTCGATGGAGTTTTGAGGCCCAGGCTCTGCCTCTGACATGGTTATCATGTCAGTTATGCCTCAGGGCCTCTTAGTTCTCAGGTGCTAGATCTTTAATTACTTATCATTTTTGTCTTGAGAACATTTTTTAAAAATAGAAAAGTAAAAGAGAAATATAATTATGTACACACCTTCTAGCCAAGAGAGAAAATTGGTAACGTTTTGTAATGTTTGTTTCAACACCTGTTTTTAAAATAGAAATGAAGTGCAGCAGGACATAAGATGGACACGCCTTCTGTCCTTTTATCCTCTTTCCTTAGCACTTTCTCCACCGCGGAGAAAACACCTGAAAGAAATTAAGGCACTCTCTTCTCATCCACTTGTAGACATTTCTTTTACCTATACAAAAAAATGAGAGACAATATATAATATTGGGAGGTGCATTTTAGAATTTGTCTCTTTCTGCACATCTATTCTGCAAAACTTGCATTTTTCCACTCTGTATTGGGATGTGTTGTTCTGTGTAGAGAACTCATGTTCACCTGTATGGCAGTGGGACAGATGGTTTCTAAGCCCCTACCTGGCCTTAACACTAAGCCAGTAGTTCTCAGGTTGCACATTAAAGTCACCTGGGGCATTTTAAAATGCAGATTTCCAGGCCCTGGTTTTAGAGATTCTGAATTTGTTGGTCTAGGCATTTGCCTTGGGATCCTGTGATTCCAAGGAGGAGAATTATGGCTGTCTGCTGTGCCTCTCCTGGTAGATTAGAAGCAATTTTACATCTTCCAACAGAATTATACCAACGAAAATGAATTTGCTAGGGATACTCCCTGAAACCTCTGGTAGCCGAGTCTGAGGGATGG
Source organism: Moschus berezovskii (assembly GCF_049115385.1). Lineage (NCBI taxonomy): Eukaryota > Metazoa > Chordata > Mammalia > Artiodactyla > Moschidae > Moschus > Moschus berezovskii. The sequence goes on along the minus strand of NC_142471.1, from coordinate 14,755,073 downwards.
CAAAAGTCTCTCTCCCTCTATCTTACTGCTAAAAAATGATGTTCATGATCCCTAGCAATGGACACACCCCCATCTCTGTTCCCTGGCAGAAATGGAGATGTTCTTGTTGAGGGAACCATCAGGGAGATGACCCCATCAGATAAGGGAGAAAACCTCAGAGAGGAGAGTGTGAGAGGAAGAGGAATCATGTTCGTTTCATCACGGTGCAGCACAGGAGGGAGGAAGCTACTGCACATAGCGCAGATACTCTATCCCACTTTATTATTGCTACACTCAGCCTCCTCACAGGAAGGCACTTGTCACTATGCTGTCTGTGGCTTTGCTAGAGAGAGGGATCATAGAAGTCTGGGCCCTGCCCTCTAAGGGTCAGTCTTTGGAACAGAGCTCAGGCATCAAGGTGACCTTGATGGTACTTTATACCCTGTCATTTCTCTTGTCCTCATTCCTTATGCCACAGAGAAAGCTACCTGGAAAGAATGACACAGTAAAGTGCATTTTAACTGTCTATCCTTATGTAATACATACAACTAATCCAATTGAGCTATTTCAAATCCTGAAAGATGATGCTGTGAAAGTGCTGCACTCAATATGCCAGCAAATTTGGAAAACTCAGCAGTGGCCACAGGACTGGAAACGATCAGTCTTCATTCCAATCCCAAAGAAAGGCAATGCCAAAGAATGCTCAAACTACCGCACAATTGCACTCATCTCACACGCTAGTAAAGTCATGCCCAAAATTCTCCAAGCTAGGCTTCAGCAATATGTGAACCGTGAACTTCCAGATGTTCAAGCAGGTTTTAGAAAAGGCAGAGACACCAGAGATCAAATTGCCAACATCCACTGGATCATGGAGAAAGCAAGAGAGTTCCAGAAAAACATCTATTTCTGCTTCATTGACTATGCCAAAGCCTCTGACTGTGTGGCTCACAATAAACTGTGGAAAATTCTGAAAGAGATGGGCATACCAGACCACCTGACCTGCCTCTTGAGAAACCTGTATGCAGGTCAGGAAGCAACAGTTAGAACTGGTCATGGAACAACAGACTGGTTCCAAATAGGAAAAGGAGTACGTCAAGGTTGTATATTGTTACCCTTTTTATTTAACTTATATGCAGAGTACATCATGAGGAACGCTGGGCTGGAAGAAGCACAAGCTAGAATCAAGATTTTTGGGAGAAATATCAATCACCTCAGATATGCAGATGACACCACCCTTATGGCAGAAAGGGAAGAGGAACTCAAAAGCCTCTTGAGGAAAGTGAAAGAGGAGAGTGAAAAATTTGGCTTGAAGGTCAACATCCAGAAAACAAAGATCATGGCATCTGGTCCCATCACTTCATGGGAAATAGATGGGGTAACAGTGGAAACAGTGTCAGACTTTATTTTTTTGGGCTCCAAAATCACTGCAGATGCTGATTGCAGCCATGAAATTAAAAGACGCTTACTCCTTGGAAGGAAAGTTATGACCAACCTAGATAGCATATTAAAAAGCAGAGACATTACTTTGCCAACCAAGGTCCATCTAGTCAAGGCTATGTTTTTTCCCATGGTCATGTATGGATGTGAGAGTTGGACTGTGAAGAAAGCTGATCGCCGAAGAATTGATGCTTTTGAACTGTGGTGCTGGAGAAGACTCTTGAGAGTCCCTTGGACTGCAAGGAGATCCAACCAGTCCATTCTAGAGGAGATCAATCCTGGGTGTTCATTGGAAGGACTGATGCTAAAGCTGAAACTCCAATACTTTGGCCACCTCATGCGACGAGCTGACTCACTGGAAAAGACTCTGATGCTGGGAGGGATTGGGGGCAGGAGGAGAAGGGGATGGCAGAGAATGAGATGGCTGGATGGCATCACCGACTCGATGGACATGAGTTTGCGTGTACTCCGGGAGTTGGTGATGGACAGGGAGGCCTGGCGTGCTGTGATTTTTGGGGTCGCAAAGAGTCAGACATGACTGAGTGACTGAACTGAACTGAACTGAACTAGGGGCAACCACTGAGCTGCTAGGTCATGGGGATCCCAAGGGCCCAACAGTGCACTTTTCTCTCCATGGCATGTAGGCCAGTGAACAGACAACTAAATAGTATGTGTAAAGTGTGCTACAGCAGAGGGAAGCACAGATGATCTGAAACAACAAAAGAGGCTGGAAAGACAGAAGTCAGCTTAATCTTGGGGTCTCAGAAATATTCCCTCGAGGAGCAATTCTCAAAGATAAGTGTGCATAGGAGCACCTGGAAGCCTTCTGGCCCTCCAACACTGAGTGCTGGGCCTCACCCCAGAGTTTCTGCTTCAGCCAGTCTAGGGCAGAAACTGACAATTTGTATTTCTAATACTCTTTCAAGCAATACCAGTGCTGTTGGTCTAGAGACCACACTTCAAGAATCACAGTCCTACAGGAACCAAAGTCTCAACCTGCACTATTCAAACGATGGTCTGCAAACCAGCAGCTTCACAACATGGGCTTCACTTGGAAACCTGCAAGAAATGTGGAAATTCAAGTCTCACCCCAGATATACTGAGTCAGAGTCTCCCTCAAGACCCCAGGTGAGGGACTTCCTTGGTGGCTCAGTGGTAAAGAATCTGCCTGCCAGTGCAGGAGGCACGGGTTCCATCCCTGGACTAGGAGGATCCAACATGCAACTAAGCCCATGGTGGTGGTTTAGTCGCTAAGTCATGTCTGACTCTTGTGACCCCATGGACTTTAGCCTATCAGGCTCCTCTATCCATGCCCCACAACTATTGAGCCTGTGCTCTCGAGCCTAGGAACCACAACTACTCAAGGCCACACACCCTGAAGCCTGTGCTCTGCAACAAGAGAAGCCACCGCAATGAGAAGTCCGAGCACTGCAACTAGAAAGTAGACCCCACTCGCCAAAATTCGAGAAAAGCCCGCACAGCAATGGAGACCCAACAGAGCCAAAAAAGAAAAAAGAAAATTTAAAAACCATAAAACAGAAGCAATATTGTAACAAATTCAATAAAGACTTTAAAAATGGTCCTCATCAGGGGAAAATGGTGTGATACCTGTGCACATTAAAGTATGGAAACCACTAGTTCTCCAACTTGACTACACACGGGAATCACCTGGGCAGTTTAAAACACTGGTGATGCCTGGCTTCCACCCCTGGCAAGTCTGGTTTAATTGGTATAGGGCACAAAAAGCTCCCCCAGGTGATTCTAATATGCAGCAAATTTTGAGAACCACTGGCCTAAAGGTAAATTCAGCCTGAGTAAGAGTGCCCCACAAAGAAGGACAGGAAGCTTGTTACAGAAAGCAAAATATGCAAAGGCTCAGTGGCAGAAAGAGCAAAGTGGGTTGAGTGAATGAAAAGGGGTTTGGTGAGCTCAGAGTGCAGTGTTAGAAGCCGAGGAGAAGTGATGAGTTTTGAGCCATCTGGGAGATGGTGAGGGATGGGGAGGCCTGGCATGTTGCAGTCCATGGAGTCACAAAGAGTCAGACAGAACTTAGTGACTGAGCAGCAATAACAATGAGTTTTGAGGATAGAGGTTTCCTGTTGTTCAATTGCTAAGTCGTGTCTGACTCTTTATGACCCCATGGACTGCGGCACACCAAGCCTCCGTATCTCTCACTATATCCTGGAGTCTGTCCAAGTTCATGTCCTTTGAATCGGTGATGCTATCCAACCATCTCATCCTCTGCCACTCCCCTTCTCCTTTTGCCTTCAATCTTTCCCAGTATCAGGGTCTTTTCCAATGGGTTGGCTCTTCACACCAGGTGACCAAAGTATTGGAGCTTCAGTTTCAGCATCAGTCCTTCCAATGAATATTCAGCGTTGATTTCCTTTAGGGCTGACTGGTTTGATCTCCATGCTGTCCAAGGGACTCTCAAGCATCTTCTCCAGCACCACAGTTCAAAAGCATCAGTTCTTCAGTGCTCACCCTTCTTTATGGTCCAGCTCTCACATCCGTACATGACTATTAGAAAAATTATAGCTTTGACTAGACAGACCTTTGTTGGCAAAGTTTGCTTTTTAATATGCTGTCTAGGTTTGTCATAGCTTTCCTTCTAAGAAGCAAGTGTCTTCTAATTTCATGGCTGCAATCACCATCTGCAGTGATTTTGGAACCCAAGAAAGTAAAATCTGTCACTGCTTACGCTTTCTCCCCTTCTATTTGCCATGAAGTGATGGGACTGGATGCCATGATCTTAGTATTTTTAATGTTGAGTGTTCATCCAGCTTTTTCACTCTCCTCTTTCCCTCTCATCAAGAGGCTCTTTAATTCCTCTTTGCTTTCTACCATTAGAGTAGTATCATCTGCATATCCAAGGTTGTTGATATTTCTCCTGGCAATCTTGATTCCAGTTTGTAACTCATCCAGCCTGGTATTTTCACAATGTACAAGGAGAAGGGGATGACAGAGAATGAGACAGCTAGATGGCATCACCGACTCTGTGGACATGAGTTTGAGTGAACTCCGGGAGTTGGTGATGGACAGGGAGGCCTGGTGTGCTGTGATTCGTGGGGTCGTGGAGAGTCGGACACGACTGAGTGACTGAACTGAACTGAACTGACTCTGCACAAAAGTTAAACAGAGTAACAATATCCAACTCCTTTCCCAGTTTTGAACCAGTCAGTTGTTCCATGTAAGGTTCTGTTGCTTATTGACCCACATATAGGTTTCTCAGGAGAGAGGTAAGATGGTCTTGTATTCCCATTGCCTTAAGAATTTTCCACAGTTTGTTATAATCCACACAGTCAAAGGCTTTAGTACAGTCTGTGAAGCAGAAGTAGATGTTTCCCTGGAATTCCCTTGCTTTTTCTATGATCAAAGGAGTGTTGGCAATTTGATCTCTGGTTCCTCTGTCTTTTCTAAATCTAGCTTGTACATCTGGAAGTTCTTGATTCAAGTACTGCTGAAGCCTAGCTTGAAGGATTTTGAGCATAACCTTACTAGCATGGGAAGTGAGCACAATTGTCTAGTACTTTGATCATTTTTAACACTGCCCTTCTTTGGAATTGGGGTGAAACTGAGTTAGGGTGAATTGAAAGGGGTTGGGTGACCTCAGAGTAGAGGGTTAGAAATAGAGGAGAAGTGGTGAGCTTTGAGGCTAGAGGTTTACAGAGGCCAACGGTTAAAAAAAAAAGAAAAACAGAACCTGTTCAAGGACTTTGGGTTTGGCTGGACACACTCAGATTTGCATTTTTAAAGTGATCAGTCTGTTGGCTGTATTGGAACAATATGCCTGGTGTTGGATTGGGATTTCTATGACTATATAGTGAAACATGTATTATTGCTCTTACTGAAAATTATCCCTTTCAGAAAATTCTCCTCTTTAAATTAAAAATGGGGGCAAAAGGATGGGAATGGGGGACAGGAATAATTGGACTAAAAGGTAGCAGAATATATTACCCCAAAGTACACTAGCTTGGCATGAGAACTATTTTGAAAGGAAGCAAAAGAAGTAGATACAGGGACTTCCCTGGCAGTCCAGTGGTTAAGACCTTGTCTTCCAACACAGAGAGTGACAGTTCAGTCCCTGGTGGGGGAGCTAAGATCTCACATGCCTTGCAACCAAAACATAGAAAAACAGAAGCAATATTGTAACAGTTCAATAAGGACTCTAAAAGTGGTTCACATCAAAAATTTAAAAAAATATCTGGACAGAAAAGAAGCAGATACAAGAAAAACTCTCTGCCCTCCCCAGTTTGCCTAAAAACAGGATATAAGTTTATACAAGTGCCCCGCCCCTTTACGTCCAGGAAAGACAGAAGTTAATCACTACAGACAACTCGAGACCATTATCAGCCCAGAGATAGCACCATAGGAACCCACATAACACACCTTAATAGAACTAGCACTTATCTCCCATTAAGTTCCCCATATGTTTGCTTCTCAAATCCGCCACGGTTGGAAACTCAGAAAGCCCTATTCATTTGTCTTGTCCTTTCTCTAAAATGCATTGCTCTTCAGTTAAGATGATGTATAAGCCTAGGTTCTAACCACGCCTTTGAGTTACTAGTTTCTTAGTATTCCATGAATATGTGTGATGCATGTATTTGTTTTCCTCCTGTTAATCTGTCTTTTGTCAGCCTTATCTACAGGGCTCCAGCCAGAAAAGCTAAAATGGGTCGAAGAAAAAGATTTCTTTTCCCTCCCCTAGAGTCCCAGCCAATGTATAATACTACTCAGGCATTTTGGCTTATATCATTTTGTTTAACCAACATCTACCGAGCACTGTGTACCAAGCCCCGTGCTGGTGCTGTGGGGGCATAACCCGAATCCCCACTGCTCTCTCTTGCAGAGCGGCAAGGTGGGGAACTCAGACAAGCAAGTGATTTTTCCAAAGAGCATTAGTTTGAGTCTGGTTGAAGATTTGACAGTGCTGTTAAATGGGAGGATTCTGTGCCATCCAACTCCACTTAAGCCCTCAGCTAAACCATCCAATGGCACCATTCATCCTGCAGCTGCAGGATTCCTGAGGTCATGCCAGTGGACGCCAGGAATGCAAACGAGGGCTCAGTCTTAGCTTCTGACACCCTGTGAGCTTTGAGGAAGAACAAGCAGGCATTTGTTACGGAAAGGCCCACAAAGACACCACAGGAGAGGGGATTGAATGCCCCAGGGATTCCAGGCCAAATGCAAAAAGCTGCTGTAATCTCTGCCACTACAGCTAGCGTGACCTCACTTGCTCACTGGCTGTGGAGGCAGCTGATGGCCCCAGCAGCCGAAGCAAGCTCCCTCAACAGAGTGAGGATGGCAGGTCTTCAAGAAAGGAGTCGGTACTTTGTAATCCACAAGGTGAGGACTATTAGGTCAAGCCAGGTTAAGGAAACAAAGGGAAGGGGAGGATAAAAGCATCTTTTGCTGGGGTCCCTGTGCCAGTCCTCTTCACAGGTATCCAAGAGGTAAACAGTGAAGAAAGAATGCAGGTGACAGGGTAGAATTCCTTTAAAAAAGTCTGTAGAGAGAAGCAAAAATTCAAACTCTTTAAAGATCATTCTTTGTAGAACTCAATTCCCCCAGGAATTCAGATTGTTCATTTGCTCCTAAAATTTGATTCTGCTACCATTATTAGTGATACAGTTGCTTATGTAACTCAGAGATCATGTTCAGGTATCACTTAATCAACTGTCCATTACACTCTGGGTATTAGCACTTTTATATATTGTAGTGTGACCTAGACCACGCATATGAAACAGGATTACTCATCCTCAGCACTACTGATGTTTTGGACTACATGATTTTTTGATGGAGGAGACTGTCCTGTGCATCATAGTATGTTCAGTGCCATCCTGCTGGTGTCTACCCATTAGATGCCGATGGCATCCCTGGTCATGTTGCTGAAAATATCTCCAGGCATTGCCACATGTCTCCTTGTTGGGAGCCCTAACATCTGAGTAGCCGGGATAGGCCTGAGACCTTGCTTAGGCCTAAGTTTCGATTTCCTGGAGACAGGGTGGAGGCTAAATTCACAGAAACTCCTCCCTAAGAAAATCCCACCGGCGCCAAAATTAAGAAACTCCTCCCTAGAAAAGTCGCGCCAGCGCCAAAACTCAGGCCAATCAGAGGAAAAAGGGAAATCCCCCAGAAAAACCCCGCGCTTGCATGAACTGGCCAATGAGCTTTTGCCAGCTTGATCTTTTGAACAAAAATAGGTGTTTATGTAATCTGAGACTATAAAAACCGCTGTGACCTGGGCTCGGGGCTCTTGTCCACATTCCGCTGCGCTGGGAGGGGCAGGAGCCCTAGCTCGAGCTAGAAATAAACCCCATTCTTGCTTTTGCATTGCTGGGAGTGCCTTATTCTACCAGTATGGGGGGACCGGACTCAGGGCATAACATCCTAAAGGTAAAATTGCACCACCAGTTGAGAAACATTGGCATAAAGGAAAGGTAGAAGAAGGTTTTGATAGAAAATTTTCTAAGAAAGCACAAGAGGGATCAGTAGCCTTTGTTATTTAGAGTTAGCAGTTTCCATATAGGACAGCAGCCTCAACTGACTGTAGCCTTGAGCAGGATTTTCATAGAAGACCTTTGTGATACTAAAACAGCAAGCCTTGTACCAGTCAGTTCAGTCTCATCAGCCCAAGGGTCTTAGGTTCAGTAGTCATCACCTGTGCTTTTACTGTGCTTAGTGTTGTCTAGGCCCTCATGCAGCCCACACGCTGTTAGAATGATGTGATTAAACAGTAATGCCCCAAGTGACAGCCTCTGGGAGAGGTTTAATAGTGTTCCACACAAAGCATCATGAAGCTGCAGAACAGAAGTTAGTTTCAGCTGAGTTCTGAAATGGAAATGACTTTTTTCATATCCAAAATGTACAAAAGACTTCTTTCATTATCATAGTGCGCAAAGGATGGCTGATCCAGTGAAGAAAATATATAACTACCAAAGTGAACTCAGAAAACTCAGAAGCTGAGAGAGAGAGACAGACAGAGAGAAAGAAACTCTCGGGCAATAAGCAGTCATCTTAATTAGGAAAGAACCAAACAGGCCGCATTTTACAAAGCAGAAAACAAAATCTCTACAGAAGCAGATGAAGCCTTGGTCTTTTGAACAACTTGAAAAATTACATAAGCAAATGTGAGAACATTCTCAGTAGAATGTCGATTTTAGGATTTGAGGATTTTTAACATCAAGGATTTTTTTTTTTCTCTTATATTCACATTTTTGTGAAGGTCTGTATCCAAGTGCCTGGAACAGTGCCTGGTGCTGGTAGATACTCAATAAATATTTATTTAAATGAATTCTGCAATCATGAATAAGCTATCTGAAAAAAGAAACAGGAATTCCAGTACTGTATAGACTCTGTGAGATCCACAGAGAAGGCCCAGACTGAACTAGCGTTAAGATTATTCCCTCTAAACGCTCAAAGGCCAGTATGGATATTTCCAAATGACATAGGAGATAATGTTTAAAGGCAAGATTGTCCTCAGAGGACACCAAAGAGAAAGAACAACCAAATGTAATGTGTGATCTTGATTTGATCCTGGAATGGGGAAAAAAAGTCTTGAAAGACATTTGGGGGACAATTGAAACAATTTCAATCTAGGCTACGTAATAGACAATACTGTATCAATATGTCCATAAAACTTTGTACAAATATGTTCAGTTCAGTTCAGTCGCTCAGTCGTGTCCGACTCTCTGCGACCCCATGAATCACAGCATGCCAGGCCTCCCTGTCCATCACCAACTCCCGGAGTTCACTCAAACTCATGTCCACAGAGTCGGTGATGCCATCCAGCCATCTCATTCTCTGTCATCCCCGTCTCCTCCCGCCCCCAACCTTTCCCAGCATCAGAGTCTTTTCCAGTGAGTCAACCTGTTGCATGAGGTGGCCAAAGTACTGGAGTTTCAGCTTTAGCATCAGTCCTTCCAATGAACACCCAGGATCGATCTCCCTTAGAATGGACTGGTTGGATCTCCTTGCGGTACAAGGGACTCTCAAGAGTCTTCTCCAACACCACAGTTCAAAAGCATCAATTCTTTGGTGATCAGCTTTCTTCACAGTCCAACTCTCACATCCATTAGCCTAAAAACTCAAAATAGTCCAGGTGAGATAGATAATAAACTGAGCTATATAGATAATTTAATACTAATCAACAATAGCTAAAGCTGAAACTGCAATACTTTGGCCACCTCATGCAACGAGTTGACTCACTGGAAAAGACTCTGATGCTGGGAAAGGTCGGGGGCGGGAGGAGAAGGGGACGACAGAGAATGAGATGGCTGGATGGCATCACCGACTCTGTGGACATGAGTTTGAGTGAACTCCGGGAGTTGGTGATGGACAGGGAGGCCTGGCGTGCTGTGATTCATGGGGTCGCGGAGAGTCGGACACGACTGAGCGACTGAACTGAACTGAACTGAATCGACAATAGAAAAGGAATGAATGACTGATACTCCATTCAACATGAATGAAACTCAGAAATACTGAGAGCAAAAAAGCTAAACTAAAATATATATATTGTATGACTCCATTTATATGAAGTTCTGGAAGAAGCAAAATGAATTGATGGCAATAGAAGTCATATCCGTGTTTGCTTCTAGGGGTGAAGAAGATTGACTGGAAAAGGGCATGAGAGAATTTTCTAGGTTGATGAAAGTACCTTTTATCTTGTTGGAGGTATGCTTGATAGGGACATTTGTCAAAACCAGCTGAACTGTACACACATCCATATATTTCTCTACGTGTAAATTGTATCATAAAAATATTTTTAAATATATCAATGTTAAATAACAGATACAGCAATGATATCATGGATAGGAGAAATACCCTAAAGTATTTGTGTGTAAAGCATTATCATGATGTCTGCAACTTATTTTCAATCATTCTGAGGAAGAGGGGGAAATATAAAAGGGAAGGATCAAGAAAATGTGGCAAAATTTGACAATTGTAAATTTGGGTGAAGGATAGACAGTAATTCATTTTACTCTTTATAAAGTTTTCTTTGTAGGTCTGAAAATTTTCTAAATGAAATTTGGGGGTAAAAATAAATAATAATAACTTTAAAAATTCCCTTAGCCATCATTTCCTCAATAAGAGGAATGAGAAACTAAAATCAGCTCCCACCGCACATTCTCTCTCCTTTGTTGTACGTAGGAATTTTCAGTCCCTCTGCATGTTCTTATTATGGAATGTTGTTTAGATATTCAGCTCATCATTTTGTCAGGGCAAAAAAATTTTTAAATCATATTCTCAGAAGAACCCTGGTCAAAGGTAGCAGGAGGTTTGGGCTCCTTGCTTGCAATTTTTCCGGCCACTATCTGAACTTAACCAGATCCCCTCTAACATTTACTGGGCACACATTTACCTAAGCTTTTAATATTTTCCAAATTCCTTTCCTCTCCCAAGAAATGTCTATTTCCCAAGGGTTCTGCACAGACTGAGTTCAGATAATCTGTAAAATGATCAGCACTTGATCTGATTTGTAGTTCAAGATTTTCCAGCATAAACCCGGTCTGGAAGGAGGTAAATACGATTAGGTGTTGGAGCTCCTCCCATAAGTATCACAGGTGAGAAAGGGCAGGTGCAGGACCTGTGCTTGGATGGCATCTCATGGAGGGGAAAGGGAGAGGAGATTTAATTCAGTTGTGTAAATTATACTGTCTGTCAGGATGTCAGATGGGTGAGAAAACAAAGATGTGAATTTATAGGGTGAATGTGTGAAAAGAAACGGATATGCCAGATTCAAGAGAGATTTACTACAAAAATTTGTTTCAGAGGAAATTTGTTCCAAAAATGCAGGCACCAAATTTTGGTACTCTTGGCTCAAAAGGCGATGAGAAAGAACATTTTTCTATTGCATACACAAGAGAGGTGAAAAAGTAGAGATAGCAGATGAAGTGTCTGTCAAGGAATTATCTAGATAGTCAAGGAGGCTGCAGGAAAGTTTTTAGGCATCAAACATTTTCTGGAAAAGTACTGTAAAAGCACCCCAGATAGTTTCCTGGTAATGAGAAAAAGTTGATTCTTTCCTGAACCACCGCTGCTTCTGGGTTAGTAGCAGCAGCAGGAAGAGGCAATCTTTGTGATGTATTAGGGGTAGTGTAGTGTTGTGTACCTCCATAAAGATGGTGGTTCTCTTAGAAAACCTAGAAGCACAGCTGGTTCTTCATGCAAGTTGAGCAGGGAGTTACCAGGGCATGGATCTTAAGAATACTTAGGAGTTCTCCATACTTGGCTTAGTCACCTACCACGGCATAACTCATAAGAGATACTATTAATGCCTTGAATCTACAAGGTTTATCAAAGCACTTTTCATCTATCTCTCCACATTTGGACCCTACCACTCTGTAAGGCATGGAAAATGGGGATTTTAGTCTGTGTTTCATAGTGTATGCTCGTTCACTTAGTCGTGTCCAACTCTTTGTGACCTGATGTTATTGTTATTCAGTTGCTAATTCGTGTCTGACTCTTTACGACCCCATGGACCATTAGCACACCAGGCCTCCCTGTCCCTCACTATCTCCCAGTGTTTGCCCAAGTTCATTTCCATTGAATCAGTGATTCCATTCAACCATCTCATCCTCTGTCACCCTCTTCTCCTCTTGCCTTCAATCTTTCCCAGCATCGGAGTCTTTTCCAATGAGTTAGCTTTTTGCATCAGGTGGCCAAAGTATTAGAACTTCAGCTTCAGCATCAGTCCTTCCAATGAATATTCAGGGTTGATTTCCTTTCAGATTGATTGGTTTGGTCTCCTAATAGTCCAAGAGAATCTCAAGAGTCTTCTCCACAACTACTTTGCCTTCTTGTGTTTCTTTTTCTTTGGGATGGTTTTGGTCAGTGCCTCCTGTGCAGTATTACAAACTTCTGTCTATAGTTCTTCAGGCACTCAGTTTACTAGATCTAATCCCTTGCATCTGTTCTTCACCTCTACTGTATAATCATAAGGGATTTGATTGAGGTCATACCTGAATGGCCTAGTGGTTTTCCCTACTTTCTTTAGTTTAAGCTTGAATTTTGCGATAAGAAGCTGATGATCTGAGCCACAATCAGCTCCAGGTCTTCTTTTTTCTGACTGTATAGAGCTTCTCCATCTTCAACTACAAGGAATATAATCAGTCTGATTTCAGTATTGACCATCTGGTGATGTCCATGCATAGGGTCACCTTTTGTTTTGTTGGAAGAAGGTGTTTACTATGACCAGTGTGTTCTCTTGGTAAAACTCTGTTAGCCTTTGCCCTGCTTCATTTTGTACTCTAAGGCCTAACTTGCCTATTACTCCAGATATCTCTTGACTTCCTACTTTTGCATTCCAGTCTCCTATGGTGAAAAGGACATATTATTTTGGTGTTAGTTCTAGAAAGTCTTGTAGGTCTTCATAGAACTGGTCAACTTCAGCTTCTTTGGCTTTAGTGCTTGGGGCCTACACCTGGATTACCTGTGATATTGAATGGTTTACCTTAAAGCGAACTGAGATTATTCTGTTGTTTTCGAGATTACAACCAAGTACTGCATTTGGACACTTTTGTTGATATTATGAGGGCTACTCCATTTCTTCTATGGGATTCTCGCCCACAGTAGTAGATATAATGGTCATCTGAATTAAATTCACCCATTTCCATTCATTTTAGGTCACTTATTCCTAAGATGTTAATGTTCACTCTTACCATCTCCTGCTTGACCATGTCCAATTTACCTTGATGCATGTACTTGACATTCCAAGTTCCTATGCAATACTGTTCTTTATAGCATTGGATTTTACTTTCAATACTAGACACATCCAAAACTGAACATCATTTCCACTTTCACCCATCTGCTTCATTCTTTCTGGAGCTATTAGTAATTATCCTCGACTCTTCCCCAGTAGCAAATTGGACACCTTCCAACCTGGGGCGCTCAACTTTCATATATTTTAGCCTTTTCATACTGTTCATGGGGTTCTCGTGGTAAGAATGCTGGAGTGGTTTGCCATTCCCTCCTCTAGAGGGCCACGTTTGTCAGAACTCTCCACTATGACCCATCCGTCTTAGATCGCCCTGCATGGCATGGCTTATAGCTTCACTGAGTTACACAAGCCCCTTCATCAAATGGCAATGATCCATAAAGGGGACATTGAGTCTTACTCAAGGTAATATAGCTGAGGCTCAAGTTCTGTCCTCCAATTCTTTTTTTCTGTTATGTTGCTGGACATAGGTAGGGCTCTAGGAATACTGTTTAGACCCCTTTAAGATGATGACTTGACTACATTAAACATCCTACATACCTGGAGGCTTGCTGGGCAAAAGACATCTGGCCTTGAAAGATAAAGTTGAAAAGATGTATGTTTCATGGGGAAGCAACTATTTGTTTAAGCCACTAGAAGGGAAGAGATCAAATGACATAGGTGGGGAATTCCAGCAGGCACATGGGGTCTGCTGCTGCTGCTAAGTCACTTCAGTCATGTCCAACTCTGTGTGACCCCATAGACGGAAGCCCACCAGGCTCCCCCGTCCCTGGGATTCTCCAGGCAAGAACACTGGAGTGGGTTGCCACTTCCTTCCCCAATGTGTGAAAGTGAAAAGTGAAAGTGAAGTCGCTCAGTCGTGTCCGACCTTCAGCGAACCCACGGACTGCAGCCTACCAGGCTCCTCCATCCATGGGATTTTCTAGGCAATAGTACTGGGTCTAGGATTGTGCAAATATGAAGCAGATGGACAAAGAGAATTGGTTGGTCCTAAGGACTTTAAGGCTATGGTTTCCCAGTGGTCATGTATGGATGTGAGATTTGGACTGTGAAGAAAGCTGATCGCCGAAGAATTGATGCTTTTGAACTATGGTGCTGGAGAAGACTCTTGAGAGTCCCTTGGACTGCGAGGTGATCCAACCAGTCCATTCTAAAGGAGATCAGTCCTGGGTGTTCATTGGAAGGACTGATGCTAAAACTGAAACTGCAATACTTTGGCCACCTCATGCGACGAGTTGACTCACTGGAAAAGACTCTGAGGCTGGGAGGGATTGGGGGCAGGAGGAGAAGGGGACGACAGAGAATGAGATGGCTGGATGGCATCACCGACTCGATGGACATGAGTTTGAGTGAACTCCGGGAGTTGGTGATGGACAGGGAGGCCTGTGATTCATGGGGTCGCAAAGAGTCGGACACGACTGAGTGACTGAACTGAACTGAAGGACTTTCCTGGCAGTCCAGTGGTTAAGACTCTGAGCTTCCTCTGCAGGGGTCAGAGGTTCCATCCCTGCTTGGGGAATTAAGATCCCATGTGTCATGCTGCCAGGGGGGTAAAAAAAAAAAAAAAAAAAAACACTGATCCTAGGCCAGACACTAACTTTAAAAAGGACAAAATTACTGTATCCAGTAGATCACATGAAAGGCTTGGTGTCCCATAAATCATTTAGCCAAGGGTAATCTGAGGATTGCATTCTACTATTTTTTCTGAATGTATTCATTTCAGCAAGCTCAGGAAATCCTGGGTGTGCCACTTAACTATTGTTTGTTTATTCTCCTTGCTTCTCCTACTTGCTTTAATATGCAGAGTGAAGGAACTTGGACATCAGTGATAATTAAGAAAAGCAAGTTTAAGCCACAGCTCTTCTGTGCAACAACCCTTGTGTTAACTTCAACCTGTATGGATTTGGTTCAGTTATCTGGAAAGGGAGACTTCATAAAGTACATCCTTCCTAGCCTTTATGTTCTTTCAGTCTTGGTGGAGCAAAATATAGAAAGTAGCCTTCCTTGGTCCAGTGTGTACCTAGCCCTTCAGGGTGACCTAGTTAATACACGTACTGCTATTTTGTCCAGCAAGGGACACGTGGACATACGCAGAGAAAACTATACTGTCTTGACAATCACAGTTCTGTTGGGAGATTTCTCTGATCTTCTTTTCTAATTTTTAAGAAGCTACCAAGTGCTGCTGAAATCAGATTGATTATATTCTTTGCAGCCAAAGATGGAGACGCTCTATACAGTCAGCAAAAACAAGACCAGGAGCCGACTGTGGCTCAGATCACGAACTCCTTATTGCAAAATTCAGACTTGAAGAAAGTGGGGAAAACTAGACCATTCAGTTCAGTTCAGTTCAGTCACTCAGTTGTGTCCAACTCTTTGCGACCCCATGAATCACAGCATGCCAGGCCTCCCTGTCCATCACCAATTCCTGGCGTTCACTCAAACTCATGTCCATCGAGTCGGTGATACTATCCAGCCATCTCATTCTCTGTCGTCCCCGTCTCCTCCTGCCTCCAATCCCTCCCAGCATCAGAGTCTTTTCCAGTGAGTCAGCTCGTCGCATGAGGTGGCCAAAGTACTGGAGTTTCAGCTTTAGCATCAGTCCTTCCAATGAACACCCAGGATTGATCTCCTTTAGAATGGACTGGTTCGATCTCCTTGCAGTCCAAGGGACTCTCAAGAGTCTTCTCCAGCACCACAGTTCAAAAGCATCCATTCTTTGGCGATCAGCTTTCTTCACAGTCCAACTCTCACATCCATACATGACCACGGGAAAAACCATAGCCTTGACTAGACGAACCTTTGTTGGCAAGGTAATGTCTCTGCTTTTTAATATGCTGTCTAGATTGGTCATAACTTTCCTTCCAAGGAGTAAGCGTCTTTTAATTTCATGGCTGCAATCAGCATCTGCAGTGATTTTGGAGCCCCAAAAAATAAAGTCTGACACTGTTTCCACTGTTACCCCATCTGTTTCCCATGAAGTGGTGGGACCAGATGCCATGATCTTTGTTTTCTGAATGTTGAACTTCAAGCCAACCTTTTCACTCTCCTCTTTCACTTTCATCAAGAGGCTTTTGAGTTCCTCTTCACTTTCTGCCATAAGGGTGGTGTCATCTGCATATCTGAGGTGATTGATATTTCCCCCGGCATTCTTGATTCCAGTTCGTGCTTCTTCCAGCCCAGTGTTCCTCATGATGTACTCTGCATATAAGTTAAATAAGCAGGGTGACAATATACAACCTTGACGTACTCCTTTTCCTATTTGGAATCAGTCTGTTGTTCCATGTCCAGTTCTGACTGTTGCTTCCTGACCTGCATACAGGTTTCTCAAGAGGCAGGTCAGGTAGTCTGGTATTCCCATCTCTTTCAGAATTTTCCACAGTTTATTGTGATCGACACAGTCAAAGGCTTTGGCATAGTCAATGAAGCAGAAATAGATGTTTTTCTGGAACTCTCTTGCTTTCTCGATGATCCAGCGGATGTTGGCAATTTGATCTCTGGTGCCTCTGCCTTTTCTAAAACTTGCTTGAACATCTGGGAGTTCACAGTTCACATATTGCTGAAGCCTGGCTTAGAGAATTTTGAGCATGACTTTACTCGCATGTGAGATGAGTGCAATTGTGCGGTAGTTTGAGCATTCTTTGGCATTGCCTTTCTTTGGGATTGGAATGAAGACTGACCTTTTCCAGTCCTGTGGCCACTGCTGAGTTTTCCAAATTTGCTGGCATATTGAGTGCAGCACTTTCACAGCATCATCTGTCAGGATTTGAAATAGCTCAACTGGAATTCTGTCACCTCCACTAGCTTTGTTCGTAGTGATGCTTTCTAAGGCCCACTTGACTTCACATTCCAAGGTGTCTGGCTCTAGGTCAGTGATCACATTATCGTGATTGTCTTGGTCGTGAAGATCTTTTTGGTACAGTTCTTCTGTGTGTTCCTGCCACCTCTTCTTAATATCTTCTGCTTCTGTTAGGTCCATACCATTTCTGTCCTTTATCGAGCCCATCTTTGCATGAACTGTTCCCTTGGAATCTCTAATTTTCTTGAAGAGATCTCTTGTTTTTCCTATTCTGTTGCTTTCCTCTATTTCTTTCCATTGATCGCTGAGGAAGGCTTTCTTATCTCTCCTTGCTATTCTTTGGAACTCTGCATTCAGAGGCTTATATCTTTTCTTTTCTCCTTTGCCTTTTGCTTCTCTTCTTTTCACAGCTATTTGTAAGGCCTCTTCAGACAGCCATTTTGCTTTTTTGCATTTCTTTTCCATGGGGGGTATGACCTAAATCAAATCCCTTATGATTATACAGTGGAAATGAGAAATAGATACAAGGGATTAGATCTGATAGAGTGCCTGAAGAACTATGGATGGAGGTTCGTGACACTGTACAGGAGGCAGTGATCAAGACCATCCCCATGGAAAAGAAATGCAAAAAGGCAAAATGGTTGTAAAAGGAGGCTTTACAAATAGCTGAGAAAAGAAGAAAAGTGAAAGGCAAAAGAGAAAAGGAAAGATACACCCATTTGAATGCAGAGTTCCAAATAATAGTGAAGAGAGATAAGGAAGCCTTCCTCAGTGATCAGTGCAGGAGATAGAGGAAAACAATAGAATGGGAAAGACTAGAGATCTCTTCAAGAAAATTAGAGATTCCAAGGTAACATTTCATGCAAAGTTGGGCACAATAAAAGACAGAAATGGTATGGACGTAACAGAAGCAGAAGATATTAGGAAGAGGTGGCAAGAATACACAGAACTATACAAAAAAGGTCTTAATGACCCAGATAATCATGATGGTGTGATCTTTCACCTAGAGCCAGACATCCTGGAATGTGAAGTCAAATAGGCCTTAGGAAGCATCACTTGAACAAAGCTAGTGGAGGTGATGGAATTCCAGTTGAGCTATTTCAAATCCTAGAAGATGATGCTGTTATCAAAGTGCTGCACTCAGTATGCCAAGAAATTTGGAAAACTCAACAATGGCCATAGGACTGGAAAAGGTCAGTTTTCATTCCAATCCCAAGGAAAGGCAATGCCAAAGAATGTTCAAACTACCACACAATTGCACTAGTCACATGCTAGCAAAGAAATACTCAAAATTCTCCAAACCAGGCTTCAGTAGTACATGAACTGTGAACTTCCAGATGTTCAAGCTGGATTTAGAAAAGGCAGAGGAACCAGAAATCAAATTGCCAACATCCGCTGGATCATCGAAAAAGCAAGAGAGTTCCTGAAAAACATCTACTTCTGCTTTATTGACTACACCAAAGCCTTTGACTGCATGGATCACAACAAACTTGAAAATTCTTCAAGATTCAGTAATACCAGACCACCTTACCTGCCTCCTGAGAAATCTGTATGCAGGTCAAGAAGCAACAGTTAGAATTGGACATGGAACAACAAAACAGACTGGTTCCAAATTGGGAAAGGAGTCCATTAAGACTGTATAATGTTACCCTGATTATTTAACTTATATGCAGAGTACATCATGCGAAATGCCAAACTGGATGTAGCACAAGCTGGAGTCAAGACTGCTGGGAGAAATATCAATAACCTCCAATATGCAGATGACACCACCCTTATGATAGAAAACAAAGAACTAAAGAGCCTCTTGATGAAAGTGAAAAAAGAGAGTAAAAAAGTTGGCTTAAAACTCAACATTCATAAAACTAAGATCATGGCTTCCAGTCCCATCACTTCATGACAAATAGATGGGGAAACAATGGAAACAGTGAGAGAGTTTATTTTTAGGGCTTCAAAATCACTGCAGATGGTGACCACAGCCCTGAAATTAAAAGACACTTGCTCCTTGGAAGAAAAACTATGACCAACCTAGACAGCATATTCAAAAGCAGAGACATCACTTTGTCAACAATGGTCCATCTAGTCAAGGCTATGGTTTTTCCAGTGTCATGTATGGATGTGAGAGTTGGACCATAAAGAAAGCTGAGTGCCGAAGAATTGATGCTTTTGAACTGTGGTGTTGGAGAAGACTCTTGAGAGTCTTGGACTGCAAGGAGATCCAGCCAGTCAATCCTAAAGGAAATCAGTCCTGAATATTCATCGGAAGGACTGATGCTGAAGCTCCAATATTTTGGCCACCTGATGTGAAGAGCTGACTCCTTGGAAAAAGACCCTGATGCTGGGAAAGATTGGAAGGTAGGAAGAGAAGGGGACGACACGATGATGAAATGGTTGCATGGCATCACCGATTTGGTGGACAGGGGTTTAAGTAAGCTCCAGGAGTTGGTGATGGACAGGGAAGACTGCATGCTGCAGTCCATAGGGTTGCAGAGTTGGACACGACTGAGTGGCTGAACTGAATTGACCCAGTGCTGCTTGTGGCCTTTCTCCTGAGCATTCCAGTTAACAATAACTTCTATGAAGTTCATTATTCTTCAGATAGGCAGGGAAGCCCTTTAGGCTCCTTTCTGGAATCTTCAGTTTAGTTCAGTCGCTCAGTCATGTCCGACTTTTTGCGACCCCATGAATCACAGCACGCCAGGCCTCCCTGTCCATCACCAACTCCCGGAGTTCACTCAAACTCATGTCCATTGAGTCGGTGATGCCATCCAGCCATCTCATTCTCTGTCATACCCGTCTCCTCCCACCCCCAATCCCGCCCAGCATCAGAGTCTTTTCCAGTGAGTCAACTCGCCACATGAGGTGGCCAAAGTATTGGAGTTTCAGCTTTAGCATCAGTCCTTCCAATGAACACCCAGGATTGATCTCCTTTAGAATGGACTGGTTGGATCTCCTTGCAGTCCAAAGGACTCTCAAGAGTCTTCTCCAGTACCGCAGTTCAAAACCATCAATTCTTCAGCGATCAGCTTTCTTCACAGTCCAACTCACCTTGTCTTAAATATACCGTGACCTGGCCTCAGTAACATGGGATATATTGAAGAGATTCTTTTTTTTTTTTTTTTAACTCAGTGCTCTTTGATACCTCATGGACTGACTATAGCCTGTCAGGCTCCTCTGTCTATGGAATTTTTCAAGCAAGAATACTGGTGTGGGTTGCCACTGCCTACTTCAGGGGATTTTCCCGACCCAGGGATCAAACCCCCGTCTCTTGTGTCTCCTGCATTGACAAGCAGATTCTTTACCAACTGTGCCACCTAGTTTGCTAACAGTGCACTTTTTATGTAAATAAGAGTAGACACAATTGTATTTGGGGGGTTAAGAAGAAAGTGGTGTTTTATTAATGCACTGAGAATTGTACATAACTTTAGATAACCCATAATTGTATGTAATTAATGGGAAGGTCATCCCTCATGTCTTCTCTAGTGGAAAAACAGTCTCTTAACTGATGGTGCTGTCCATGATTGTCTCTAGAGGTGATTTCAGGCCAGGGAGAAGAATCATATGGAGAGAGGAGGGCATTTTGATCCACCAGTGGGGTCACACTGACCCTAAGCACTATGGTTCTGTTAAAAATGAGTTCTGTTTGAAGCATTGGGGCCAAGATACTGATAGTTCTCTATTTTTATCATCGCTAATGTATTTTTCTGCCTAGGAGTGGGGGCATGCTTGAGCTGATAAAATTAGTAGCCTATGAATTTTATGTGTGTATATACAAAACTGTAATAATATGATTACATCTGGAACATAAACATTTATGAATACTAATAAAACTGTCTAAGACTCTGGGCTCTTATCCCCAAATGATCCTCATTATAGTAACCTTCAGTGAGACATATGGTTAGATCAAGCAAGGAAATGGGCAAAAATAAATGGTTGGCCACTGTATTCTACCTAACTGCAGCCAAGCTCTGAAAATAAATAGTTCTTGATTTTTTTTGCTGCACAGTCTCAGAATGTCACTAAGAGCTAAATGAAAAATTTCCAGTAGCCCAAAGCATCTCTGATTTCTCACACACAGAATTACATTATGTAAATATGCTTAGCTCCACATAAAGGCAGTGGAGAAAGATTCACTGACTTTGGATTTTGCATGCTTTCAAGCAAATGTTGAGGTACACAATACTCACTATTCTGGGCATTTAAACAGAACTGGAGGAGGAGTGGTGAATGGACTAGACATTTGAGTTCACGGATATAACTTTGTCTACCTTCAACTTTGTGGCCATTTCAAGATTCATAGCAGATTTACAGACCTAAGTTGGCTTTTAAAACTAAGTGATCGCCTGTCTGCAGCCTGTAATTCTTTAAAATCTAATACCTGTCTTGGTTTTATGGGCAGAGAATCCATAATGACATGTTGTTTATTCCCTCAACTGCTTAGAAACACTTCAGGAGCTAATTCACAGTGTCATTTGCTAAGCAGCTATGTTATTGAAGAACTGAGATTTACAGAGAAAAAACAATTGCTTAATGGATACAGAGTCCTGATGAGTGAGGGAATGGTAGGAAAATGAGGGGTGACACAGGCCTCTTCAGCCAAGATCTATGGCTCCACAGTGCTGCAAATCCTTGCGTTGCAAGTGGCAATCCCAGGGTCTGGCCCAGAGGTAGCTATGCCTAGTGTTAAGAATAGAGTCAAGGGAACACAGTCATGACAGAGGTGGTTGTGTTGCTTTGACAGGCTAACATGCTAACTTGAGTGCTGGCCAGCTAGGGATAGATTAATCCCAGAAATGCAATGAGTATTCTTTTCATATAAACTGATATAAGCCAGTTTTGATTCTCAGATCTCCATGTTCCTCTCTTCTACTATCCAGTCAAAATGAACCTGCTCTCTCTTTTACTATTATTGGACCAAGCTTCTCTACCCACTAAGATTCCAGCTAGCTAGTCTGATAAAAGCACCCTTGCTGATGGAATCATGGAAAGTCAAGAATACTGTGAAACCAGTTTTCTCCTTTTCGTGGCCTTGATGGCCCCATGAGAAATAGCTTCCTCCTCCTCTTATTACTTTCTGCCTGGTTCTATGCCACAAGCATTCTGGTTTCTTTTGCTCCTATAATGCTCCTTACCTTCTCTTGCCTGTGAATCTTCGCCATATGCTGTTTTGCTGCCTGGACCAGTTCTTTCCCCAACTAATGTTTTTGTTCATTAAATCAAGCTTTGTTGTTGTTGTTCAGTTGCTCAGTCATGACCAACTCTTTGCAACCCCATGAGCTGCAGCGTGCCAGGCTTCCCTGTCCTTCATCATTTCCCAGGGCTTGTTCAAACTCATGTCCATTGAGTCTGTGATGCCATCCAACCATCTCGTCCTCTGTCGTCCCCTTCTCCTCCTGCCTTCAGTCTTTCCCAGCATCAGGGTCTTTTCTAATGAGTCAGTTCTTTGTATCAGGTGGCAAATCAAGCTTTCAGTTCAGTTCAGTTCAGTTGCTCAGTCGTGTCCGACTCTTTGGGACCCCATGAATCACAGCACGCCAGGCCTCCCTGTCTATCACCAACTCCCAGAGTTCACTCCGACTCATGTCCAAAGAGTCGGTGATGCCATCCAGCCATCTCATTCTCTGTCGACCCCTTCTCCTCCTGCCCCCAACCTTTCCCAGCATCAGAGTCTTTTCCAGTGAGTCAACTCGTCGCATGAGGTGGCCAAAGTATTGCAGTTTCAGCTTTAGCATCAGTCCTTCCAGTGAACACCCAGGATTGCAGATTTGCTTATTCTCAAATACCCAGTACTTCACCAAGGAAGTTATTCTCAACACTACTTACCTCTCACCACCCATATTACATGTTCTACCTATAGACTCCTTGGTAGACTTTCATGCCAGTGTCAATGACTTGTTCAGTGGTCTTTCTGGAGGATGAACTTCCTGAGTGCTGACTTTATATCTTTTTTGTTTATTTCTGTGTCCTCAGCACTTATTCTAAGATCTGGAACATAATGGACTTGACAGAGAGTTGTTGAATTAATAAATGAGAATAAGAGAAAAAATGCATAAATTGCTCCAGGGGTGTTTGTTGTTGTTGTCTAGTCACTAAGTCATTTCCAGCTTTTTTTCAACCCGTTGGACTATAGCCTGCCAGGCTCCTCTGTCCATATATTGCCTTTCAAAATACAGTTTGAAAGGATGTCCATTGTCTTAAGAGTGGAGTACCCATCAGGTTTAATGGTAACCAAGAATGTTTGCCTAAAGGTCCATTAAAATGATGATTAAGAACAACCTTTTCTTCCTTTCTTTATTAGTTATTTTACTGTACCTACCTTGGTAAGCTTCATCACCGTTGGGATTGCCAGTATCAAATCACAGTATCAATTTCAGATGATAATGCGACTCTGCCATCTACTGGTGAAATGGAGTATTACTGTGGAACCTATGACAAGATATTTTCATTTTGTCCAGAATCTTCTGGATTTGAAAACTAGGAGAGGCTTAGATTCCAAGTCATTTCATTTTACCAACGGGGAAGCCATTTCCCATGAAGAGTATATGATCACCCAGGGCCATCCATCTCAGTGAAAGGGCTTGAACTCTAATGTAGGCTTCCTGACAGAATCAGGCTCTTTTTCGTTCTGGGTGCTAACAGCAGCACATCTGGTCAACAATGCTGGCTTTTTCAAAAAGAAATAAAGCAATTAAAATTTGTTTCAAGTTACGTGCCAGGAATCTCTTACCCCATTATAGAAAATTTCTCAAATTCCAAAAAGCAGAAAATGTGATTTTCTGCTTTCTGTCCATAGATTTCCTGGATCTGAGGACAGTTGTCTGGGATCATGTGGAAAGACTCAACTCACAGAAGTTGAAATTTCACACCAATAAGTGAGGCAAAGATATGGAGCAGGATGTGTGTTGCGTGCTGTTGGATTGCCTGTCATCAGCAATACTTGGAGGGATTGGAAACACACCAGAAGTTTTTTGTTCTGAGAAGCCATGATCTTTAATGGAAAAACTGACAAACCATAACTGAAAATTCTAGAAACTGCCACCCTAATCAGAATAGACAGAATTGGTATAAAACCTTCCAGAAAGCCCCATCTGTGAACCTGGCAGAATTGGCTACAGAAGCCTTCGGTTTTCCAACAAATTTTTTAGATACCCTATGGGACTGTATCTGACCATAGTCATCTTTTTATTAAAGTATGGTTTGCATGAAAACACTTCCCTGGTGGCTCAGACGGTAAAGCGTCTGCCTGCAATGCGGGAGACCTGGGTTCGATCCCTGGGTCTGGAAGATCCCCTGGAGAAGGAAATGGCAACCCACTCCAATACTCTCGCCTGAAAAATCCCATGGTTGGAGGAGCCTGGTAGGCAATAGTCCATGGGGTCACAAAGAGTCAGACATGACTGAGTGACTTCTCTATCTATTGCATGAAAACATGCTTGTCAACATCCCTAGGATCAGTGCAGAGCAAAAACAAACCAATCATCTCACTTCCTGCCAGGAAGAGTTTTGTCTTTCCCTAAAGATTCTCAGAACCAAGCACTTCAGGGACTAGGCTTTTAAAACAACAACAACAAAAAAAAGATGTGGCTGTCTGAAAGTTCTCACTGGGTACTTTGGAAAAATTTCTACGTAGCTCTTTGGCTCTGAATGTATTTTTTAAAATCTTTCCTACTTAAGATAGTACTACCAGCTCATTCAGGCTGATCATTTCATCAACTGCAAAAGTAACTCCTTTACTTCATATTCCTGGGACAAACCTAGTGAGGAAAATAAGACAAGGTCCTGAAGGATTAAGAATCAGTTGAGATACCATTTTAGTCCCTTCAATAATGGGACAAGGGAAATGTCAGTATTCATTCCATTAATCCTTTCTTATGATCATCTTCCCTCCAATATCAACCATTGGTGGAGGGGAGTGATGCTCTCACCATTACACCATCCCTGGATGTGATCTAGAATGTCCTTAGTTTGAATATGCACCCTTTCCATCTCCACACATCCACACAGTGCCCATGGCTGAGGGCACAATCCTAATGTCAGAATTCTAGAGCCCTGCATTAAGGTACTGGGGACTTACTCCCGAGAGAAGGAAAGGATGAGACTGTTTCACTCAGATTTCAGTGTGAGAGTTATATGAGGACCAGGAGGTCCAGATGAGCACCGGAGGCCAAGTGAAGGTTCTTGTGACTTGACCATTATTACCACTGCTGACATTTCCCTCTTAGGGATGAACTCACAGTTCCTGCAGTCCCTGGAGCTAAATTATGCTTGCATGAGCCCAGAGACCATGCTTAATGCAAGTGACAGTTCTCCCCTTTCAAGACCCACAAGGGATGGAACTCAGCCCCCTCCTCTCTCTCGAATCCACATTAAGGAGATGCAGGCAGCTAGAGCCCCTGGTTCTCCCTTTCTAACCCTTCCACCGTTCCACACCTGCCAACGTATCTCCTTTTGTTTCTACCTTCCCCCACAGTCAACTCCGTTTACTCCAAATTCGTTCTCATCTCTTCCCTGGCTCACACTGTCATTTCAGAGTCATCATTCATGATCAGACGGTCCAAAATAGCTTTGCAGACTTGCCTTGAAGCACGAGGCTCCAAAAAATTAACTGGTCTTAATCCCTTTTCCTGGCCCTATAAATAGGGTTTGATGGTAGTGTGATTTTCATGCTGAAAATGAACACTGCACTTTTGAGAATTTTTATGTTTACCTCCAAATTTTGCCTAACTTAACTTAGGCTTATTTTAAATGACTTCAAAAGAAATTCTTATCTTGAGTTCATTCACATATAAGAACCCGATAAAGCTGTTTTCAAAAAAAGAAATAGCTTATACTAGTATTCAAAAGTGTGGGCTCTGATCTCAGACTGCTAATGTTCACATTTGACACCTCTGAGCTTAGAGACCCGTGCAAATGACTTAACCTCTCTAAAACCCAGCTGCTTCTTTTACAAAATACAGATAATAGTAGTACTTGCCATCCCACCTGGTAGGATTAAATAAGATAATGCACAAAATGTATTTAGCATGGTATCATGTGCATTGTAAATTATGTTTTTTAATGTATAAAACCTTTATTTTATATGACAGGCATTTCCACATTCACTATCACATTTAATTCTGATAAATCCATAATGTAGTCTCCCTCAGTACCTGCAATAATTAGTGCCAAGACCTCCATGGATACCAGAATCCTTGGATGTTCAAGTCCCTAGGGTGGTGAGGTACCATGGACCAGCTCTACAAATCCACACATTTCACATCCCAGTGTTCAGCCACCCGGAATCAAACCATGGTTGGTTGGCCCTGCAGATAGGAAGGGCTGGCTGTATTCTGTCCCCATTTTGTAGAATGCTGGCTCTCTCCTGGAGATACAGCTTTCTATACAGCTTTCTCAAGGAGAATTTGCTCAACTTCATATTCTGGAGCTGGAGGGGCCTCCTTGTTCCTCACTGACATTTCCACACCACTGTTCTTGCACTCTTTTGTAAAAATGCCTGCACCATTAAGACTCTTGCTTTTGGTTCTACCATCCTCTCTATTCCTCTCTGTTACTGCTGCTGCCGCTAAGTCACTTCAGTCGTGTCCGACTCTGTGCGACCCCACAGACGGCAGCCCTTATCTACCAAATCTTTGTCTCTATACTCAGATTCTAATGTCAGCATCTCATGTCACTTTACTTACGCTAACACTCAGCATCCTGGCTGCTGGGTTCCTTGAGCTCTTCATCTCCAGTCACCTTCACTGCATTCACAATTTTAGTCATGTGTTTTTATGGTCACTCTCTGGACCTTGTTATCACCCAGAACAGTTCTACCTTAAAAATCAACAACTCGGACTCCTCACAGGTCTTATCCTTCTAGGTGGCTCATTCAGTTTTCTCTGTTGAACCAGCCCCTTGAATTCACTGGGCCGCCCTCACAATTTCTCACTCATCCGCGTCCTCCTTTCGTCACTCCCTTCCCTGTCCTATTTATTCCATGTTCTGTTACTTTGAGCACTCTCTTGTTAATTTCCTCAATTCTCTTGCCCTACTATCCTTTTGACACAACCTACTTGGCCTTTCTCAGTGAATTTAACTACTGACCAAGTTTGCTGAGCATCATTGCAGAAATAAAAGCAGGGCAGCGTGGTGTCATCATGTGTTCATGATCAGGATCTTCAACAGGACATAATAAAGATGGCAAAGCTCTCCCCCGCAGGTTTTCAATTGCTGAAGGGAAAGGCGCTACAAAAATGCTTGATATAGCCATCTTTAGGGGAAGCTAACTCCTTGCCTGAGCTGACAGAAAGCTGTGATGTAGATGGACTGGGCATATTTTCTTTCAAAGGGGAAAAAATGAACAAGGAGGAGGAAAATTAGGTAAGCATCTGGAGGAGGGATTCAGAGAAGGCCCGAGTAACACTGTGACCAAGCAATTAAATCAGCCTCCACTGCTGCAGCTATTTGTGTCTGCCCTTTCTTAGTCTTGGAGCCGGGGGGAATTGAGGAGGCGTTCAGAGTGAGGAATATTATTAAAGAAAGAGAACTAGAAGTGAAGAGCAAGTGTGGGGAGTGTGAGTCGTACAAGGAAGATAAAAAGAACAGACAAAAAAAGGAAACATGAGCCCACGAAGCTAATCTCTGTCTGTAAAAAGAGGTGATATGGGGGCATAGAAAGAGACTACATGTCAATGTCTGGTCCTTGAATGTTATTTTTTCCAATAAAGATAGTTCAGTTCAGTTCAGTTCAGTCCCTCAGTCGTGTCCGACTCTTTGCGACCCCATGAACCACAGCACGCCAGGCCTCCCTGTCCATCACCAACTCCCGGAGTTCACTCCAACTCATGTCCATAGAGTCGGTGATGCCATCCAGCCATCTCATTCTCTGTCGTCCCCGTCTCCTCCCACCCCCAATCCCTCCCAGCATCAGAGTCTTTTCCAGTGAGTCAACTCGTCACATGAGGTGACCAAAATATTGTAGTTTCAGCTTTAGCATCAGTCCTTCCAATGAACACCCAGGATTGATCTCCCCTAGAATAGACAGAACATGGAATATAAATAGGACTCCTTTAAAGGGACTCTCAAGAGTCTTCTCCAGCACCACAGTTCAAAAGCATAAAGTCTCTTAAAATATAGGACTAAGCAAAAAAAAAAAAAAAAGTACACAAAACAGCAAGAAACATATGAAAAATTATTTTGCTGTAAACAAAGAAAAAATTGAAATTCTGAGATTAAATTTGAAACTAAATTGATGAAGAGTCTAAAGCTTACAAGTGTAGACAGAAGTAGTATTGGGGTCAAATCCTAAATTTTGACCTAAGTAGCTATATGATATTGGTCAAGTAGCACTTAACCTGTTCTAGTATCAGTTTCCTAGTTTATAAAATTACAGAGATTGACACAGTCCACTGTTCTCAAGCTGTGATTCCATGAACAGCACTTATTTTCATGAGAGGTGTTAATGAGGAAGATTGAGCATGGGACCAGTGTGGAAAGATCAGAAGTCTGAGAAATACTGGACTGTCTCAAAGATTTCGTCTCTATAATAGAGAATAAGATAATTTAAAGAATTGGTTTGGAACCAGTTTCACCTTTGTAAATGTATATGATGCAGGCAGTTAAAGAGAACAGATGTAGAATCTGTCATATCTTTTTATGTGCAGTTAACTGAAAATCAAGTATAAGGAAAGGATGGCAGAAACTAAGGCTTGGCAGAATCTGGAGGAAGTCAAAGTCTCTTTTATCTTGGTATGTGTCTTCAGATAAACAGTGAAAAGGAGACAAATTGGTTTTTAATTACTGTTGTATAGGGGTTAAGTTGCCTGGGGTCAGGGGCACCATTGAGGGTAATGAAAAGCAATCAGTCCTCAATCACTCTCTTTATCAAACAGCCACAGAGACAGAGCCCCACTTTTGCCTCCAAATAGCACAGTACTGACCACGGAGTCAATCCAAACCGAAAAAGAGAAACCAGAACCTTGTTCCAGCACACAGCAGCCACACACGGTCTTCCAAAGATGTGGTACTTTCCCACCTCATCAGAGTCACCCTTGTCTGTGGTCAACAGAATAATGACCCACTCCCCTTCACGTACCAGAAGATCCCACACCCTAACCCCTAGAACCTATTATATTGCATGGAAAAAGGGATTTTTCAGATATAATTAAGGCTACAGACATTGAAATAAGTATATTATCCTGTATTATCGAGGTTGTTTGTTGTTTTGGTCACTAAGTCTTTTAACTCTTGGAATCTGCCAGGCTCCCCTGTCCATGAGATTTCCCAGGCAAGCATACTGGAGTGGGCTGCCATTTCCTTCTCCAGGGCAATCTTCCCAAACCAGGGATCAAATCTGTGTCTCCTGCATTGACAGGCAGATTCTGAGCTGCCAAGAAAGACCGATTTTCCCCGTTGTTGTTCAGTTTCTAAGTCATGTCTAGCTTTTTGCAACCCCACGGACTGCAGCATGCCAGTGTTCCTTGTCCTTCACTATCCCCTGGAGTTTGTTCAACCTCATGCCCATTGAGTCAGTGATGGCATCCAATCATCTCAACTTCTTCTCCCTTTTCTCCTCCTGCCCTCAGTCTTTCCCAGCATCAGGGACTTTTCCAGTGAGTCGGCTCTTCACATCAGGTGGCTGAAGTATTGGAGCTTCAGCTTCAGCATCAGTCCTTCCAATCAATATTCAGGGTTGATCTCCTTTAGGATTGACTGGTTTGATTTTTTCTTGCAGTCCAGAGGGCTGTCTCCAGCACCACAGTTTGAAAGTATCAATTATTCAGTGCTCTGCCTTCCTTATGGTCCAACTCTCACATCTGTACATGACTACTGGAAAAAACATAGCTTTGACTATACAGACATTTGTTGGCAAAGTAATAATACACTGTCTAGGTTTGTCATAGCTTTTCTTCCAAGGAGCAAGTATCTTTTAATTTCTTGGCCACAGTCACTGTTTGCGGTAATTTTGGAGCCCAGAAAATAAAAATCTGTCACACTTTCCACTTTTTCCCCATCTATTTGCCATGAAGTTATGAGACTGGATTCCTTGATCTTAGTTTTTTGAATGTTGAGTTTTAAGCCAACTTTTTCACTCTTCTCTTTCACCTTCATCAAGAGGCTCTTTTGTTCCTCTTCACTTTCTACCGTTAAAGTGGTATCATCTTCATTTCTGAGGTTGTTGATATTTCTCCCAACTATCTTGATTACAGCTTGTGATTCATCCCCCCAGCATTTCACATGACGTATTCTGCATATAAATTAAATAAACAGAGTGACAATATACAGCCTTGACATACTCCTTTCCCAATTTTGAATCAGCCCATTGTTCCATGTCCACTTCTAACTGTTGTTATTGTCCTTCATACAGGTTTTTCGGGAGACAGGTACAATGGTCTTGTGTTCCCATCCTTTAAGAATTTTCCATAGTTTGTTGTAATCCACACCGTCAAAGGCTTTCATGTAATCAATGAACAGAAATAGATATATTTCTGGAATTCCCTTGCTTTTTCTCTGATCCAGCAGATGTTGGCAATTTGATCTCTGGATCCTCTGCCTTTTCTAAAACTAGCTTGTACATCTCGAAGTTCTTGGTTCACATATTG
Source organism: Moschus berezovskii (assembly GCF_049115385.1). Classification (NCBI taxonomy): domain Eukaryota; kingdom Metazoa; phylum Chordata; class Mammalia; order Artiodactyla; family Moschidae; genus Moschus; species Moschus berezovskii. The sequence goes on along the minus strand of NC_142471.1, from coordinate 14,724,568 downwards.
CTGAAGTCTAACTTGAAGAATTTTTAGCATAATCTTGCCAGCATGTGAAATGAGCACGATTGTATGGTAGTTTGAACATTCTTTGGCATTGTCTGTCTTTGGGATTGGGCTTCCCTAGTGGCTCAGAGGTTAAAGCGTCTGCCTGCAATGCAGGAGACCTGGGTTCAATCCCTGGGTTGGGAAGATCCCCTGGAGATGGAAATGGGGACTGAGTGACTTCACCTTCACCTTCACCTTCACCTTCACCTTCACCTTCTTTGGGACTGGAATGAAAGTTGAACTTTTCCAGTCCTATGGCCACTGCTGAGTCTTCCAAATTTGCTGGCCTATTGAGTACAGCACTTTCACAGCATCATCTTCTAGGATTTTAAATAACTCAACTGGAATTCCATCACCTTCACTAGTTTTGTTCATAGTAATGCTTCTAAAGGCCCACTTGACTTCACACTCCAGGATGTCAGGCTCTAGGTGAGTGACCACACCATTGTTATTATCCAGGTTATTAAGGCCTTTTTTGTTTTCTTGCTACCTCTTCTTAGTATCTTCTGCTTCTGTTAGGTCCTTGCTGTTTCTGATACTGCATTTTATTATGTTGATTTGTTCTGTTTTACATTTTTTAAATGCTCTCTCAGTATAGTTCTGTTTGGCTTTGAACTGTGTTAAAAGACAAAATACCACTGCCCTCCATGCCTGGAGGCACCTGATCATTCATAGAAAGGGCTGTCTTATAAGCAATTGTTTTTCTAGAGTTTACATTTAAAATTAAAGTTGAAAAAGAACTAAACTGAGCCATTTTTCTTCACAGAGTAACATCTTCACTCTCACAATTTAGAAAGTTGCTGAGGTTCTTCTTTAAAGCTCAAAATTTCTTCTACGTTCAGTGAGTCCCATGCCCCAGGGGTGCTGTCGTACTCACCAGACCATTTGACCAACACCGTCTAGTATTTTAATGATGCCCTTGACTCTTGGAGTAACTAACCTGATTGTGTACTTGGGGCAACTCTCTGGTCTTCTACCCGTTCTGTGAACATTCTTCATATTTGTGACAGATTCCTGGCTGCACAGCCATCTGCCACATTGGAAATCTGTCTCCAAAATCATCTCCTTCATATTTGTTGGTCAGTTTTTGGCTTGATGAAGCTCTGTCATGCATCATGAATGAGAAGGTAAAGCCAAACCTCTTTTTAACATAGGCAGTAGGCATCAAAAATCATTTAAGAAACTGGGCAGAAAGAGAAGGAGCAGCATGGCTAACAGTAAGAACTCGAGCAAAGGAAACTGCTGCCTTTCTGGTTTGAGGCTCAAGAAAGACAAAGGAAATTAAAACAAGGAGACAGAGAGCATGAGAGAGAAAAGATAATTTGTATAAATGTTCCCATGGAACTTTTTGGCCATTAAGATGTGTTTTGGTACAGTTTCTTCATAAGAACCATCTTCTGTTAGGTATTTGTCTAATACGTGGTATATCACCAACGCTCATCAGTTTCCATTACCCAGTTAGTACAGGGCTGGGGAGCGCATAGGGGCAGAGAAGGCTAATTCAGTCCTTGTTCCCTGGAATTTCCTAGTAGCTTATGAAGTTTAATAGATGTTCCAAAATAAAGGGTTCCATGATCAGAAATAAGAAAAGAAAATACTGAGTTAATCAAAGAAAAATTAAGCAGGTTTCTCTGCTGCAAGACTTACCTGAAACTTTACTGCTCTGCTATGCTCTGTGACTCAAAGAGGAAAGTTTATATTGCCAGCTCATTTAGCCAGAAGTCTTTGTATCAAAGGAGCATCTATTAACATCTTGATGTTCACTTTGGAAAACACTCCTAAATAGTCACACGAAGCACATTATTCCTGAAATATAGTAGGCTCTCAATAAATACTTGATCAGTGAATGAAAGCCAAAATTTCCAAAATGACCAACCAGAATCTTTTACCTCAGCATTTCTCTATTAGAAAATGCAAATGGGCTTGGGAATCTACTTTTCTCAGGTCAACAATCTTTTCTCAGGTTAAACAAATGTTCCCAGGCAGTTAAACTGACTACTTTGGTCCCGAGCTTCGTGCCAACTAGTCAAAAGGAGGCCAGCCATTTCCTAATGTCCATTACACACACTATTCTCAACACTTTTGGCTGGCTTGTTGAATTCATCTTTGAGAGCAAGTGAAAATGATGTCAAACAGAAGGCATTTAAGGAGATACACAGCAGCATCTAACTACAAAATCTTGATACATGACGAGTGAAATGTCATCCAAAACAACCCCAGACAAAAACACAGCAAAAGTCTGGCTGAGGCCAATTAATCAAGGGTAAAATCATAGAGAGCATTCAAGGTCTTTGGCGCTACTTCCAGGCTTACTTCTGGGACTTTCAAACTATTTGTTTGAAACTAACCCCTTTGACGGAGAAGGCAATGGCAAGCCACTCCAGTACTATTGCCTAGAAAATCCCATGGATGGAGGAGCCTGGTAGGCTGTAGTCCATGGGGTCGCTAAGGGTCAGACACGACTGAGCGACTTCACTTTCACTTTTCACTTTCATGCATTGGAGAAGGAAATGGCAACCCACTCCAGTGTTCTTGCCTGGAGAATCCCAGGGACGGGGGAGCCTGGTGGGCTTCCGTCTATGGGGTCACACAGAGTCGGACACGACTGAAGTGACTTAGCAGCAGCAGCAGCAACCCCTTTGAAAAAACGTTGAACCTATTTCCAGTTTTCTGAACACAAGAGATTCTTTAAGGCTTTTCAGGCTCAAATAACAAAAAGTGATTAAGCACCAAGCTTGATGTTTTCTTTTAACATTGCATCAACTTTTAATACTTTGATTAGTTGTTTTAGTTTCCTATTGATATCGCCTAAGTGACATGAATAGCCATTGCTTTCCCCCCTCAGTATTTTCTCCAGGGTTTTCTAACTTCATTTCTTTAGAAAACAAAGTGTTTATGCTCTTTACTTTCCTGGGTGGTCATGATGAAAAATATCACCCATCTGAGGACTCCGCTGTCTTCTGAAGGCTTTATTGTTCTCCTTTGTGATGTTGCTCCACATGAGTGGAAGCTTATATTGACAATATAATAGCTTAATTATGTGCTACCTTGGTTTGCCCTCTGTTGGTTATTGGTCTGGTCTCCCTAGCACATCCAATTGTCTGATGTGACTTCAGGATAAAGTAAAAATGGGCTACTCTATTTTGGGGGCTCTATTGTTGTCATAACAATGATTCACCCAGTAACAGGTCATTTTCAGCCCTGACCCTGATGAATTGTGCCTTGATTCTTAATAGACTGGGCATGAAAATATCAAGAGTCAGTTGGAAGAACAAAACTGGAAGCCAGGTTGCAAGAACTGGAACGTAGAGGAGTGGAGGTAACTGGGACTCTGGATCAATACAGAGTGACAACTGAGTGCAGTTGTCAATACTGAGGCAGCAGGGTCACATGTCTGGGATGATGGCAAATACTAGCTGTCTTTCCTCTCCCTACTTACTCCCTGGTATCCTCTACCCTCACCCCATACTCTTCCCTACACCCCTGCCTCCAGCCAAGGTAATTTAAATGCTTTCTTCAAACTGGCAAAGAGAAAAGCAATGGCCTTAACTTGTAGGAGTTACTGGAGAGTCAAAGTGAAAGAAATAAGACAGAGGGTGGCTCACTAATTACCTTTTCTTAGCACTTCCTTCCTGACTGAAAGTCTCCAGTGAGTTTGGATTTGTCAATTTCTTCTTTTAATTTTTGGTTTTCTTTATATAAAGTATATTTACCATTTTGTTATAAAATATCTTGCACCTATGCCCATTCCACCAAACTGATTCCCCTGACTGTAACTCAAAGTGCTCAGGATGAGCTCAGAGATGAGCTCTTGTTTTCACTTTTGGAATGTTATCTCTTCCTTTTCTCTGTCTGGTGGGTTTTGCTGCCTTACATTAGAGACCCAACTCAACTGTACCTTCTCTGCAAATGTTTCCAAATTCCTCCAGAACAAATGAACTACATGCAGTCAGAACACTATCCATGTACTTCTGCAGTGTGTACTGTCCTAGCACTTAACAGAGTACTGGGCATTAGTAGAAGAGTTTGGGTAACAATCATGCTAATTTTCTTCAATGTTTGGTAGAATTTGCCTGTGAAACCTTCTGGAATTTCCTTTTTCAGTTATAGGAGTATCTAGATTTTTTCTTTTTTTTTTTATCAGACTGTATGTATGTTTTTATCAGAATATTTGTAATTTGTGAAATTTATCAAGACAAAGCTGCCATAGTAATATTCTTTTATTATTTTTGAAGGTAGGCTCTGTATTTGTGTTCCCCATTTTTGTTTCCAGTATTTATGATTTCAGTTTTCTCTTGATCAGTTGGGATTTTAGAAGTATACTGTTTAATTTCCTGAATTTGGGGACTTATTTTTTGCTATTTTTCTGTTGTTGATTTCAGCTTATTTCCACTCTTCTCAGAGTACTAGTATTAAGTTTTCATCCTCTTGAAATTCGTTAAGACTTTCTTTATGACTGAATACTGTCTGCATTGGGAAATCCCATGTGTGCTTGAAATGAATAGTTTATTTTAGTTTTGTGGTATACTACTCTATATAGGTCGATTAATTCAAGTCTGTTAAATGTTGTTCAGATTGTCTGTGTCCTTAGAAGTTGTTCCTTTTTTTCTCTCTCTTTTTATTTTTGATCTGCTTGTTCTATTTATCACTGAGACTTTTGAGTTAAAATCATCATTGATTTTGAATTTGTCAGTTTCTTCTTTATATTTTTCTATTCATTGCATCTATTTCTGTTGTTTAAAAAAACAACAGAAAGGCAATTTTCTTGCCTTTTTTGAATCAAACATCTTTATAACTTTTTCTGTTTTCTTCTTTAACAGTAGTTTTAGTGGTTATCTTAGACATTTCAAGGTACATTCTTGATTTTTGAGTCTTCATAACAGTTCTTTTACTGCTTCCCAAACAATGCAATCTTACATCACTTCAACTCTCTTTATCATTCCCCATTGCTGCCCATGCTGTTGTTCTCATGATTATAGCACTCTATATGATAATAAAGATTTTATAATTATTTTCAATCATCAATATTTATTTAGATTTCTCTATCCTCTCCTCACTCACAGTGATCTTTATTTCTTCTTGAAATATTTTATTTCTGTATGAAGTCATATGTTTCTTTTTCTGCACGAAATAAAGCTTTGCTTTTAGTAGTTCTTTTAGTATATATCTTCCGAAGACAAATTCTCTCATTTTTGTTTGTCTAACTCTGTATTTATGAATATGTCTTCACTAGGGTATATAAAATTTTTAATTGGTTGTTATTTTCTTCCATCTCCTCAAAGATATCAATCATTTTATTGAATTCTGACATTCAACATTTCTGTGGAAAAGTCAACTATCAGTCTTGTTGTTTTGAAGGAGAATGTATATTTTTTATTACTCTAAAGATACTTCTCTTTGTATTTTGTTTTTATCAGTGTGAATGTATTGTGTCTAGATGTGATTCCTTGGTAATCCTGCTTGGGTTTATAGCACTTCTTGACTTACAGGAAATTTCTGGCCAGTATTTTTTCAAATCAGTTGTTTTTGTTTTCTTCTGTCTCTTCTCCTGGAACTCCAGTTGTCATCTACTGCATATTTCTTACACTCATCCTGTATTTTCAAATCTTTTCTTATCTGTGTGATATGTTCTTAGATCTGTATATTTTCTGCTAATTTATATTTTAGTTTAATTTTTATTCCATGTTTGAATTCATAATATCTTGCACTGTATTTTTAATTTTTAGAATTTTGACTTGACTTTATTTCTTTTTACAGGTACCAGTTTCCTGGAAAAGCTATCTTTTATGAAATCTTGATCATATTAATCATAGTTATCTTAAATTTTCTATAATTTAACTCCAACATCTGGACCTGTTTCTATTATTTACTTTTGTTTTTTAGGCTGTTCCTGTTTCTTGGTATTCCTGGTGTTTTTTTATTGAATATCAAACATTTTGCTTGAACAACTTGTAAGATCTCAGGGTGAAGTAGTCCTTCTTCTTGGAGGATTTAATTTTGTCTGTGGCAAATGAGGATGTGAAGATCAGCTTTAGTCAAGGCTGACTTAAAGCTTTGTTGGAGCTAGCTTGTGGCTTAATAAAGATAGCCTCAAATTCTTTGACACTCTTCTCACTGAATTGATGGGATTAGAGCTCCTTCCCTTCCAGGACTGCTTTGACCAATATAATATCGCAGAAGTGATGCTGTGCCATTTTAGGGCCCAGGTCTGCTTCCTGTCTCTTAAAATGCCCACTCTGGTAGAATCCAGTCTCTACTTGTGAAGTCCAGATACACTGAGACTTTCAAGTTTGAGGAAGCCCAAAGTAGTCATGAGGAGAGGATTCCAATAGAGATAAATGCTCGGCCACCCCCGACCTGTTCCAGACCTCCCAGCCAGACTCTAGACATGTGAGTGAAGAAGCTTTCAAATGAGTCCAGCTTCAGACACTATCTGGCTGCACATGAAGGACGTGAAACAAGGACCACACAAATGAATCTGTCAACCTCTAGAACTGTGAGAAGATAATAGGTTATTATTTTAAGTCTCTAAGTTCTGAGAAGGTTTGCAAAACAGTATTAGGCAATGGGAACATTGTCTGCTCCAGGATTGCCTTTAATGCTATTGTTTAATCCTGACCTTAGGGCAGTTGCTCCCCAGTATCTTCAAACTGCTTTACACAGCTTTTTAAATTGTTCTGGCAGAAGAGTTAGCTTATACAAGTTATTCTGTAATACCATAAACAGAGGCTCTAATGATCATGCAACCTTCCTGACCCACTTTTTAAAACCAGTCAATGCTCAAATACTCTTAGATGCTCTATCTTTAAATCTCTTATGGGCTGAACTTCTGATTCTGCCTTCTAGCTTCTATACCCTTCCAACATGTTCAAAACTTACAGACACAGGGACTCACAGCTGGATGCTAGTTTGGGTGAACTTCCAACCATAATGAGGTTGAAAAGAGAGACTTGCTTATCATATTTTACTTCTTTTGCTGGTGGATCCCATGATGCTTTCTGCTTTGCAAGTCACCACACCACACTGGTAAACTATTCTGAATCCAAATAGTGTATCTTTCATCCATTTTGTACAGTAGGAAACAAGAGTTTCAGGAATTATTCAGAAAAGTTTATTAGCATCACTATCACCACCACCACCACCATCATTATTGTCATCTGCTCACTGAAAACATGTGGAGACTGCAAATAGCTTTATCTAAAAGTGGCTCAGAAGGAAGTCTCCATTTGACCTCATCTAACCAGGAAGGAGCTGGGCTTGTTTTGGCAATGGAAACAGAATATTGCAGCTTATTATTAATACGGTTTTTTTGGTTCTGGTATTTTCAGTTTTGGCAAACATAAGTGTTCCCACCCTGTGACTTGTAGAAAGCAAAAGCCCAAAAGACAAGGCTTCGAACTATGCCCAAATTCAGAAGTGGTTAAAAGAAAAGGAAAAAAAAAGGAATTTAAAACTCATTTGCTTACCATAAAAAATATATAAAAAAGAAATCCATGGTGTTCTATTTAAGGGAATCTCAGTTGACACATCAGTTCAGTTCAGTCGCTCAGTCGTGTCCGACTCTCCGCGACCCCATGAATTACAGCACGCCAGGCCTCCCTGTCCATCACCAACTCCCGGAGTACACTCAAACTCATGTCCACAGAGTCGGTGATGCCATCCAGCCATCTCATTCTCCGTCGTCCCCTTCTCCTCCCGCCCCCAACCTTTCCCAGCATCAGAGTCTTTTCCAGTGAGTCAACTCGTCGCATGAGGTGGCCAAAGTATTGCAGTTTCAGCTTTAGCATCAGTCCCTCCAATGAACACCCAGGATTGATCTCCTTTAGAATGGACTGGTTGGATCTCCTTGCAGTATGAGGGACTCTCAAGAGTCTTCTCCAACACCACAGTTCAAAAGCATCGATTCTTCGGTGATCAGCTTTCTTCACAGTCCAACTCTCACATCCATACATGACCACGGGAAAAACCATTGCCTTGACTAGACGGACCTTGGTTGGCAAAGTAATGTCTCTGCTTTTTAATATACTATCAAGGTTGGTCATAACTTTCCTTCCAAGGAGCAAGCGTCTTTTAATTTCATGGCTGCAATCAGCATCTGCAGTGATTTTGGAGCCCAAAAAAATAAAGTCTGACACTGTTTCCACTGTTTTTCCATCTATTTCCCATGAAGTGATGGGACCAGATGCCATGATCTTTGTTTTCTGAATGTTTAGCTTCAAGCCAACCTTTTCACTCTCCTCTTTCAATTTCATCAAGAGGCTTTTGAGTTCCTCTTCACTTTCTGCCATAAGGGTAGTGTTATCTGCATATCTGAGGTTATTGATATTTCTCCCGGCAATCTTGATTCCAGCTTGTGCTTCTTCCAGCCCAGCGTTCCTCATGATGTACTCTGCATATAAGTTAAATAAGCAGGGTGACAATATACAACCTTGACGTACTCCTTTTCCTATTTGGAACCAGTCTGTTGTTCCATGTCCAGTTCTAACTGTTGCTTCCTGACCTGCATACAGGTTTCTCAAGAGGCAGGTCAGGTGGTCTGGGATTCCCATCTCTTTCAGAATGTTCCACAGTTTATTGTGATCGACACAGTCAAAGGCTTTGGCATAGTCAATGAAGCAGAAATAGATGTTTTTCTGAAACTCTCTTGCTTTCTCCATGATCCAGTGGATGTTGGCAATTTGATCTCTGGTGCCTCTGCCTTTTCTAAAACCTGCTTGAACATCTGGGAGTTCACGGTTTACATACTGCTGAAGCCTGGCTTGGAGAATTTTGAGCATGACTTTACTAGCGTGTGCTGCTGCTGCTGCTGCTGCTAAGTCACTTCAGTCGTGTCCGACTCTGTGTGACCCCATAGACGGAAGCCCACCAGGCTCCCCCGTCCCTGGGATTCTCCAGGCAAGAACACTGGAGTGGGTTGCCATCTCCTTCTCCAATGTGTGAAAGCGAAAAGTGAAAGTGAAGTCGCTCAGTCGTGTCCGACCCTCAGCGACCCCGCGGACTGCAGCCTACCAGGCTTCTCCATCCATGGGATTTTCTAGGCAAGAGTACTGGAGTGGCTTGCCATTGATGAGTGCAATTGTGCGGTAGTTTGAGCATTCTTTGGCATTGCCTTTCTTTGGGGTTGGAATGAAGACTGACCTCTTCCAGTCCTGTGGCCACTGCTGAGTTTTCCAAATCTGCTGGCATATTGAGTGCAGCACTTTCACAGCATCATCTTTCAAGACTTGAAATAGCTCAACTGGAATTCCATCACCTCCACTAGCTTTGTTAGTAGTGATGCTTTCTAAGGCCCACTTGACTTCACATTCCAAGATGTCTGGCTCTAGGTCAGTGATCACGTTATCGTGACTATCTTGGTCGTGAAGATCTTTTTTGTACAGTTCCTCTGTGTATTCCTGCCACCTCTTCTTAATATCTTCTGCTTCTGTTAGGTCCATACCATTTCTGTCCTTTATCGAGCCCATCTTTGCATGAAATGTTCCCTTGGAATCTCTAATTTTCTTGAAGAGCTCTCTTGTTTTTCCTATTCTGTTGTTTTCCTCTATTTCTTTGCATTGATCACTGAGGAAGTCTTTCTTATCTCTCCTTGCTATTCTTTGGAACTCTGCATTCAGATGCTTATATCTTTCCTTTTCTCCTTTGCTTTTCGTCTCTCTTCTTTTCACAGCTATTTGTAAGGCCTCCTCAGACAGCCATTTCACTCTTTTGCATTTCTTTTCCATGGGGATGGTCTTGGTCCCTGTGTCCTGTACAATGTCACGAACCTCCGTCCAGAGTTCATCAGGCACTCTATCAATCAGATCTAGTCCCTTAAATCTATTTCTCACTTCCACTGTATAATCATAAGGGATTTGATTTAGGTCATATCTGAATGGTCTAGTGGTTTTCCCTACTTTCTTCAAGTCTGAATTTCGCAATAAGGAGTTCATGATCTGAGCCAGTCCTTCCATAGAAATGACTAAATGACAGGGTCTGTAGAGCTGCCCAGTTGATGAACACATTCAAGTGTTAGGAAGGTAGCCTTTACCTCCAACTCCATGGACATCAAGGCTCCTGCACTTAAGACCCTTTTGGTCTTCACCCTATGTAACTTGTTATCGCACTATTTCTTTTCTTCATAATAAACTATAATAGTAAGTACAGCAGCCTGCCCGCCTTGTCCACAGAGTATAATGTCTAAAACTCATACACATGTGGATTTACTGGACAAAGGGACAATTCTTCATACTACTCAGAACCACATGCATTTTTTTTTTTTTTGCTTGCAATTTAAACTTCTGAATTGTTTATTTCTGGAATTTTCCATTTAATATTTTTGGACTGAGGTTGAACACGGGTAACTAAAACCATAGGAAGTGAAACCGTGGATAAGGGAGGACTACTATATAGAATTTTCCTAAGTTCTGTGACTCATTCCAGCCAAACTAGACAGAAGCACAGGTGACTTGGGCACCCCATTGCAACTGGCATCTGAGATGGGGGGGCAGTATTGTGAGATTGAACCTTTAACCTGTGGGGTCTGATGCTAAATCCAGCCATTTTTATCAGTTTAATTGAAATGTTGGACACTTAGTTTGTGTCAGAGGATTGGGAAATGAAAGAGATTCATTCATTCATTTATCATGATGTTCAGCACTTTATTCAGGCTTTCTGTCTGGGAGTCTGAGTCCGCCTCCCTTTGCCAAAATTAGCCTTTGCTGTGGCCAGCCAAAATCTATAGTAGCGTTAGATACCAAACTTCCATGTGATAAAAAGTTGGTTTTGTCACTTCTGTCCCCAAAGTATTTCTATGTCAAATCCTACTCCACAGACTTTCATTTTTCTCACCATAGTCCATTGCTCCTTTTCTCTGCCTGTTGACAACGTCGATGAGACCGAAAATCCTCAATACCTAGCTCAGAGACTTCACAACGAATTTCTACAACTTTGCAGATTTGGAACTATTATCTATCTGCCCTGCATTTTCTCCCCACCTCTTTGCAAAAAAGGCTAAAACTACTGCTATTATACACCTACTTCAAACGTGAAAGCAACTCTGGAAATAATTAACACCAAATATAACATAAAGACATTCCCCAGATAACCAGTCCTTAAAGCCTCAAATCCTATTCAACATTTTATATTTTCTCCAGAGGTAAGTTAGTTACTATAAACAGGGTGACCCAGAATCCACCATCTGACATTTAATTTACTTGTTGGAAATATGAGATCTTCCAGATATTTTAGGCCTTATATGATGAATCAAGATTGTTAGAGTATTGTAGATAAACTTAATGTCCAGTTATAAAAGAATGATTAATTAAATATAGTGCATAAATAAAGGTAGTATTATGCATACATTATGTTTGTGAAAACACTTTAATAGCACTGGTTATATATTAAATGCTTATAATCTAAGAGTGGGTAAAAGAAAAGGCAGTTTACAAAGGAATGTATAAAATATGTCAGAAAACTTATACATGTAACACAGAACTTTGGCTACAATCACATGCATCAAAATGTTAACAGTATTATTTTTCTTTTATCATTTTGTGTTTTATCCAAATTTTTCTGTCTTAGCATCTACTTACCTCCTCATGTAAGTTATTTTTCTTCTTTGGGAACCACCAGGCAAATTACAAATGCCAAGAAGTTGGCTTTAACACTTCATAAATTTGCTCTTTAAATTGCTCCCTTTCAGAATAATAGCAAGCAGTCTATTCTTTTCATAATGAGTTATTTCGTTTTTCTCTAAGATGGACACAGTCTTAAATTTATCTTAATCAATTTCTTCAAATTAAGCTGCAGCAAGACCTACTTTCCTCTGGCTTGTTACAAGCGTTATCTCTAATGAAAAATACAACTTAACAAATGCAAAGTATGGGATGCCTGAGCAGTGGTAAGTATGTGACTCGCTTGAGCTCCCAAAATTCACAATAAGATTTTCTAGAATCACACTTCTGTGCCCTCCATTAGAAGTCAACCAATAGGCTTATGCATGACAATGAGCCTCACTCACCCTCTTAGAAAAGGCACCAGATTTTTCTACTATTATCTGAGACCATAATGCCATTCCCAGTTGTTTTCAGCAAAAGCTAAATGGCAAATGAAGTAAAAAAGAAAATGTTTGATGGAGTAAGTATTTGGGGGGTGGATATAATGTGCCACCTCATGCAACGATGAGTTGACTCACTGGAAAAGAGTCTGATGCTGGGAGGGATTGGGGGTGGGAGGAGACGGGGATGACAGAGAATGAGATCGCTGGATGGCATCACCGACTCGATGGAGGTGGGTTTGAGTGAACTCCAGGAGTTGGTGATGGACAGGGAGGCCTGGCGTGCTGTGATTCATGGGGTCGCAAAGAATCGGACACAACTGAGCGACTGAACTCAACTGAACTGATAATGGCAGTGTATCCCAGATTCCTGGCTAAAGAAAAGGCTAAAATCTGAGGAAAAAACAAAAGACAATATAGTGATGATAACCGAACTGACTTCACATTTTCCCTTGCTGGTTTCTTAGTAATTTCAATATACCTGTGAGAAAGTAATTTTTTTTTTTTTACATCAGCCTTCTAAACAGAATATTTTCACATTCAGTCAGGACCCTAAGATGAAAAAAAATAAAAGTCTTCCTTCTTTGATTCTAAATATAACTCAGTAGTCTAAAGAAAATGGGATGGGGAAAGGGTAAAAACTGACACAGCGGAACTGCACAGCCTCACATTGAGGGTTCTATCCAATGCTTCAACAGAGAGATCCATTTGGCTGCCCAGGGGTCCATCACCACCTCCTAGCTACAGAATGCAATTACATTAGGTGCTTCAAGCTTCGAAGAACCTGGCGTTTACCAAATGAATTGCATTTGTGGCCAGAATGTGAATGACTATTATCATGCATGGCCCATAATAACTCTCCAGTGAGTCATTTCACAAAAGCTGTCACTTAAAAAAGAAACAAATAGTCAGTGAAAGGCTCATTTTCAAAGCTAGATTTTCTCCTGTTGTATTTTAGCAAGCTCTCTTTTGACTCACATTGTCTGCATCAGTGAAGTTCAATGTCTATGCTAGTTTTCAGTTACAGGACATGCCTAACCACAAAATCCTCATAGATGATCTTCTTTCCAGGATATTTAAGGAGTCTTCTATGGTCCTGGTTGCATTAGAATCATGGAAAGGTACTCATTTAAAATAGAGGCTTGGGGGACTCATCCCAGTATTAATTACATACAATCTCTGGGAGGGGGAGATCAAGAGTCTGCTTTTTTTTTAAGTATTTATTTATTTGTCTGCACCAGGTCTCAGTTGCAGCATATGAACTCTTAGTTGTGGCATGTGAGATCTAGCTCCTTTATCTAGATCAAACCCAGGTTGCCTGCATTGGGAGCATGGAGTCTTAGCCACTGGACCACCAGGGAAGTTCCAAGAATCTACATTTTTTATAACTTTTCCCTAGGTGATCCGTCTGCCTACTAAAATCTGAATATCATCACTCTAGTAGGAAATTTTCCTTAGAGATAAACTGATGAGCAAATCAAAAACTAAATATTAGAAGAATTCACTTACCACAACTTATCCACTGTTAGTGAATTTGTCTGAAGGTCTATCCTGAATGAAAAGAGGCGTGCCCAAGTTGCTCCTGGAGAGATGCTCAAAGGTGTATTAGCGTCATCAATGAAGAATTCATAAGGACAAGTTGAAATACATTTTCATTTAATGATCTTTTAAAACAAATATGTTTTATTTTCCATATTTTATTTTTCAAGAGATATGCATGCTTAATAAGCCAAATACAAATCTATGGATGCCAGAAAAAATAAACAGAAGTCACAGAAGGACCAGAAGTGAAATATCAGTCCATCCGGCTATAGGCTGCCAATTCACATACCAGAAAGCCACTACAAAATTCAGAGGAATCTGAGTGAGCCTGGGATTTAAATTTATATTTCCTAACCAACTCTAATCTAAGACAGAGAGGGGAGATTCTCAATAAGTGAGAGAGGATGCCATTGAAGAGAGGTTTCCAAACTTGGTTGTATGTTTGAATCATCTAGAGAACTAAAAATCAGTTGTTGGTTGTCTTGTTACTAGGTTTTGTGAATTGTTTATATTTTATATATAAGCCTTTGTCAGAAATGTGATTTGCAAATATTTTCTTCAAATCTTGAGTTTATCTGTTTTATGCATTTAATAGTGTCTTTCATAGACCAGAAGTTTTCAAATAGGGTAATATCCAACTTATAATTGTTTTCTTTTATGGATTATGTTTTGGGTACAGTATCTAGGTCACAAATATTTTCTCCTAAGTTTTCTTCTAGAAGTTTTATAGCTTTATGTTTTATATTTATGTCTATAAAACATTTTGAGTTAGCTTTTGTATAAGATATGAAATATGGTTTCGAGTTGTTTTTTTGTCGTTGTTGTTTTTGCCTGTGGATGTACAGTTGTATGTAATGTGTCTCTTTTAACTTTAAATATTTTCTTATCTTTGGCTTTCGACTGTTTAATTTTGATATGCTTAGTTGTATGCTTTTGTTTGCTTGGTTAATATTTATCCTGCTTAGTATTCTCTGAACTTCTTGAATATGTGGTTTGGTTTAATTTTTGTACGTTGTCAACAGTTATTTCCTCAAATATTTCTTCTATCCATTTTTCTCTTTTCTCCTCTGGCATTCCAATAGTGAATATAGATAATTTTATATTATTCCATAGTTCTTGGATGCTGGAATGTTTTTCCCTGCACTTACTACTCTTTCGTTTCAATTTGGGTAATTTCTATTGATATATCTTTAAGGTTACTGATTTCTTTCCTTGGCTGTATCCAGTCTACTGATCAGCCCATATAAAGCATTCCTGATCTTTGTTTTTATGTTTTTCATCTCTGTCATTTCTATTTTGATTCCTCCTTATAGTTTTCATGTCTTGGTTGAAATTACCCAAATAATCTAACCCATTGTCCAACTTTTCCATTGAGCCTTTTCTGTGTTAATCACAGTTATTCTAAATTATCCGTTAGATAATTCCAACATGTCTATAATAGCCACATCTGATTCTGTTGACTCTTCTGCCTCTGGCGCAGAGAGAGAGTGTGTGTGTGTGTGTGTGTTGTGTTAGGACAGTAGAGACTGGGGTAGGTAGGTTTTGAGCTTGGAAATGGACACATCCTTCGTTCCGTTAGGCCTTTAGTATTGATAGTGGAGGTTTGTATTAATCAGAGTCAGCTTGAGTTTGAGGTTTGTGGTTGCTTTTTTACTCTAAGTCCAGAAAGCTTTCTCTATGATAACTTGTGTTTAGATTGAGGACTGGTTGCCAAGGTGGTGTTTCTTATTATCTTGCTCTGCTCTCAGCTTTAGGTCTTCCTTTTATACTCTGTATGTAGAGGGTATGAATGTTACATGTCTCCTAGCAGTAGCCCACTGCTTCTTTCACTTGGTGGTTTTTAGCATTGTGAAGCCTGTGGGGTCGGGGTGGTACACTCTGATATTCTGATTGAGCCTTAGTCTTACACAGGTACTGTTTCCCTGGGTTTGGGGAATGTAGCCTTTAAAATCCTCTTGCCTCTCCTCCAACTGTAGTTCTGCCCTCTGCATATATTCAGGTCCCTCCTTCTGGGATAGAAGGTATTTTTCCTGATTTCTTCATCAAGCTGCAAGGAGTTTTTACCATTACTCTAGGGACAGCCATTTTTGTTGCCCTCCACCCCCTAGTCTGTAGTAAGGCTTTGTTCCATAGAGGAGATGGGGAAATAGAGAAGGATCTTGGCAGAATTCTGCCCCTTCCACGGCCCCTGCTCTTCTCCTTCCCCTGACCTTCATCATGAAGGAATCTCTCAGAATTCTCCTTAGCCTTCCTTGTGAGTAGTTGTAATTTGTAGAGAAAAAAACTTTCAAAAACATCTCCCATATATGTGGAACTCAAAGTCTTCCCACTCTCCCTGTAGCCTGCACTCACTTTTGCCAATTTATCGACTATTCTAGCTGAATTCTTCTTACTGGTGTCCAGCTGCATCTACCCAGGTAAGCCAACTCTCATGTCCCATCTCTGTCCATATTTCAGGTTTAGTTTTTCACCCTGCAAATTTAGCACTCTCTTGGGTTCAAGGAAAGTCATGGACTTGAAAATTGCCCATCTTTTTCATGTCTTATAAGTGTGGGAGGAGCACTGTTTGTAATCTCAAGATCCCCAAGTCCATTCTTTCACTTTTGACTTTTCTGTAATATTATTTGAAATTAAAATGTTTCCCTCATAAGAAGCATATACATGAGTTTGGGTTTTAATCCAATTAATTTTCATTATTAACACAAAGTGTTAGTTCATTTACATTTAATTACTGATACAACTGATTTTATAGCTATAATTTTTCTTTTTGTTTCTGTTTCTCACATATTTTATATTTCTTTTTTTCTTCTTTCTGTCCTTTTGGATCAATCCCTTTTTATTACTTAAGTTTTCCTCTTCTAAATAGTAAATATGTACTAAAATATTATTTTTTATTCCTTTAATGACTAGAGATTTTAGTATGTACTCTTTTATTTATTGTGGCTAAAATAAATAATTTTTACTTCCCAAATTCTACTTTAGAATATTTTCTCTCCTTTGATCTCCCATTATCAAAATTTTTATTATTGTTCTCATGCATTTAGTTCTAACAGTATTTTAAACTCTATAAACATAATCATTTTATAATATTCAATATTTCTATTTCTTGGATATTTACTCATTTTTGGTACTCTTCATTAACTCCTATGTTTCCATATTTTTGTCTTTGTTTATTTTCCTTCTGCTGGAAAACACCCTTTTCTGATTTTTTAAAAAAATACAGTCATACTAACAATGATTACGCTCAGTATTTGTCTAAAAAGGTCTTTACTTCACTTTCATTTTGTAGGTTATTTTTACTCTGTATGGAATTTCAAATTGACACTGAATTTGCTTTTAGCACTTTAAAGTCAATTTTCTGTTTTCTTCTGAATTCCATTGTTTCTGTTCAGAAATTAGCTATTCAGCTTCTCAGTCCTTGAACTTAATTTGTCTTTTAAGTTCTAGCAACTTTTAACTTTTTTTCTTTACTTTTGTTTTTCAGTATTATAACTGAGATATGTGTAGGGTTTTTGTGTTTTGGTGTTTTTCTCTTTTTTAATCCTGCTTGACAGCTGCTTAACTTACTACATCTGTGAGTTGATTTTTATCCATTTAGAGAAATTCTTGTATAAAACACATTAGAATATTGCTACCGTTCCACTCTTTTTCTTTACTCTGGTGCTCCAATTACATGTACATTAGACGTTTTGAGTATGTCTCGCCTTTATGTTACATCTGAGCTTTCCCCCATTTTTTTCTCTCTTTAATCTGTTTGGATATTTTCTACTGACCTGTTTTATTCACTGATCCTGGATTTTTCATTTTCCAATCTGCTGTTAAATATATCCATTCAGTTCTTAACTTTAGTTATTATATCTTATAATCCTAGAATATCCATTAGATTCTTTTTAAAATTACAGTGTCCTGGTGAAGTTCTTCATCCTTTCACCTCTCTCATCCATCTTTGTTCTTGAATACATTAATTGAGCTCATTTATATTCTCATCTGCTAAATCTAGTGTCTGATCTTCTGTTGTCTGGAGTTTTTCCCCCAGCTATCTATTGCATGGTATTATTCCTCATGTGTCTCATACATTTTCTTATATGCTACAAAGTGTGTGTGAAACAACCAGGAAGTCCCCAGATGATGTTATGTCTTCTTGTATAACAAAGTTGTTTCCTTTGTTAGATAAGGTAAGGGACCGCTCACCTGAATCCATTTAGGAATTCAGATGGGTCTTCTGTGGACTTCAGTGTTGCTGGAGTTCAGTTTACCACTGACTTGCCAGTATTTCTAGGATATGGTCCTCTAGGGTTTTTACTTTAAAGCCTACTGAGTCTTTGTCTTCTTGGCTCTATAAAACTCCAATAGTTCTACTCTTTGGCATTTTTCAGTTAGCTTGTTAGCCTCCTGACATCTTGAAATACGTTGGATATTTGAAGGGGAGACAGCAGTGTGTCTGAGGCCTCTCTACTCACTGCTGCTGCTGCTGCTGCTAAGTGGCTTCAGTCGTGTCCGACTCTGTGCGACCCCATAGACATCAGCCCACCAGGCTCGCCCGTCCCTGGGATTCTCCAGGCAAGAACACTGGAGCGGGTTGCCATTTCCTTCTCCAATGCATGAAAGTGAAAAGTGAAAGTGAAGTCGCCCAGTCGTGTCCGACTCTTCGCAACCCCATGGACTGCAGCCTACCAGGCTCCTCCGTCCATGGGATTTTCCAGGCAAGAGTACTGGAGTGGGTGCCATTGCCTTCTCCAGTCTACTCACTAGTCCTACAGAAATGGTGAAATCTGTGCTAGTCTCTCCCAGCAGCAGCCTTTTGTCATGACCAAACCTTGTCCTCTACCTGTGTGCTCCCTCCCACTCCCTCCAGAGATGTCCTCAGGTAAAAAGAAGATATAGGCCCTCAATGTCAGTTCACTATTTCCTCTAGGATTTTACCTCTTGCCTATTTTAATTTCAAGATTGCACTGTTGATCTTTGTTTCTTAAGCACTACAAGAAATTTCACTCTACCTGTCAGATTTTTTCCCCTTATCTCTTAACCGCCCCCATGCAACTTCAGATTAAAGCCAATAGCTTTTGCAGAAAACAGACCAAGTAGTTGGAGCCTCTGAAATCTCCAATTTTAAAAGATGCATTGATTTCTCTATTCCCCAGTATTTGCCTCATACATGAGTCAACTCCACTTACCAGCCTATACCTAAAATTGACAAGGCTCCTGGGAAAAACTGGTAGCTAGTTGCCAGCTCACCTCTAAATGATCCTCCCTGCTCTAGAATTTTAGTCTGAATAGCTGCTTAGGTTTTTCACGTCTCTCTGCTTCTTTAAAGTATGTATCTGTCTGCAGCATCGGGTCTCGGTTGCAGCACGCAGGGTCGTTTGGTGCTACATGTGCGTTTCTCTCTAGTTGTAGCACTCAGGAGTTGTGACACCAAGACTTGTTGCCCCATGGTATGTGTGGCCTTCATTCCCAGACCAGGGATCAAGCCCACGCCCCCTGCGTTGGAAAGTGGATTCTCAACCACCGGACCACTAGGGAAGTCTCTCTGATTTTTTAAGTAGTATTTTTATTATCCATCTGGCTTTTTCTGGCTGTTGTCTGCATCCATGATGCTAAGTCACTTCAGTCTTGTCCAACTCTTTGAGACCCCGTGGACTATAGCCTGCCAGGCTCCTGTGTCCTTGGAATTCTCCAGGCAAGAATACTGGAGTGGTTGCCATGCCCTCCTTCAGGGGATCTTCCTGACCCAGGGGTGGAACCCTCATGTCTTACATCTCCTGCATTGGCGGGTGGGTTCTTTACCAGTCACACCACCTGGGAAGCCCAGGTGTTGACTACAGGAGCATAACTTACCACTTCCTGACATTACCTATCATGAACTACTTACTACACCCTACTTGGAGATGAACGACACCCTACTTACTCTGTAGAATAGAATCATAATTGATCCTTTAGAAATGCTCCAGTCAATGAGAATCTCCACAAGATTCCACCTTTATCTACATATTTACTTTCTTTACCTTTCAACACTATATGTATATGGGCAAACTGCTTAAGTATGTTTCCCAATATTCAACTGAATATAATTTTTATGTGAGCATACTAACCAATGAATATGAAAGCATCCAGTAACCACTTAAAAATCACAAGAGTTAATTTAGAAATGATGATGTTGCTACTGATGGGTGAGGATAGGCAGTGACCACTTATGAGAACTTGTTTCTGGACTTTTTTTTTTTTGCTCAGTTCTTCTGTTGGGTTGTTTGTCTTCTTATTATTTAATTATAAAAATTATTCTTAATAAGTCCTTTACCTGCTGTATGTTTTGAAAATACCTTTCAGATATGTGGCTTGTCTTTTCATTGCCCTAATGTTATCTCTTAAAAAGCCAAAGTTGAGAATTTTGATGTGGTACAATTTGCCAATTTTTTAATGGATCATACTTTTAATGTGTATCTATGAAATGTTTGCCTAACCCAAGGTTACAGTTTTTCTCCTGTGTTTTCTGTAGAGGTTTTATGGTTTCAGTTTTTATATTTAAGTTTATCTGTGATTCATTTTCAGTTAATTTTTGTGTTTGGTACAAATTATGAGTCAAAATGTTTGTATATACTATATGGATAACCGATATTCCTCTACTACTTGTTGAAAAGACTCTTCTTTTTCCAATGCATTGCCTTGACTCCTTTGTTGAATATCATGTTGATTTGCTTCTGGACTCTATTCTCTTCTATTGATCTATATTTCAATCTTTATGCCAATACCACATTGTATTAATGCTTAATATTTTTTAAATGAAGGTTAAAATGTGTGTAAATTAATGCATCTCAAATACTTTGAAATCAATAGTTTGTTGAGTTACAAAATTGAAGGCTTGAAGATTTAAATGACTTAAGTATTGATAACATTTTCTAAATCACTAAATTTAAAACTCTAATATTAAACTCATAAGCAAATGCTAACATAGAAAAGAGGCTTTTAAGATTAAAAAAAAATAGAACTCTGTGATTGTACCGAACTTCAGAGAACTCTGGAGAAGAAAAAAAAAATCACTGAAATTTTGGAAAAGGGGAAATTTATGGAAGACTTACCAAAGTTGCCCATATTGGTTGCAGGAGACCATTAGATCTTTAAAGCATCAATATCTGATTCACAACCCCAAAGATATGGATTATTTTGGAATAGAGCTAGATTTGGGAAGCATGTAATAGTTAAACAAATAATCCAGACACAAGTAAATCAAACACATTTAATCATTGTGGAAGGAGCATAAGAAAATAAACATGCCATACAGAAATGAGGACTGCAGTGTAAGATATTTGGGGATGAGCTAAATATCAAAGAAATGCACTATTACTTTTAATAATTATTGAGATCTATAGAATAGCACACATTTACACAAGTACAATTGTTTTATGTTAAAAGGTCTGACTTCTACCTACAAGATTAGAAGGAGTCATTATATATTAATAGCTTCCAATTTTTAAATCTCATTTTGAGTCCAGAAGCAGATCCTGACACAATAATTCAGTGCAAGTATTTTTATTACAAAACAGCAGGAGAAGTAGAGAAATGATAAAGGAAAGAGAAAGCAGCCCATGAAGGATGTGTGGTCTAGCCATCTACCACTGCAATTAGCTAGAGCTTGATCTTATGGAGAAACACTGGGAAGCCTCAAGAGTTCTCCTGAGCAGCTAGGAAATGAGGCATTTATGCATCAACACCCCGGAGTCACAATTTGAGGGCTCCTGGGGTGAGAATGGTATTCCTCAGGCATTTCTGTCCTTCCAAGTCTTCAGAAGTAGTCCTCAGGTAACGAGCGGCATACAGTGGCAGTTGGAAGTCCACCAGAGTTCATACAGTTGGTAAAGTCTGAAAGGAAAGGATAAAGCGCAGACAGATTCTGCTGCAGTGGACTAAAGGACTTTGAGATTCCATTTAATACATTATTTATAACCTTTACAGAGACTTCAGGGAGGTTTTTTCTATCTTAACTTTAAAGAGAAACCAAGACATCTGATAATTATTGTGTGCCTTTTATGTACCAGACACTGCTCTGGACTTCTGTGATAGAGTGATGAACAGAACCGACTGGAAATATGCCCATGTGGAGTTTATACTGTAGTTGGGGAGACTAGCAACCATGTAAATGAATACAGCTATAGAGACAAGAGCTAGCAGAAAAATAAAGTAAGGTAATCAAGAATGACATGGGGTACTTTTTTTAGATAAATAATTTAGGGAAGTCTGGTTATTGGGAGGATATTGAGAAGAGAACCAAATGTTATGAGGGAGCCAGCCAAGTAAAAGTTACAGGCAGAGTAAATAGCAAGTCCACATTCCCAGGGTGGATCTGGGCTTGGTATGCGTAAAGAACAAGGTACCCAGTATGGCCAGAGCAGAGGGAGAGGGAGCACTAATCAGAAATAAGGTGAGAGAGGTTCATCCTTAATATTAAGTCCTTAATATTTAACTTTAGAGTTAACCAAAAGTGTAAAGAACCTGCCTGCCAGTTCCGGAGACGTAAGAGACACAGGTTTGATCCCTGGGTCAGGACGGTCCCCTAAAGGATGGCATGGCAACTCACTCCAGTATTCTTGCCTGGAGAATAGCATGGACAGACAAGCCTGGAAGGCCTCAGTCCATAGGGTCACACAGAGTTGAACTCAAATGAAGCAGCTTAGCACACATGTTCGTGACAGTTAAGAGCAGAAGAAGGAAAACAAATTAGGAGTCAGTTGTGCTAATTCAGGAACAGTGATGGTGTTAAATGATTCTTCCAAGGAGACAGAATTATTAAGTGTTTAATCGTCAGCTGAGACAGAAGTCTGAATTCCTTCCAAGCTGATGATCTTTTCACTGTTGTGCTCCCTCTCCTTTACAGCATGACATTCATTTCTCTAGAATTCTTTATGAATGTGTGCAATTGGTGATATCTCTTTGCCAAATTAAAACAAGGGTTCAGTTCAGTTCAGTCGCTTAGTCGTGACTGACTCTTTGCGACCCCATGAATCACAGTACACCAGGCCTCCCTGTCCATCACCAACTCCTGGAGTTCACTCAAACTCATATCCATCAAGTCGGTGATGCCATCCAGCCATCTCATTCTCTGTCATCCCCTTCTCCTCCCTCCCCCAATCCTTCCCAGCATCAGAGTCTTTTCCAGTGAGTCAACTCATCATATGAGGTGGCCAAAGTATTGGAGTTTCAGCTTTAGCATCAGTCCTTCCAATGAACACCCAGGATCGATCTCCCTTAGAATGGACTGGTTGGATCTCCTTGCAGTCCAAGGGACTCTCAAGAGTCTTCTCCAGCAAAACCCTCAAATTGACTATTTAAAAAAATTATCTATTCACTCAGCCGCTCCGAGTCTTAGTTGCAGTACTCAGAATCTTCATTATGGTATGTGAGATCTTTAGTTACAGCAGTTCAGTTCAGTTCAGTTCAGTCGCTCAGTCATGTCCGACTCTCCACGACCCCATGAATCACAGCACGCCAGGCCTCCCTGTCCTTCACCAACTCCCGGAGTTCACTCAAACTCATGTCCACAGAGTCGGTGATGCCATCCAGCCATCTCATTCTCTGTCGTCCCCTTCTCCTCCCACCCCCAACCTTTCCCAGCATGAGTCTTTTCCAGTGAGTCAACTCATCTCATGAGGTAGCCAAAGTATTGCAGTTTCAGCTTTACCATCAGTCCTTCCAATGAACACCCAGGATCGATCTCCCTTAGAATGGACTGGTTGGATCTCCTTGCAGTCCAAGGGACTCTCAAGAGTCTTCTCCAACACCACAGTTCAAAAGCATCCATTCTTCGGCGATCAGCTTTCTTCACAGTCCAACTCTCACATCCATACATGACCACGGGAAAAACCATAGCCTTGACTAGACGGACCTTGGTTGGCAAAGTAATGTCTCTGCTTTTTAATATACTATCAAGGTTGGTCATAACTTTCCTTCCAAGGAGTAAGCGTCTTTTAATTTCCTGGCTGCAATAAGCATCTGCAGTGATTTTGGAGCCCAAAAAAATAAAGTCTGACACTGTTTCCACTGTTTTTCCATCTATTTCCCATGAAGTGATGGGACCAGATGCCATAATCTTTGTTTTCTGAATGTTGAGCTTCAAGCCAGCAGGCAAACTCTTAATTGTGGCACATAGGATCTAGTGCCCTGACCAGAGATTGAACCCAGGCCCCCACATTGTGAGCCCAGAGTCTTAGCCACTGGACCACCAGGGAAGTCCTTCAGATTGACAGATTTTTCAAAATTACTATTGATAGCCCAGATTTAATAAGCTGTGGCTGCTTATTTTTTTTTCAAATCCTGGGAAATATGAAAACTTTAAACTTGCAGCAGTAATATTTCATGAGTACCTTTGGCTGCCAACTCCACCTACAAGCATTATCTTTTGGGACTCACTGAAATCTCAAATTGTTGCTTTTCTGTGTGCTGTGAGTTGAAAAGAGCCCAGAGTCATTTGTTTCCTCCACAAGCCTCAGGTATTTCGTGAATCCACATTTAAGTCAGGGATGCTTTCTTTCCCTCATGAGAAACTTTTATGTCTCGAAGGTCAATAGAAAGCCTTGGAATATGCAGCCTTTTTTTATCTTGCTAACAGTAGGAAAAGAGCAGAAAGAAAGAACCTCACAGTAAGAGGACATAAAGAATAAAAGGAATGGCAACATAATTTCTTTCATGTTTTTTCAGTCAAAGAAAGAAAACAAGAATACCCCTGGCACAGTAATAACTACCTGGTTAGCATTCTGGCAACTTGCTGGGTTTGTTTTGCTATGGGAATATTGATGGGCCTGACTCTGGGGTAGTTTGGTCCAATTAATGACAGGATCATGACTCCTCTTCACAAACTGCAAGATTGGCTTCTGCAGACTTCCGGAGTCAGTCCTCACCAACGCTGGCCCTCCTGAAGCTCCATTCAGGTACTGGAAATAGGGAGGTGACCGTTTCCTCTTCTGTACTTTCTTCTCTCAGAGACACAGACATCACCTTTCTTCAAAAGGTTATTTATTTATCTTTGGCCGTGCTGGGTCTTCATTGCTGTGAGTGGGGTTTCTCTACTTGCGGCAAGAGTAAGGGATACTCTTCTTCGCCATGTGTGGGCTTCCCATTGCAGTGGCTTCTCTTGTTGCTGCGCATAGGCTGTAGAGCCCGCAGGCTCAGTAGTTGTGGCACATGGGCTTAGTTACCCTATGGCATGCAGAATCTTCGCAGACCAAGGATCAAACTTGCCTCTCCTGCACTGGCAAACGGATTCTTTTTTTTAAATGAATTTATTTTTAATTGAAGGATAATTGCTTTACAGTGTTGTGTTGGTTTCTGCCATACATGAACATGAATCAATCGTAAGTATGTATATGGAAGGCTGATTCTTAACCACTGGACCACCAAGGAAGTTCACAAACATCGTCTTTTGTGGCCTACCTCAGTAATAAATCCCTCTGCCATGAACAAAACACTGAAACCTGGGGTTGGGGAGGGAGGGTCGGGTCCTCGATAATAATTCACAAGGTAAATATGTGGTTTGTCTTTCAGAATTGAAGGTACACTAAAATAAAAGGGTCGCTAGAGTCAGAGAACCTGGGTTGGAATCCCAGCTCCTCTACTTACTAGCTATATGGGCAAATCGCTCAGCCTGCAATGCCTCAGTTTACTGGTCTGAAAAATGGGAGGAAGAATAAAAATAATATTTACCTTGGAATTTTAGTTAGTTAATGCAGAAAACCATTTCTGAATAACTCTCCCCATTGGTAATGCACATGTGCACATAACCTGATTCACTCCCTTCCTCTATTTAGTCCATGTCCCCAGAATTCTGCTGGCCACATGGCCCAGGGTTAGACTGCTCAGATAGCTGTCACCTAATTA
Source organism: Moschus berezovskii (assembly GCF_049115385.1). Classification (NCBI taxonomy): domain Eukaryota; kingdom Metazoa; phylum Chordata; class Mammalia; order Artiodactyla; family Moschidae; genus Moschus; species Moschus berezovskii. The sequence goes on along the minus strand of NC_142471.1, from coordinate 14,699,088 downwards.
AGAGATAGTCATTCACACTGTCCTGGGAGTCTCCACAAGGATTTCTGGACCCAGAATCATTGCTCCCAGATGGCATCAATCATAGCCAGGACAAGGGTAGATTATAATCATCCCAGGAAATTCCTAGGCAACTCACAGTAACTTTTCAATCATGCTTCTCTGGCATGGAAGCCAATCATTTGACTTTATTATAAATAAATTATTTATTTATTAAAATTACTTGGTCCCCACTAATTCCAGTTGAGCTATTTCAAGTCTTGAAAGATGATGCTGTGAAAGTGCTGCACTCAATATGCCAGCAGATTTGGAAAACTCAGCAGTGGCCACAGGACTGGAAGAGGTCAGTCTTCATTCCAATCCCAAAGAAAGGCAATGCCAAAGAATGCTCAAACTACCGCACAATTGCACTCATCTCACACGCTAGTAAAGTCATGCTCAAAATTCTCCAAGCCAGGCTTCAGCAGTATATTAACCGTGAACTCCCAGATGTTCAAGCAGGTTTTAGAAAAGGCAGAGGCACCAGAGATCAAATTGCCAACATCCGCTGGATCATGGAGAAAGCAAGAGAGTTTCAGAAAAACATCTATTTCTGCTTTATTGACGATGCCAAAGCCTTTGACTGTGTCGATCACAATAAACTGTGGAACATTCTGAAAGAGATGGGAATCCCAGACCACCTGACCTGCCTCTTGAGAAACCTGTATGCAGGTCAGGAAGCAACTGTTAGAACTGGACATGGAACAACAGACTGGTTCCAAATAGGAAAAGGTGTACGTCAGTGTTGTATATTGTCACCTTGCTTATTTAACTTATATGCAGAGTACATCATGAGGAACGCTGGGCTGGAAGAAGCACAAGCTGGAATCAAGATTGCCGGGAGAAATATCAATCACCTCAGATATGCAGATGACACTACCCTTATGGCAGAAAGTGAAGAGGAACTCAAAAGCCTCTTGATGAAAGTGAAAGAGGAGAGTGAAAAGGTTGGCTTGAAGCTCAACATTCAGAAAACAAAGATCATGGCATCTGGTCCCATCACTTCATGGGAAATAGATGGAAAAACAGTGGAAACAGTGTCAGACTTTGTTTTTTTGGGCTCCAAAATCACTGCAGATGCTGATTGCAGCCATGAAATTAAAAGACGCTTGCTCCTTGGAAGGAAAGTTATGACCAACCTTGATAGTATATTAAAAAGCAGAGACATTACTTTGCCAACCAAGGTCCGTCGAGTCAAGGCTATGGTTTTTCCCGTGGTCATGTATGGATGTGAGAGTTGGACTGTGAAGAAGGCTGACCGCCGAAGAATGGATGCTTTTGAACTGTGGTGTTGGAGAAGACTCTTGAGAGTCCCTTATACTGCAAGGAGATCCAACCAGTCCATTCTAGAGGAGATCAATCCTGGATGTTCATTGGAGGGACTGATGCTAAAGCTGAAACTCCAATACTTTGGCCACCTCATGCGACGAGTTGACTCACTGGAAAAGACTCTGATGCTGGGAAAGGTTGGGGGCGGGAGGAGAAGGGGACGACGGAGAATGAGATGGCTGGATGGCATCACCGACTCTGTGGACATGAGTTTGAGTGAACTCCAGGAGTTGGTGATGGACAGGGAGGCCTGGCGTGCTGTGATTCATGGGGTCGCGGAGAGTCAGACACGACTGAGCGACTGAACTGAACTGAACTGAATTTCATTAGAGAAAAATTCTGGAATATAAATAAAGCACTTGGAACACAAAGTAGAACTACATCTATAACTGTTAGTTACTGTCATTTCTGTTCATCCTTTGGGAAAAAAGAGACAGTGTTGAGGCTAATGTTCACAACTTCCACGTGTCCATCTCATTGCAACAAGAGAAAAGATGTCGAAGAAACTTTGTTTATAACATTAAGACTTAAAAATGGGATTCTTAGTCTGTAACATGAGAGAGCAAGAGATGACCATGTAAATTTTAACTAGTTGTGTGGTATGAAGAAGGGAGAAGTAATTTGAATTTGGAAGAGAATTTGTAGAGTTCCTATCTAAACCAAAACGTGCATTTGCAAAACGATGAATTTTTAAAATGATAGTCCTTGTATCTTATTCGCCTCTTCTGGGCTCAGCAAGATAACTAGATATCTCCAAGGCTATCAGTAGAGCTGTCCTTTTTTAATTTTTTTTTTGAGCTACATATTTTTATCACATTTTTGTGGCCAAGCTTTTTAGCATTAAGTATTTAAGAAGTTAGCAAAATGATGGTAGAATGTGAGTGTGAGCGGGAAGCATTGCAAAGGGAGTGCCTGCCAATTTCCCAAGCACTCGTTCTGTCCCTGAGTGAAGAGAGCATATGTGAATGTCTTCCATGTAAATGGGAGTGCTCTGACCTGCCCGTAGAACTATGGTATGTTAAAGGTCTTGCTGTTTGGTACTCAAAAGAAGTCACTCACTGCCACTCTCAGATCTATAATCAAAACTTAGAAAATGAAGCCTCACTGGCACAAATAGCCCAGAGTCCCCCTTATGCTTAAGGCAAGTTGTAATCCCAGCCAGTGTAGGCAAAAGTGGGATCAAAGGCTCCTAAATACAAAGAGAAGATGGATTGCTGTGAGTATGGGAAGCTCTTAATGCACTCCGTGAGGCCCCAGTGACATAACTGTGTGACTTCATCGTACAGATAAAGGGGTCTTTGTCAGTTGGAACTCAGGTCTCTTATTTTGTACTGATTTAAGGTAAATAATTAGTATATTCTGGCATTTGTTGGATGATTGGCCTTTTAAATGGAAAGTGTGTTTTTCATTTTTTAATGCTCATTACCATAAACCAGTATCAGGTAATTTTTCATCCTGACTTTTCCTGTCATTCATGGTAGCAGCCTTTTCATTATATATGTATCACCAGCCACATACACATTTGCTTATGCATTTAAATATTTTTTAAGCGTGAACTTCCTTTATATATTCACATCCAATCCTGTAGCCTCGGGTATGCATTCCAAATCTCAAAAAAATAGCAGCTCAGCTTGATAATTCAGGTATTTATGAAAACAGAAAACTAGTTCATTAGTGGGCAGAAGAAAAGTCAGCATAAAAAAACAAAGAGCTTTGCTTTCCAGTGAGGGCTTTAACACGTAGCTGAAACTACTAAATTTATGAAAAGTTTAAATATATATTTCTGAAGAGTTGAAAATTCAGCTCAAAAAGCAGACTTTAGATTTTGGTTTTATGTATAAATATATATATATGAATATATAATTTAACTATATATAATCTTAGTTTTATATATAAATAAATCAGAACTTTAAAATTAAAATATTTTCTAAAAAGTTTTCAAATAAGAAGACTATTCTATCAGTTTGAGTTTATAATAAAACATAGTTATTAATAGCATGCAATATAGGGGAAGATACTATTAGCAGTCCTCCACCATGGTACTGTTGGTATATGTGCATGAAAAATGCCAGAAAGATACAGAGTTTAAGAACATGAGTTTTATAGGCAGGACCTGAGTTTAAATTTTAATTCTGCCACTTATTTAAGTTACTTTCTTCTTTGTTCCTCGGTCTTCTCATTAATGACATGAATAAAATGAATAGTGTACCAACTGCACAGCATTGTTGCTGCTGCTGCTGCTGCTAAGTCGCTTCAGTCGTGTCCGACTCTGTGCGACCCCATAGACGGCAGCCCAGTAGGCTCCCCCATCCCTGGGATTCTCCAGGCAAGAAAAGTGGAGTGGGTTGCCATTTCCTTCTCCAATGCGTGACGGTAAAAAAGTGAAAGTGAAGTCGCTCAGTCGTGTCTGACTCTTTGCGACTCCATGGGCTGCAGCCTACCAGTCCCCTCCGTCCATGGGATTTTCCAGGCAAGAGTACTGGAGTGGGTTGCCATTGCACAGCATTGTTAGGAAGACTAAATTCAACAAATCTGGAAAAATTCATGGAGTAAAGCAAGTACTCAGTAAATATCACTTATTTTTATAAATGGCAGAGTAATGAAAACTTCTACTTTCAGTTAACTTAATAGCCTCCAAGAATGGATTCAACATCCTACTTATTTCAGTTCAAAGAAAATCAATTTTAGACACAATTCATACTTGTTGCTCTAAGTTGCTTTTTAGTTAGACTTAACCCAAAGCATACATGAAAAGATGCTCTAAATTCCATATGTATGTGTTAATATACAATATTTGAAGCAGGGCACCCAAAGCCAGTGCTCTGGGACAACCCAGAGGGATAGGGTGGGGAGGGAGGTGGGAAGGGGATTCAGGATGGGAGAAACACATGTATACCTGTGGCCAATTCATGTTGCTATATGGCAAAATCCATCACAATATTGTAAAGTAATTATCCTCCAATTAAAATAATTAATTTAAAAAAGAAATAAGAAAGAAAAGAGGCTCAACCTTATCAATATTTGAGCAAATTGAAATAACAAAATTCCCTCTTTACCTCTCAGGTTAGCAAAGGTAAAAGGGATTCTAAATTTCATTGTTGGTATATACTGGGAGGAAAAGAATCCTCTTCTACTGCTGGGGGTGGTCTAAATTGGCATGAACTTTCTCGAAGGCAGTTTGGCAGTATACATCAAAATCTGTAAATTGTATATTCTCTTGACACAGAAATTCAACATAGAGAAATTAATCCTAAGAAAATGTTAGACAATGAGGCAAAGATGGATAAACAGGATGGTCACTGTGGTGTTATTTATAACAGCTTCAAATTAGAAGTTACTTGAAAGGGGGTACAAGTTAATGATAATGGATCAGGTCCATAAAGTAGAATTCAGTGGAATCATTCACAAAAATGATAGATTTTATATAGAAAAGATGGATCAAGAGAAAAATAGCATTATTACAGCATGGTTCAAGTTTTTGTAATATGCATACATATTTGTGCGTAGGAAATGTCAGAAAGGCCATACCCTAGAGCATTTCCAGTTATTACGTCTGAAAGATAGAACAACAGGTGATTTATTTTATGCTTGTCTGTGAACTGTGGGCATTTTACAAGGAAAGTATATTACTTCCATAATCATAGAAACATCTGTGAAACTGGTTAATAAAAACTTAATCAAGTGAAGCCCCTAAATCTACAGAAAAACATCATGGGTTTAAACTACTGGACAATGAGGCATTCAAAAATGCAGCTTTATATGTACTTTAGATTTTTATTCCCCTAACAAAGTGATATTCAGTATGGGCAGAACAGCTTGATAGAATTTCAGTCAAGGAGGCTCTGTGGACCTGTACCTGGAATAGAATCGTTGCTTTTTGTTTTGTCTCCCCATACTGCCCATACCCTCCGGGCAGTTTGTTAGAGTTAACGCTCCTTCAATCTAGCTGCTAGCTGTAATTTGGAATTCATTGAATTGTTGACATGGTTGGCCTGGGCCAGTGTGATTCAAGGTTAAGAGGACTAAAAGTCAAAATGAAAAAGAAGTTCTGTGGTACATAAGAAAGGCAATCATTGAAGGGCTATTCCAGAACAGTGGAGTTAATGAAAAGCTATCTGTCTTCTGTCAGTAACACCCAAATTCTAAAGATCTATATATTTAACCAGTCCTAATAATGGTTAAAGTTGAGATGGAAGTTTCACAAAAGGAGATTGACAGTCAACAATCAGTGGACCAGATTTTATAGTTGATAAGGAAGGGTTATCAGTAGGCAAATTTTTAAATAAAAGAGGATTTTAGTTTGGGTGGGCTTCCCTTGTGGCTCAGCTGGTAAAGAATCCACCTGAAATGAGGGAGATCTCGGTTTGATCCTGGGTTGGAAAGATCCCCTGGAGAAGGGAGGGGCTACCCACGCCAGGATTCTAGCCTGGAGAACTCCATGGATTGTATAGTCCATGGGGTTGCAAAGAGACACAACTGAGAGACTTTTACTTTCACTTTAGTTTGGGTAACCAGAAAAGTATTAAACTTCTGAAGATTAGTTAACATAAGCTACTAATTTTTTAAAAGTTATCTGAAGGTATCAAAATCCAAAAGCACATTAAGAATTTTCTGTTAGACTATTATAAAAAATGCCACATATAAATTGTTATATATTGCTGTATATTATTTACAAACATTGTGTATTTAAATTATTCTGGGCAAGGAGGTCTTTTTCAGAAAATATTCCAAACAGAAATTTACCTCAGCCACTGATATTTGATAAGGCCAAGTTAGAATGTGCCAAGATGAATGGTTCAACAGAATCATCCCTGTGGTGATGTCTGTGTGGTGGGGGCAGGGGAAGCAAATGAGAGAGAGGTGAAGACAGAAACATTTAGTAAGAAGAGGAGAAGATAAAGACAGGAAAGATAAATTAACTGAGAAGTTAAGAACTTTGAGTTCTTCTCCCATCTCTGTGGATGAATCCCCAGATCTTAGTCTCTCATTTATCATTATAAATAAAAGATGTGAACTGTAAATGTCTAAAAGTCTTCATCATTCCAGTCTTTCCTTATTCTCTGCTTCTGAAGGCTGCCTTTTTATTTGAGATGACAAACTGAAAAATGCAAAATTTCAGTCAGAGTTTGCATAGATAGGCAATTCATAAAGGTACATTTCTCTCCATCAGACCACTGGGATCCCCACACTAACATAAGTACAATCCAAAAACTAAGAGACTTAAGTAAACAAATGAAATGCAAGTGACCAAGCAGTTGGGAAGAACTCAGTTACCCACCCATTAAAAAAAAATACCTATTCCAGAGAGCAATATTATGAAGAAGATTTATAAGTTTATAGCTCAGATCACAGAGACCACCAGTTTTAGATGATCAATAACCTTTAATGGTTGAGATTAGAGAATATGCCAATTTGTGACTCCCAGTGGCATTTCTTTAAGTCATGTTCTGTCTTTTCTCAGTTTAATCATTATTCAAACAGTAAAAGTCTATATTTTAACTTGTTCAAGATATACTTGAACACAGAACTGTACACTTGGGTGTCTGTCAGTTACCCTCCATGCCTGGAATAATTTGAAAAGAAATTTGTTATACCCTAAAAAGACAGAAACTTCTACCAGATGTCTCTGAACCAAACTCCATGAGTATTGCCTAAGCAAAAACTAGCCACTAAAAGATAAATCTGCTAATGCAGCCGTTATATATTATGACCACCACACAATCACACATGAGGTTAAATAGAGGACTGACAGATTCCATGTCTCATGATTTTTCTTTATCTCTTTTTCCCTCTCTCCCTCCCTATCCCCTTCCCTCTTCCTTCCATCTCTTTTTTTTTCTCTTTCTTTCTTTCCTTCCTTCCTTTACTTTTTTCCTTTAAGCAAAAGGTGCTGTCAAGTTTCAGGTCTTATTTTTTTTTTTTACCTTGCCATGTGACTTGTTGGGTTCCCCAACCAGGGATTATCGAACGTGGCCCAGGTAGTGAAAGTACCGAGTCCTAATCACTGGACTGCCAGGGGAATTCCCTCAGGACGTATCTAAAGGATTATTTTTGTTCATAAATTATACATGCTATAGAAATGCAAGTCTAGGGAATTGATATAATAGGGTATATATTTTTAACATATGATGGATCAGTTTGGTTGATGAAGTAATTTCTAAATATTGTTTTAGACATTGACCATTCTAAATTTCAGTAGCCTTTTAGCACTTTATCCCAGAAGAGTTTAGTGAAAATGTGCAGAAAGAAAGAATAATAACTAGATCAAAAAGAGCTCACTGCAAGTGCAGACTGATGATCATTATAAGTAGGAATATATCCAGTCAGATTTGGTGAACCAGGTCAAAGATAGATGCTAAGTGCCATTTTCATCACATCTTTATAGATGAGTTTCAAGATACATAAGAAATAGAGAAAATACATTGATTTTATCCTCAACTAATGTAGGACTAAGCATCATCATAAAAACCGCACACATAAAGGGAAAAAAAATACAGAGAAATCTTAAAATGTACTGAACCATTTATCTTAATGAGTAGAGGTGCCTTAGAAATATTGGGTAGAGACAGAGGTAAATGATTGAGCTAGAAACAGTACATGACTACCTCCAATACTTAAGAATTGTATTAATAAGTAACTTCCTCATTTCTTGCCATAGTAAGTCATCCTCTGCTCTTCAACCTACATTCTACCGGAAATTCTGGTGGAATCTGTTTCCTCTCTGCATAAGTTCATCAAGCTCAGCATTACTTCTAGGCTTTCAGTCTAGGTGGCCATCTGTTCCCCGCCTCTTCTCCACCATCACTCCATGTTCACCCATTCCCAGTGTCTTCTCTTGTCATTTCAACACAAGCCTAATCCCACTTCCTCTTGGAAGCCTTCATGGCCGATTCAAGCTGCACTGATTTTCAAAGTCTCTGACCTGTTGTTTAGGACTTCCCTGCTGGTCCAGTAACTTAATTTTTGATTGAATTGAATTGACTCTATAGTGGTAAGCATGTGAATCGATTGTTGTCAAGGTAATTTTAATATTAAATATAAGTATTTCATCCCATGTCATCTATATACCTGAGATTTTGGCATATTAATGATCAATTTTCACAATTATTTAATCAATAAACCTTTATTAAGCCCCTTCTACATTTCAGACACCGTGTTATTTGACAGAGATACAGAGTTAATATGGCTCAGTCTCATAACTTGATAATGACAATCCTGGACATTTGTATGAATAACATTTATAGCTTATGAAACAATTTGACATTTTATGTAACTTATTACCTACAGTAACTCTTTATTACTGAGATTGAATGGAAGCTAGGAATGTACTAATCACTTTCAGAAATGACTCTCTTAGCAATTTTATTGCTATCAAGGGCCCCAGTTCTACACAACGTCTCTTACTATCAGCCTTAGCTGGTGGAAGAAGATCATAACTGAGCATTTCATCAATGCTGTTCCCCTTTTACTAGTGCATTCCTTGTGCATGGTTGTTCAGTTGCTAACATGTCCAGCTCTTTTGCAACACCATGGACTATAGCCCGCCAGGCTCTTCTGTCCATGGTATTTCCTAGGCAAGAATACTGGAGTGTGTTGCCGTTTCCTCCTCCAGGGGATCTTCCTGATCCAGGGATCAAACCCACGTCTCTTGTATCTCCTGCCTTGGCAAACAGGTTCTTTACCACTGAGTCACCTGGGAAGCCTGCATTCCTTACAAAGTTGACAAATCTGCTGGGCCCTCTACAGAACATAATGGGCTGGTGGGTTTTCCTGAATTACATGATTATTGTTTTTGTTGTTCATTTGCCCAGTTGTGTCTGACTCTTTGCAACCCCATGGACTGTACCACGCCAGGCCTCTCTGTCCCTCACCATATCCCTGAGTTTGCCCAAGTTCATTTCCATTGTATAGGAGATGCCGTCTAGCCATCTCATCCTCTGATGCCCTCTTCTCCTTCTGCCCTCAATCTTTCCCAGCATCAGGGACCTTTCCAGTGAGTTGGCTGTTCACATCTGGTGATCAGAATACTAGTGCTTCAGCATCAGTCCTTCCAATGAGGATTCAGGGTTGATTTCCTTTAAGATTGACTGGTTTGATCTTCACACTGTCCAAGGGGCTTTCAGGAGTCTTCTCCAGCACCACAGTTCAAAGGCATCAATTCTTTGGCACTCTGCCTTCTTTGTGGTCCAGCTCTCACAACTGTATGTGACCACTGGGAATACCATCAGTTCAGTTCAGTTCAGTTCAGTCGCTCAGTCGTGTCTGACTCTTCATGACCCTATGAATCACAGCACGCCAGGCCTCCCTGTCCATCACCAACTCCCAGAGTTCACTCAAACTCATGTCCACAGAGTCGGTGATGCCATCCAGCCATCTCATTCTCTGTCGTCCCCTTCTCCTCCCGCCCCCAACCTTTCCCAGCATCAGAGTCTTTTCCAGTGAGTCAACTCGTCGCATGAGGTGGCCAAAGTATTGCAGTTTCAGCTTTAGCATCAGTCCCTCCAATGAACACCCAGGATTGATCTCCTCTAGAATGGACTGGTTGGATCTCCTTGCAGTCCAAGGGACTCTCAAGAGTCTTCTTCAGCACCACAGTTCAAAAGCATCAATTCTTCAGCGATCAGCCTTCTTCATATGGGAATACCATAGCCCTGACTATATATGGACATTTGTCAGTAATGTCTCTGCTTTTCAACACACTGTCTAGGTTCGTCATGGCTTTCCTGCCAGGAGGCAGTCATCTTCTGATTTCATGGCTGCAGTCACCATCTGCAGTGACTTTAGAGCCCAAGAGGAAATCTGTCCTCTTCTTGATACATGGTACATCTATTCAAACAGGTACAGTACACTTAGCTCTTTGATATCTTTTCTATTTTTTGCCATGGTGAGTGTGGCATTTTTTGCTTGATGTTGTCTTCCTCCAAATTTCTAACAGCCATTCTCAAAGACAGCATCAACATCATCTCCTTGAGAACTTTCCAGAGTGCAAATTCCTGGATTACGCAAAAGGGCTCCTATACACACTCTCCCTTATCTGCCTTTATGTTGTTCCCTGCTTGATCCAGCATCCTCAGGATTGAGTTTCATACGTTCTCTCTCAGTTCTTGCTGCACACATTGATGTGTGTCTCCTCACAGAATAGCCCTTTTCTCTCTCATCTGTCCATGCACTTCCATAGCTGGACTGAATGGTGATTTAGTGCTAGTTATTCACCCAGGGGACAAGGGTGAAAGTGAAAACAAGGCAGAGGACTCCAGCCAGTGGAGCGAACTAAACCTTAGCAGAGCAATTTGGTCCACTTTTTCAGGCCCAAAGGAGAATGTGGGGATTCAAGATGTTTTAGACTATTAACCCAGCTTTCCCTGTGTCATGTGTCAAGGTCTCATTTCTCCAAATATAACCTTGCCATTGGTGCAGAAAATGTGCCCAGTTGGAGAACTCAGTCTCTTCTGTAGTTCTTCTACTTTTGTAAATAAGATTTGAGACCTGATCTGACTCAGCTTTCTGGAGAGAAGAGTCTCTTTATATGTTGCCAACAAGAACCTCTGACTTCCATATTCACTTTTTAATTTGGTAATTAAACATCCTCAATTTTCATGATCTTTTCTGATGTATTGATTGCCTCCAGCTATATAGTCATCCAATTCCATAGTCATTCTAAGTACTCTTTTTCTCTTGTACAGGTTATCTAATACTGTGTTTAAAAAGAACACCCCCAAAATTACGGGTATAAAATAGCAATTTTAGTATATTTACAGATTCTGCAGGGCAGGAATTTGGGCATGGGAGAAATTGCTTTTCTCAGATTCATGATATCCGGGATATATACTGGGAAGGCTTAGATAACTTCAAAGTAGTGAAAAGAAAGTGTTAGTCACTCAGTCATGTCCAGCTTGTTTGTGACTCCATGAACTGTAGCCCTCTAGGCTCCTTTGTCAGTGGAATTCTCCAAGCAAGAATACTGGAGTGGGTGGGTAGCCATTTCCTTCCCCAGGGGATCTTCCAGACCCATGGACTGAACCCGCGTCTCCTGAATTGCAGGCAGATTCTTTAATCTGAGCCACCAAGGGAAGCTGTTAGATAGCTTAAGGTCACTTAAAGGGCTAAGAACTAAATTTATCTGAAGGAGTGGTTCCTAACTGGGGGTATTTTGTCCCCATGGACTACAGCAGTGTCAGAAACATTTTTGTTTGTCACAACTGCAGGAAAAGAAGTACTACTAGTAATAGCAGACAGAGATCAGAGATACTGCTAACCATCCTCCCGTGTCAGGACTGTCCTCCCAATGAAGAATTGCCTGGCCTCAAATGTGAATAGTACTGAGGCTGAGAAATCCTAATCTGGAAGTTTCTGCCTCCATATATTGGGTACTTGGTCTTGGACAGCTCAAAAGCTGAGCTCTGGGACCTCCCAACATGATAGGCTCCCTCGTAGCATGGCAACCTCAAGGTCACCTGGATTTTTACATACTGGTGCAAAGTTTTAATGGAGAAGGCAATGGCAAGCCACTCCAGTACTCTTGCCTGGAAAATCCCATGGATGGAGGAGCCTGGTGGGCTGCAGTCCGTGGGGTCGCTGAGGGTCAGACACGACTGAGCGACTTCACTTTCACTTTTCACTTTCACACATTGGAGAAGGAAATGGCAACCCACTCCAGTGTTCTTGCCTGGAGAATCCCAGGGACGGGGGAGCCTGGTGGGCTTCCGTCTAGGGTCACACAGAGTCGGACACGACTGAAGTGACTTAGCAGCAGCAGCAGCAGCAAAGTTTTAAGAATAAACAAGGCTGTCACTGAACCATACACTTTAGATGATTAAAAATAAATATCTATTGTATGGAAAAAAAGAGAGTAAATAAGTCTAGAAAAAGCTGTCTGACCTTTTATGATGTGTGTGTGTGTGTGTGTGTGTGCGCACACACGCGCTCAGTTGTGTCCAACTCTTTACAACTCCATGGACTTCAGCCTGCCAGGATCCTCCAGGCAAGAAAACTGGAATGGGTAGCCATTTCCTTCTCAAGGGCATCTTTCTGACCCTGGGAGCAAACCCATGTCTCCTGAGTCTCCTTCACTGCCAAGGGGATTCTTTACCACTGAACCACCTGGGAAGCACCCAACCTTTTATAATATAATCTCATAAATCACATATGATCACTTCAACCTTAATGTTATTGATGAAAGCAGTCTAAAGTACATTCAAATTCAGGGATAGAGGGCATAGTTCCTACTTATTGATGGGGGCAGGGAGTATAAAAACTTTTCTAGCAATGTTCTAAGAACAGCAAAACCCATATCTCTTATAAATCTGAGCTATGCCTCTCAGTGCATTTTTTTTCTACCAGCATCACATCCCAATTCTGTACTAATTAATTATTAACAGTTGCATTCCTGTAGCATGTCAGGCACTACTCATCTTCCACCTACCACCAGTGATGGAGTTCTCTCTGCGACTCAACCAGGGAGTTATTAAGCTCTAAAATCTCTTAGGGTAACTTCTGGTTCCAGTGTTCACAGATCAGGTCCCCAGAAAATAAATGCTGAAATTCTGAGATTTGCATGTGGGAGATTTGAGGGATGCTTATAAGAACAATATCTCTGAGGGTATAGGGTAAGAATTTGTCAGAGGGAGAAGTTGAAATGTGAGATAGTTGCAATGCCCTCCTGGATCCTACAGGATGCTCTAAAGATGGGATGATCCTTTAGAGATTTTTGTAACAGAGGTAAAAGTTTCAGGCTTTCATAACCCTGCTTCAGCTGGTTGTTGAATGTAAACTGCTCCCTTGGAGGGGGCATAAGCTTGGGAAAAGCAGAATCAGTAAACAGGGCAGTTCCTCAAATGGGGCATGGTCTTGCGCTTTCAGCAGGTAATATACTCTTGTCAGCTAGAGGACTAAATTCCTCAAGGGGAATCTGGTTGTCACATTTGCTACAGGTCTTATTATTGTTATTTTTTACCAAAGTAACCTTTTATAATCCACATTTAATTTACTTGGGAAGACAATTGTCATTTATCTTTAGTGCATGCTCTGTAATTGCCATTTGTTTTATTTTAAGTTCAGTATGTTTGAGATGTGCCACTTAAAGTATTATGTAATGACTTGTCTGTAAGAACACAACAGATACAGTCAAGAGCTTAGAGCCTGATGCAAATAATTCTAGTTGCATACCACATGATTCAAATTTTAAGCAATCCATTTAGGGGAAAAATATCCTTGTTTTCCTGTTCTCTGAAAAATAGTTGACCCTCCGCCCACAAGATATTTCATTCTTCACCTTAGAAAGAGAGTTCAAATTTGTTCAGTTCACTGGAGCTCAGCTCAGAAAAGTAACTACATGGGCTATTTGTTATACTCCTTTCAATACAGAAAGGAATAAAATTGATGACAAAATTTCCAAACCATCTGTATTTGTTAAATAACCTTTATTACCTTAAGGTGAAATAAATTACCTTAAGGTGAAATAAAACCTATGGCTTACTTATTTTTCTTTAGGATTCATTTAGGAAGAATTACTAAATGCTGCCTCTCCATAGAAAATGCAACCCTATGGACAGGTTTTTGGAACTGCTATGGATTTTTATATTCAAAAATACCAGTATTAGTAGTAAACACACCATTAAAACTGAAGTAAGAGATGGTAAAGGGAAGTAAAAACAAAGGAAACTTCCCCTCAATAGCAGGGCCAAAGACTAGAGTGAGGTAAATGAAGAGTCTAGGGTACAAAATTTACTGAGGCATTCGCTCTTAAGCATTGATTCTGCCCTTGCATGACCCTGAAAATGAGTGCCTCCTAAAATTTCACACCCAGGCCTCTCTTGCCTTGCCCTAATCTCATCTCTGCTCAGTAGGACATCTGAACAGTAATCAGGTAGGAAGTAGGTGGAATGGGCTGGTTTCTACATGGAATGTGTATTTGACAGTTCATACCGAGTACCTGCCTTCTGATCCATTTTTTTGGTGGTTCTTTAAACAAAAGTCACCCCACTTTGTACCATGGGTTCCAGCTAACTTGATCATACCCAGTTTGACCAGGAGTTAACATCTGAGCTAGAGACAGTTGTCTGTGGTCTGCACCCTTTGATGTGATCTATTGCGAGACTTCTGCCCAGCAGGGGCATTTATGCCAGATGGTAACCATTCAAATCAATCTGATCATATTTTGGAAAATTTGAATGGAATTTACAGTGAGACTAAGCAGAAACTGAAGTAGTACCAAGTAGGAAATCTCAGAAGAGAAGGTCACCAGTATAAGTAGAGAGTCAAGGAAGGTAGCTGGCAGCAGAACAGGAAAAAGCAGCTCCTTGAGAGAGAGACTGAATGGTTAACTCTTTAGTGTCAATCACTGAGTTGTGTTTAGACCACCACTGGCTTCAGACTCCTGTGACTGCTCTTATATCTTAAATTGTGATGATGACACCCTTACTTTCACTGAAACCTGACTGCTCAGTACTGAAACGTTTCTCATCTTTCTTGCTTTTTTCCTTCTAATAAAGCATATTAGTAGAAATAAATTGTGCATTTTCCCGTACATTTCAGGACTGTAGTTACAGAGGCTCTGAATAAAAGTGGTTTGTCCTAAAATATCTTCCACAGCTTCTGACCATGGCTTCTAAAATTGAAGAACAGGTGATTCATGTGTTTGGGTCCTGAATGTATTTCTAGCTTGATGAATTCCCTGTTAAAATGCAAGTACACCTGAAAGGGGCATATTTGAACTGCTGCCAAACAACCTCATTTTGTTTTATTTGCTAGTGCAACTCACGAGCATGAGATTGAGAAAATCCTCCTAATGGGAGGATTAGCCGATCGAGGTCAGCTCCATCCTGTAAACTTTGGCCTCAGCAAACTCCAGGGCTGGGTTCATCTACAGGTCATACTTTCACCTAGCTTTCATGATTTGTCTTAAGACACATTTTGCTCTTCTAAGAGCTGACAGCTTATGAAATAAGGTGTTAGAGTGACTGTTGACCAAACCAGAACTGAGTTGCGATCCTTGTGTCCTCACATATGCAAAGGGCACAGGAGTCAGTCAGACAGACCTGAGTTCAAATCTTGGTTCTGCTCTTTATGTACTAGGTGACCTTTAAATGATAAGACAATTTTGTTACCTGAGGTGCATCCTCATTTGTCAAATGATAATAAGATTTCACAGGGTTATTTTGAGGATTATAAATAACGTAGGCCAAGCATTTAGTATCACTGTAGTAGGAACCCAGTTTTTAAAATGTACCTGATCATAGCTGTTATATATGAATATTTCCAATACTCTGATGAGTATTGAAACTTCTGCTTTAAGTTGAAACTTCTATGCCAAACACTGAAGACCAAATAAATCTTTGTTATTTGAGTGTTTATTTCCCATTGTAAGCAAATTGTCTTTCTTCTGTCAGTTCCACACATGCTAGGCTCTCTTTAGCGTCTCTGCCTCTACATCCTTTATTACACAGGGTTCTATAGTTTACAAAGGAATTTCCATGTATTATCTCATTTGATCCATTGAAACATGTTTTATAATCCTTACTTTGCAGATGAGGAAACTGAGGGCCAGAAAGTATAAATAACTTGCTAAGCGTGCATAGTATTGAGCTGTCCTCTGAAGCCTTCAAGCCTTATAATTACCCAGCCACAAAAGTGAAAAAAGAACCCAGAGACAGTGATGGCAACATTCTTGGTTTATTGGATAGGGAGTCTTACAAGTCAAAAGCAAAGATCATGGAGCAACACTCCATCACCTTTGACAGAGCTGAGCAGGCAAGACACAACAGCAGTCTTTGCTGCGTGAGGGAGAGGGAGGCTACCATTTATAGGGGAACTTATTGGCTCATCAGTTGCCAAGTAAATCAGTATCTGGGGCAGGCAGCGAGATAGTTACTCATTCAGAGGATTGGATGGTCATGTGAGTGGAATGTTGGTGAAACAGGGACTGGTCAAGCAGGGATGTACAGAGAGCAAGAGAACCACCGTCTTCAGTGACCTGATCATACACATAGTGAGCAAGCAATAGGGTAAGGCCTAAATTTCTTTTTTTCTTTTTTTTTAATTTTTATTTTATATTGGAATATAGTTGATTAACAATGTTGAGTTAGTTTCAGATATACAGCAAAGTGATTCAGTTATAAAGGTATCTATTGCGGCCATGAAATTAAAAGACATGTGCTCTCTGAAAGGAAAGTTATGACAAACCTAGACAGTGTATTAAAAAGTAGAGACATTAACTTTGCCTGAAAAGATCCATATAGTCAAAGCTATGCTTTGCCCAGTAGCCATGTATGGATGTGCAAGTTGGACTATAAAGAAGTCTGAGTGCCAAAGAATCAATGTTTTTGAACTGTGGTGTTGGAGAAGACTCTTGAGAGTCCCTTGGACTGCAAGGAGATCCAACCAGTCCATTCTAAAGGAGATCAACCCTGAATATTCACTTGAAGCACTGATGCTGAAGCTCCAATACTTTGGCCACCTGATGTGAAGAGCCAACTCACTGGAAGAGACCCTGATGCTGGGAAAGATTGAGGGCAGGAGGAGAAGGGGATGACAGAGGACAAGATGGTTGGATGGCATCACCAACTCAATGGACATGAATTTGAGCAAACTATGGGAGATAGTGAAGCACAGGGAAGTCTGGTGTGCTGCACTCCATGGGGCTACAAAGAGTTGAACACAATTGAACAACATTCTTTTTCAAATTCTTCTCCCATTTAGGTTATTGAGCAGACTCCCCTGTGATGTACAGTAGATTCTTATTCTGTTTTAAATATAGCAGTGTATACATGTTAATCCAAAATTCCCAATCTATCCCCGCTCACTCTTTCCCCGATAACTGTAAGTTCGTTCTCTGTATGTTTCTGTTTTGTAAATAAATTCATTTGTATTGTTTTTTTTTTTTTAGATTTCACTCATCAGCGGTATCATATTTGTCTTTTGGCCTGACTTACTTTGCTTAGTTTGATAATTTCTAGGTTTACCCATGTTGCTGCAAATGGCATTATTTCATTCTGTCTCATGACTGAGTAGCATCCCCACATCTTCTTCATCCATTAATCCGTTGGTTGACATTTAGGTTGTGTCCATGTCCTGGCTATTGTAAATAGCGCTGCAATGAATATTGGAGTGCATGTATTTTTTCAAATGACAGTTTTCTCTGGATATATGCCCAGGAGTAGGATTGCTGGATCATTTGTTAGCTCTACTTTTAGTTTTTAAAAAACCTCCATACTGTTCTCCATAATGGTTGTTCCAATTTATATTCCCACCAACAGTGTAGGAGGGTTCTCTTTTCTTCACACCCTCTCCAGCATTTATTTTTTGTAGATATTTTATGATGGCTATTCTAACCAGTGTGAGGTAGTTGTACAAAAATCATTGTACTTTTGATTTGCATTTTGCTAATAATTAGCCATGTTGAACATCTTTTCATGTGCCTTTTGGCTGTCTGTATGTCTCTTTAGAGAGACATTTGTGTAGTTCTTCTGCCCATTTTTTAATTGGGTTGTCTGTTTTTTTGATATTGAGCTGCACGAGCTGTTTGTAAATTTTGGAGATTAATCCATTCTCAGATGCATCATTTGCAAATATTTTCTCCCATTCTATGGGTTTTTCATTTTATTTATTATTTCACACCTTCTGATTTCAAAGCCCATAAGGTTTCCACAGTTGTTCTCAGCCCTCACTATTCATTTGAGTTTTCTGGGCACCATAAACAACTATCCATGTCAAGGCTCCATCCCAGAGCAATTAAATCAGAATGGAACTGGCCTGAGACTTGGGAATATTTAAAACTCCCCAAGATATTCTTAGGCTGAACTAGACCAGTTCCAGTGAGAATCCTGTCTCTACTATAAAACTTAGACCATCTTAATCTCTCTAATGAATCTTTTATTGTGTTCATTTAAAAATATACATATTTAGTACTTTATTTTAGAAGTCATATAATGCAAATTCTGGAAGGAACTTCATATCCTTAATTAGTCTGGCTCTAAAACTTGGATCTGAGGACTGGAAAGCAGAAAAATAAGGGCAATATAACAGATGAAAGGGGCTTCCCAGGTGGTTCAGTGGTAAAGAATCCACCTGCCAATGCAAGAGACACAGGAGACATCCGTTCGATCCCTAGGTCAGAAATATCCTCCACAGGGGGAAATGGCAACCCACTCCAATATTCTTGCTGGGAAAATCTCATGGATTTAGGAGCCTGGTGGACTGCAGTCCATGGGGTGGCAAAGAGTCCTGATCTGACTAAGCACGTACCCAGCAGATGTAAGCCGATTATCTGTTGGAAGAACTGATAGTTATTCTAAAATTTGTTTGTGTTAAATGCCCATTCTTTTCTGAAATAATAGTGATCTTTGTTTTGCTAATATCCTCACTTAGAAGCAGAAAAATTTGACAACCCTTTAATTCATACCAAGTTATTTTTGGAAATTTTACTGACTTATAAAATCCAACAATTTCTGGAAGCCACTGATCTTTGCCAACCCCCTCATTTTGCAGTTAAGGAAACTGAGGCCCAGAGAGAAGTTCAGGTACCCAAGTTCTATTCTGTGTGTTGCCTCAGTGATTTTAAACTTATTTTTAAAAAGTAGAATTTAATTATGCCTTTTAATCCACGTGTGGTTCTGATTAATGCAGAGAAAGGAAACATAATTGGAAAAGAAAAGTGAAAGGGTAAAAAAAAAAAAAACTGTAACTCAAAGACTCTGGAATTGTGACATGACAGATTTGAAAATAAGTCAAAGAGAAATTTTAGAACTGTAAAATACTATATCCCAAATTAAGAATTCAATGACAATGGTAATAGAAAATTAGTCACAGCTGAAGAAATAATCAGTCAACTGGGAGACAGACCAGAGAAAATAACCAAATAAGTTAGACTAAAGGATTGGAGAAGGGCATGGCAACCCACTCCTATATTCTTGCCTGGAGAATGTCATGGACAGAGGATCCTCGTGGGCTACAGCTCACAGGGTCGCAAAGAGTCAGACATGACTACAGCGACTTAGCATGCCCACACACACACTAACGGATTTAAAATACAGAAGAGAGTGAAAGACAGGGCACAGAGTGAGAAGGTCCTGGAAAGAAATAAGATAATAGAGGTGAGGCAAAATTTGAAGAGAATTTTCAACGATTTTTTCCAGAACTATGGAAAGAATAAAGCCATAGCTTCAAGAAGTCAAACAGATTTATAAAAGAGAAAAGAACACATCTAAATCCAATTCACTGAGAATGAAAAAAGAAAGAAAACTTAATAGTGGTTTAAAAAAGAAGACTATCTTCAAAGTCATAACAGTTAGATTAGCAGTGACTCCTCAATAGCAATCATTAAAGCCAGAACACAATGGATAGATAAATTAAATATGCTGAAAGAAAACAATAGCCCACTTACAGTTTAATATCCAGAAAAAAAAATTCCAAAAGCAAAGACAAGAGGAAAACATCTTCAGACAAAGGAAAATTGCAAAAAAGTCTCTCAGAGTTCTTAACCTTTCATGTGTCGTGGCCCCTTTGGCACTCTGGTGAGACCTATGACCACTTCCTGAGAATAAGTTCTTTAAATATATAAAATAAAATATGTAAAATCACAAAGGAAACCAATTTTAGACAAATACAAAATATATTTTTAAAGTGATATAGTGATATGTTTATAAATATGCTGGCTGCTGCTGCTGCTGCGAAGTCACTTCAGTCGTGTCCGACTCTGTGCGACCCCGTAGACGGGAGCCCACCAGGCTCCCCCATCCCTGGGATTCTCCAGGCAAGAACACTGGAGTGGGCTGCCATTTCCTTCTCCAAAATATGCTGACTAACAAGAGCTAAAAATAGATCTGAATAAGAAGATCTAAATAAAAAGTATGTATGGTAATTTCTGAGTTGATTACAGTAATTTCTAAGAAGGATAAATTTCTAAAAGTTTATCTCCTTGAGTTTAGTCAGAAAGCTAACTGTGCAAAGTTCTCTCAGAAAGCAAGGAAGTGGAAGAAAGCAATCAGTGGGAAAGCTGACACCTCCTTAAGGCACATCCAAGAAACAAGAGCCATATTACACAGTGGATGGTACAGATCTTTAATACAGGGAATAATAAACATCAATCATTGCTTCCTGCATAAACAGAAAGTGTAGGTTACACAAGTACGTGTGTACCATCTCTATTTTTAAAAATATCCTAACAAGTGTCTTCTTTCTTTTTTTGTTTATTTACAATGTTTTGTTAACTACTGTTGTAAAGTGACTCAGTTATGCACTTTTATACAGTCTCTCTTTATATTCTTGTTCATTATAGTTTATCATAGGATATTGAATATAGTTCTCGTGCTATGAAGTAGTTCAGTTCAGTCACTCAGTCATGTCCGACTCTTTGCAACTCCATGGACTGCAGCATGCCCAGGCCTCCCTGTCTGTCACCAACTCCTGGAGTTTACCCAAACTCATGTCCATTGAGTCAGTGATGCCATCAACAACCTCATCCTCTGTCATCCCATTCTCCTCCTGCCCTCAATATTTCCCAGCATCAGGATCTTTTCCAGTGAATCAGTTCTTCACATCAGGTGGCCAAAGTACTGGAGTTTCAGCTTCAGCATCAGTCCTTCCAATGAACATTCAGGACTGATTTCCTTTAGGCTGGACTGATTGGATCTCCTTGCAGTCTAAGGGACTCTCAAGAGTCTTCTCCAACACCACAGTTCAAAAGCATCCATTCTTCGGCGATCAGCTTTCTTCACAGTCCAACTCTCACATCCATACATGACCACTGGAAAAAAAAGCCTTGACTAGATGGACCTTTGTTGACAAAGTAATGTCTCTGCTTTTTAATATGCCGTCTAGGTTGGTCATAACTTTCCTTCCAAGGAGTATTTCATGGCTGCAGTCGCCATCTGCAGTGATTTTGGAGCTCAAAAAAGTAAAGTCTGCACTGCTATGAAATAGGACCTTGTTTATCTATTCTATATATAAAAACTTACATCTAACCCCAACCTCCCACTCCATTCTTCCACCAACCCTTTCCCCCTTGGCAACCACCAGTCTGCTCTCTCTGTGAATCTGTTTCTGTTTCATAGATAGCTTCACTGTGTCATGTTTTCGATTCCAGGTATAAGTGATACCATATGATATTTGTCTCTTTCTGAGTTCTTTCACTCAGAATGATAATCTCTGGTTGCACCCATGTTGCTGCCATGACACTGTTTCATTATTTTCATGACTGAGTAGTACTCCATCATATACGTGTACCACAACTTCTTTATCCATTCATCTGTCAGTGGACAGTTAGGTTGTTTCCATATCTTGGCTGTTATGAGTAGTGCTGCTATGAACATAGAGACACATGAATCTTTTTAGATTAGAAGTTTGTGTGGATATTTGCCCAGGAGTGGGATTATGGAATCATACAGTAATTCTATTTTTAGCTTTCTGAGGAATCTCCATACCGCTTTCCACAGTGGCTGCACCAACTCACATCCCTACCAACAATGCAGGAGAATTTCTTTTCTCTGCAACCTCTCCAACATTTTTTTTTTTAGAGAACTGTCATGTTTCAACATTTTCCTTTGAAAGTATATGTATAATAATAAAGCTTTAAATAAATACTCTGTTTCCTTCCATCTCATTAAAAAAAATAAGATTCTGTCTTTAATTTCCAGATATTTTTGTTTGCTCAGAGTAGGATTGAGTCTTCTCAAAACAGTTAGTGTCTACACATAAATATTTCATTTTTAAGTTGTCATTAATGCTGTTTCTGAGAAAACAGGTTATTGGTATCCTTGTTCAGATTGTATGGGGGAAAGATACATTGTATCAATACAAAGAGACACTAGTTATTTCAAGTATTCCCTTAAACAGAGCATCCCAAATGTACTTGATAATTGCCTGTCTATGGCCTTCATTTAGTCCTGAGGTACTTCTTGCTATTGGCATAAACATTAGCAGGAATAATAGGTGTTTCGGTGAATACTTGAAGATGTTAAATAATTTGAAAAGCTTTTAAGTGTTGAGTTTATTATTTTAGTTCAGTTCAGTTCAGTCGCTCAGTCGTGTCCGACTCTCCACGACCCCATGAATCACAGCACGCCAGGCCTCCCTGTCCATCACCAACTCCCGGAGTTCACTCAAACTCATATCCACAGAGTCGGTGATGCCATCCAGCCATCTCATTCTCTGTCGTCCCCGTCTCCTCCCGCCCCCAACACTTCCCAGCATCAGAGTCTTTTCCAGTGAGTCAACTCGTCGCATGAGGTGGCCAAAGTATTGCAGTTTCAGCTTCAGCATCAGTCCTTCCAATGAACACCCAGGATCGATCTCCCTTAGAATGGACTGGTTGGATCTCCTTGCAGTATAAGGGACTCTCAAGAGTCTTCTCCAACACCACAGTTCAAAAGCATCCATTCTTCGGCGATCAGCTTTCTTCACAGTCCAACTCTCACATCCATACATGACCACTGGAAAACCCATAGCCTTGACTAGACGGACCTTGGTTGGCAAAGTAATGTCTCTGCTTTTTAATATATTATCAAGGTTGATCATAACTTTCCTTCCAAGGAGCAAGCGTCTTTTAATTTCCTGGCTGCAATCAGCATCTGCAGTGATTTTGGAGCCCCAAAAAATAAAGTCTGACACTGTTTCCACTGTTTTTCCATCTATTTCCTATGAAGTGATGGGACCAGATGCCATGATCTTTGTTTTCTGAATGTTGAGCTTCAAGCCAACCTTTTCACTCTCCTCTTTTACTTTCATCAAGAGGCTTTTGAGTTCCTCTTCACTTTCTGCCATAAGGGTAGTGTCATCTGCATATCTGAGATTATTGATATTTCTCCCAGCAATCTTGATTCTAGCTTCTGCTTCTTCCAGCCCAGCGTTCCTCATGATGTACTCTGCATATAAGTTAAATAAGCAAGGTGACAATATACAGCCTTGACGCACTCCCTTTCCTATTTGGAACCAGTCTGTTATTCCATGTAAAGTTCTGACTGTTGCTTCCTGACCTGCATACAGGTTTCTCAAGAGGCAGGTCAGGTGGTCTGGTATTCCCATCTCTTTCAGAATTTTCCACAGTTTATTGTGATCCACACAGTCAAAGGCTTTGGCATAGTCAATGAAGCAGAAATAGATGTTTTTCTGGAACTCTCTTGCTTTCTCCATGATCCAGCGGATGTTGGCAATTTGATCTCTTGTGCCTCTGCCTTTTCTAAAACCTGCTTGAACATCTGGGAGTTCACGGTTCACATATTGCTGAAGCCTGACTTGGAGAATTTTGAGCATAACTTTACTAGCGTGTGAGATGAGTGCAATTGTGCAGTAGTTTGAACATTCTTTGGCATTCCCTTTCTTTGGGATTGGAATGAAGATGGACCTTTTCCAGTCCTGTGGTCACTGCTGAGTTTTCCAAATTTGCTGGCATATTGAGTGCAGCACTTTCACAGCATCATCTTTCAAGATTTGAAATAGCTCAACAGGAATTCCATCACCACCACTAGCTTTGTTCCTAGTGATGCTTTCTAAGGCCCACTTGACTTCACATTCCAAGATGTCTGGCTCTAGGTCAGTGATCACATTGTCGTGACTATCTTGGTCGTGAAGAACTTTTTTGTACAGTTCTTCTGTGTATTCTTGCCACCTCTTCTTAATATCTTCTGCTTCTGTTAGGTCCATACCATTCCTGTCCTTTATCGAGCCCATCTTTGCATGAAATGTTCCCTTGGAATCTCTAATTTTCTTGAAGAGATCTCTTGTTTTTCCTATTCTGTTGTTTTCTTCTATGTCTTTGCATTGATCACTGAGGAAGGCTTTCTTATCTCTCCTTGCTGTTCTTTGGAACTCTGCATTCAGATGCTTATATCTTTCCTTTTCTCCTTTGCTTTTCGCTTCTCCTTTTCACAGCTATTTGTAAGGCCTCCTCAGACAGCCATTTTGCTTTTTTGCATTTCTTTTCCATGGGGATGGTCTTGGTCCCTGTCTCCTGTACAATGTCACGGACCTCCATCCAGAGTTCATCAGGCAGTCTATCTATCAGATCTATTCCCTTAAATCTATTCCTCACTTCCACTGTATAATCATAAGGGATTTGATTTAGGTCATATATGAATGGTCTAGTGGTTTTCCCTACTTTCTTCAATTTAAGTCTGAATTTCTCAATAAGGAGTTCATGATCTGAGCCACAGTCAGCTCCTGGTCTTGTTTTTGCTAATTGTATACAGCTTCTTCATCTTTGGCTGCAAAGAATATAATCAATCTGATTTAGGTGTTGACCATCTGGTGATGTCCATGTGTAGAGTCTTCTCTTGTGTTGTTGGAAGAGGGTGTTTGTTATGACCAGTGCGTTCTCTTGACAAAACTCTATGAGTCTTTGCCCTGCTTCATTCCATGCTCCAAGGCCAAATTTGCCTGTTATTCCAGGTGTTTCTTGACTTCCTACTTTTGCATTCCAGTCCCCTATAATGAAAAGGACATCTTTTTTGGGTGTTAGTTCTAAAAGGTCTTGTAGGTCTTCATAGAACTATTCTACTTCGGCTTCTTCAGCATTACTGGTTGGGGCATAGGCCTGGATTACTGTAATATTGAATGGTTTGCCTTGGAAACAAACAGAAATCATTCTGTCGTTTTTGAGATTGCATCCAAGTACTGCATTTCGGACTCTTTTGTTGACCATGATGGCTACTCCATTTCTTCTAAGGGATTCCTGCCCACAGTAGTAGATATAATGGTCATCTGAGTTAAATTCACCCATTCCAGTCCATTTTAATTCACTGATTCCTAGAATGTCTATGTTCACTCTTGCCATCTCCTGTTTGACCACTTCCAATTTGCCTTGATTCATGGACCTAACGTTCCAGGTTCCTATGCAATATTGCTCTTTACAGCACTGGACCTTGCTTCTATCATCGGTCACATCCACAACTGGGTATTGGTTTTGCTTTTGCTCCATCCCTTTATTCCTTCTAGAGTTACTTCTCCACTGATCTCCAGTAGCATACTGGGCACCTACCGACCTGGGGAATTCCCCATTTAGTATCCTATCATTTTGCCTTTTGATGCTGTTCATGGGGTTCTCAAGGCAAGTATACTGAAGTGGTTTGCCATTCCCTTCTCCAGTGGACCACATTCGGCTGTGGTCCATGTGATCAGATCAACTAGTTTCCTGTGATTATGATTTCAGTGTGTCTGCCCTCTGATGCCCCCTCCCAATACCTACCATCTAGTATTAAAAGTGATTTGCTTATGCTCATAGCTGAAGCTTCTGCCCTTGCTCAGATGACATGACCAATGTGATCATTACTTGTAGATACATGTTACAAATCTGACATTCTCCCCAGTAGTCCTTAACTAGCTCATCATCTTCTTCCCCTGTGAAACAGATGCAACGACATAATTGACTTCCCAATTTTGCTGGCCCAGATCTACACTGTGTATCATTTCCCCCCATGAAAGCTCTATCCACGTGGCAGAAAATCAACATTAGAAGCAGAAATAAGATTCTTTATTTCCTTTATTTCTTCAATCCAACCCTTAAAACACTTTAAGATTCCCATAAGCCAATACTGAAATATCCAAATGAGAACTTCCAAAGTATCTTTGTGCCATGAAGCAGACTAAAAATCAAAATGGTTCTAAATGCTTTACGAATGAGTCCCAGATATCATACTGTTACTCATTGTGACTTCTGATAGCTCTAAATTATGAGTCTGTGCCACAACCCTCAAAGTAAGGGCAGGCTTCTTCCTGGACTTCATCAACCCAGTGAGGCCCACCAGGAAAGGAAGAGGGAGTTAACTTCACACTTACATTTCTGGTGGCTCAGATGGTAGAGAATCTGCCTGCAATGTAGAAGACCAGGGTCGAGAAGATCCCCTGGAGAAGGGAATGGCAACCCACTCCAACATTCTCACCTGAAGAATCCCATGGACAGAGGAACCTGATGGGTCCATGGGCTCGCAAAGAGTAGGACACAACTGAGCAACTAACATATACACAGGCTTCCAAAGAAATTTGGAGTTGTTTCAGATCAAGCTACCAAATCCCTATAATGGAGTAACAACCTCATTTCCTAAACATTACTTGTATTATTTTTGTGATTTGGATTTATTATGAAGGTTTGAGCAAACAGGACCATGTTTGTAGATTCTATTAAAGATTTATTTTCCATTTCACTTTATCTTGGAATAACAAATAGCTAATATCTGGGGATATATACCCACAGAGGTTTACAAAGAAATCACTAATCAAATGCCCAGATGCATTTCAGATTGTCCTCTTCCCTTTTGTGAGAAGAAGGTTTTTTACATGATTTTGTTCACCCTGCCACCTTGTTCTCCCTAGGATGCCCTTCTGTTCAGCATTGCAAGGGCATTAGACAGGGCCAGGGTGGCAATGATGCAAGTTATCTACATCGAGGCTGACCAAAGTTAGTGGGAGATATAAAAAGTTCTGCCACATTGAGCTTCCTTAACTGGCAGCCCTCATGTTGCCCTTGTTATTCACAGTGAGTTCCTTGTATCCTGGCCTCATCCTGTCTCTGCCTGCCACACAGCCTTCCCCCAAGGTAGTGCTCGCTAGGTCACCTGTTGGTCCACTGTTTATTTCATTTTCCTGTGTTATCAGTTGCCTGTAACCAAGGCAACCAGGGATGGCACCTGTGCAATCAGACAAGCGTTTCTCCCATCTGCTCAGGCCACAGTAGCGTTCTTTCTCACCTCACTCTTGTGGCAGCAAGAAATACATGATCAGCAAAAGCCTTCTCCTTGTCATCTGTTTCTCCACAGGGACTCAGAAACTATACAATTTTCTCTAGGTTTATCAATTAACTTATTTCTTCTAACGAATCTTGGTATGTTTTCTCTTCTAGTGGATTGTACTTCCAACCAGTTGTTGCACTCAACATATTTCAAAATCAGAAGAGAAAATGTACAAACACACAGACTCACAGACAAACATACACCTGTTCTTGGATCACCATTAATGAATGTGTGTGCTAAGTGGAAGGGAAAAATCTTCAGTGGGATGTTTATTCTTTGGACATTTTCCCTTATAGGAAGGACAGACCTTCTGGGGTATAACCCATGAAAACTCCACTTTCCATGAACCTCCTCTCCTCTTCAAGCTACACTCGGACTCTTTTGGAAATTGCATCCATTCTCCCATCTTTAAATACTATATATAATGATGATTCCTATATCTGTATATGCAATCTGGAACACTCCCCTGAATTTTAGATTCATAAATTCACCTGCCTACTTGACATCTGTATCTTGACAGCTGTTAGGAATCCCAGTGTGAATATTTGTAAAGAAACCGAAGTCCCGATCATTTCCTTATCCCAGATTTGTTCTACTCCAGCCATTCCCTTTTCTGTTAGAGGCAACTCCTTTCTTTCCAGTTTATTATGCCAAAATCTTGGATTCACCCTTTATTGCTTTCTCTCTTCATCGCACATTTAATTGGTTATCAAATCCCGTGGGCTGTCCTCTCAAAATATATCCAGAATCCAAGCAATTCTTAATCTCTTTAGCTACTACTAACTTGGTCCAGGGCTTCCCTGATGGCTCAGTGGTAAAGAATCTGCCTGCCAATGCAGGAAACATTGATTGCATCCTGGGTCAGGAAGATCCCCCAGAGAAGGAAATGGCAATCCACTACAGTATTCTTGCCTTGGAAATCCAATGGACAGAGGAGCCTGGTGGGCTATAGTCCAGAGTTTACTCAGACTAAAAAACAACTTGGTCCAAGTCACCATTATCCCTTTCCTAGATTATTTCAATTGGCTCCCACCCTTGTATCTTTCCATCTTTGTTGGTCATAGTATATCCTCACCATATCTACAAGTATGGGTGAGCTTTTGAAGCTGCAGGTTAAACCTGTTAATATCCTCCAGGGACTTTCATTCGCACTCAGAGTGAAAACCAAAGCCCCTTCATAGCTTATGAAGATCTAGTTGATTTCTCACTTCATTTTTTCTACCCTCTTGTTCTTCATCAATCTATGCCAGCCATGCCATGCTCCTTTTGAAGGATTTGAACTTTCTGTTTCCTCTTCTGGAGAGTTTTCTCACCAAATATTTATCCACGTGTCTGGCTTCCTTATCTTCTTTAGGTCTATACTAGATAAAGGAGAAGGGAAAGAAAACTAATGTAAGAAAGGGGAAGTGAGCAAAACATTGTGTAGTTCAGTTCAGTCGCTCATTCATGTCCGACTCTTTGCAACTCCATTGACCACAGCATGCCAGGGCTCCCTGTCCTTCACCAACTCACAGAGTTTACCCGAACTCATTTCCATCGAGTTGGTGATGCCATCCAACCATCTTGTCTCTGTCGTCCCCTTCTCCTCCTGCCCTCAATCTTTCCCAACATCAGGGTCTTTTCAAGTGAGTCAGCTCTTCGCATCAGGTGGCCAAAGTATTGGAGCTTCAGCTTCAACATCAGTCTTTCCAATGAACACTCGGGACTGATTTCCCTCAGGATGGATTGGTTGGACCGGTTGGACCTCCTTGCAGTCCAAGGGACTCTCAAGAGTCTTCTCCAACACCACAGTTCAAAAGCATCAATTCTTTGGCACTCAGCTTTCTTTACAGTCCAACTCTCATATCCATACATGACCACTGGAAAAACCATAGCCTTGACCAGATGAACTTTGTTGGCAAAGCAATGTCTCTGTTATTTAATATACTGTCTAGGTTGGTCATAACCTTCCTTCCAAGGAGTAAGTATCTTTTAATATCATGGCTGCAATCACCATCTGCAGTGATGTTGGGGCCCAGAAAAATAAAGTCTGCCACTGTTTAAACTGTTTCCCCATCAGTTTTCCATGAAGTGATGGGACCAGATACCATGATCTTAGTTTTCTGAATGTTGAGCTTTAAGCCAACTATTTCACTCTCATATTTCACTTTCATCAAGAGGCTCTTAAGTTCCTCTTCACTTTCTGCCATAAAGATGGTGTTATCTGCATTTCTGAGGTTATTGATATATTTCTCCTGGCAATTTTGATCCCAGCTTGTGCTTCATCCAGCCCGGCATTTCTCATGATGCATTCTGCATATAAGTTAAATAAGCAGAGTGACAATATACAGCCTTGACATACTCCTTTCCCAATTTGGAACCAGTCTGTTGTTCCATGTCCAGTTCTAACTGTTGCTTCCTGACCTGCATACAGATTTCTCAAAGGGAGGTCAGGTGGTCTGGTATTCCCATCTCTTTCAGAATTTTCCACAGTTTATTGTGATCCACATGGTCAAAGTCTCTGGCATACTCAATAAAGCAGATGTAGATATTGTTCTGGAACTCTGTTGCTTTTTTGATGACCCAGCAGATCTTGGCAATTTGATCTCCGGTTCCTCTGCCTTTTCTAAAACCAGCTTGAACATCTGGAAGTTCACAGTTCACGTATTGATGAAGCATGGCTTGGAGAATTTTGAGTATTACTTTCCTAGGGTGTGAGATGAGTGCAGTTGTGCAATAGTTTGAGCATTTTTGGCCTTGCCTTTCTTTGGGATTGGAATGAAAACTGACCTTTTCCAGTCCTGTGGCCACTGCTGAGTTTTCCAAATTTGCTGGCATATTGAGTGCAGCACTTTCACAGCATCATCTTTCAGGATTTGAAATAACTCAACTGGAATTCCATCACCTCCATACCTTTATTCATAGTGATGCTTCTTAAGGCCCACTTGACTTCACATTCTAGGATGTTTGGCTCTAGGTGAGTGATCACATCATCATGATTATCTGGGTCATGAAGATCTTTTTTTGTACAGTACTTCTGTGTATTTTTACCACCTCTTCTTAATATCTTCTGCTTCTGTTAGGTCCCTACGATTTCTGTCCTTTGTTGAGGCCATCTTTGCATGAACTTTTCCCTTGGTATCTCTGATTTTCTTAAAGAGATCTCTACTCTTTCCCATTATATTGTTTTCTTCTGTTTCTTTGCACTGATCACTGAGGAAGGCTTTCTTATCTCTCCTTGCTATTCTTTGGAACTCTGCATTCAGATGCTTATATCTTTCCTTTTCTCCTTTGCTTTTTGCTTCTCTCATTTTCACAGTTATTCGAAAGACGTCCTCAGACAGCCATTTTACCTTTTTTGCATTTCTTTGTCTTGGGGATGGTCTTGATTCCTGTCTCCTTTACAATGTCATGAACCTCCATCCATAGTTCCCCAGGCACTCTGTCTATCCAGATCTAGTCCCTTAAATCTATTTGTCACTTCCACTATATAATCATAAGGGATTTGATTTAAGTCATACATGAATGGTCTAGTGATTTTCCCTACTTTCTTCAATTTATGTCTGTATTTTGCAATAAGGAGTTCATGATCTGGGCCACAGTCAGCTCCTGGTCTTGTTTTTGCTGACTGTATAGAGCTTCTCCATCTTTGGCTGCAAGGAATATAATCAATCTGATTTCGGTATTGGCCGTCTGGTGATGTCCATGTGAAGAGTCTTCTCTTGTGTTGTTGGAAGAGGGTGTTTTCTGTGACCAGTGCGTTCTCTTAGCAGAATTCTATTAACCCTTGCCCTGCTTCATTCTGTACTCCAAGGCCAAATTTGCCTGTTACTCCAGGTGTTTCTTGATTTCCTACTTTTGCATTCCAGTCACCTATAATGAAAAGGACATCTTTTTTGAATGTTAGTTCTGGAAGGTTGTAGGTCTTCATAGAACCGTTCAACTTCAGCTTCTTCAGCATTACTGGTCGGGATATACACTAGGATTACTGTGATATTGAATGGTTTGCCTTGGAAACCAACAAAGATCATTTTGTCATTTTTGAGATTGCATCCAAGTACTGCATTTTGGACTCTTTTGTTGACTATGAAGGCTACTCCATTTCTTCTAAGGGATTATTGCCCACAGTCGTAGATAGAATGGTCATCTGAGTTAAATTCACCCATTCTAGTCCATTT
The DNA here is from genome assembly GCF_049115385.1 of Moschus berezovskii. NCBI lineage: Eukaryota > Metazoa > Chordata > Mammalia > Artiodactyla > Moschidae > Moschus > Moschus berezovskii. The sequence continues at coordinate 14,667,851 of NC_142471.1, read as the reverse complement.
TAGTTCACTGACTCCTAAAAAGTCGATGTTCACTCTTGCCATCTCCTGTTTGACCACTTAACAATTTGCCTTGACTCATGGACCTAACATTCCAGGTTCCTTTGCAATATTGCTCTTTATAGCATCAGACCTTGCTTATGTCACCAGTCACATCCACAACTGGGTGCTGTTTTTGCTTTGGCTCTGTCTTTTCATTCTTCCTGGAGTTATTTCTCCAGTGATCTCCAGTAGCATATGGGCACCTACTGACCTGGGAAGTTCATCTTTCAGGGTCCTATCTTTTTGCCTTTTCATACTGTTTATGGAGTTCTCAAGGCAAGAATACCAAAGTGGTTTGCCATCCTGTTCTCCAGTGGACCACATTTTTTCAGAACTCTCCACCATGACCCATCCATCTTGGGTAGCCCTACATGGCATGGCTTAGTTTCACTGAGTTAGACAAGGCTGTGGTCCATGTGATTAGATTGGTTAGTTTTCTGTGATTGTGATTTCAGTCTGTCTGCCCTCTGATGCCCTTTCTCAGCACTTACTGTCTTACTGGGGTTTCTCTTACCTTGGACGTGGAGTATCTCTTCATGGCTGCTACATAAAGTGCAGCTGCTGCTCCTTACTTTGGACATGGGGTATCTCCTCACTGACACCACTACAGACCTTGGAGGCCATGTATCTCCTCTCGGCTCCTTGCCGCTCCAGCGCTGAGTAGCCGCCACTTGCTGCTCCAACACTATGCAGCCTCCGCTCACCACTCCAGTGCTGTTCAAAAAATTGTATAAATGTTTATTTAGTATAGTAAAATCAGGCAACTATATCATTGTGTAAGAGATATACCATTGCTGTGAGATATATCATTGTCTAGATGATAGACAAAATCCAGGAAACAAAAGGCATCTAGAGGAATAAAAATGAAAGTAGAATGAAATCTAAGAGAGTGAATAGAAATAAAATGCAAAGACTTTACCTCCAAGTCCCCAGAGGTCCATATGGCACAACCTCAGGAGTTCCCTTGTTATCCTGATATTAAATTAGAGAACCCCATGTAGGTAGCTGTTTCCATTGTTTCTATTATGTTTATTCTGGGTCAACCTTTTACTGGATTGGAATAATGACAATCAAACAGAAAAAGATAAGTCAGAAAGTAGTGATTCAAAAGGTTAGGCTAAGAATTGAAATGTTAAAAAGGATTTAAAATATTTTTTCAAAGACTCATTTAAAAGGGAAGAAAGTCCTTTTCTAAATGTAAAAGTAGTGCCAGTAGAAATACTTGCTAGTTCACAGAATTGTGTTGGCTTGTAAGAAAGTTATTCCTGAATGAAATCCAAGTGCTTATCCTCTTCCTCCTCATAGAGCCTAACACAGAATATTTTGGAAATGTAGCAGGCCAGAAGAATACCACTTTTATCCAAATGTTTATCTTCGTAGACTATCCTTAACCAAAATTATTCAAATGTTCCTTAAATTGCTTGAAACTGGACAGCCTCTCAGGGTCTTATTTGATTGTATCTGTTAGTTTATTTTTGTAGGGAAAGTGCCAATGGAGGATGAAAATTTACATCATCAAAGCTAGAAATGCCAATTTGAGTGCAGATTTTTTATTCTGTAGCAAAATTCCTGTAATAGAATTTATCTTTGGGAATAGCCATTTGGGCAGGTCTTTTATTTGCGCAGATATAACACAAGGACTCACCCATTTCTCTTAGAGAACACTGCTTCTGACCCACAGTTAGTAATATGAAGTAGATATATGATTGTACCTTTACAGATTAAGACTTTTGGGGAATTTTTTGTTTGTTTTTATCTAGACATCCCTATCTACAGAAGAGTATTGTATTATTCTTATGAGGGGTGTGTATATGTGTTTAAGGAAGAAATTAGAAGCTGAGACTGGTTGATGGCCGGAGAGATGAAGTAGCAAGTCTGAGATGTCTTCTCCTCAGGCTGGTGGTTGGATCACGGGCTTTGCCAGCAGCCACTCCCTGCTAATCTTCTAACCCCCCACCCCCAAAGGTACATCACGTACCTCCAACTGTAACAACTCCTGTCAAATATTTCATTCATTCTGTCCCATGCATGACTTGGGAGCCAGACCAAATCCTATTAAGGGGCTTCCCTGTCAGCTCAGGTGGTATAGGATCTGCCTGTAATGTGGGAGAAGCAGGTTTGATCCCTGGATTGGGGAGATCCCCTGGAGAAGGGAATGGCTACCCACTCCAGTATACTTGCCTGGAGAATTCCATGGACAGAGAGCCGGACCAAATCCTATAAACAAAAAGGTAGGGTATTCCCCTAAAGAAAAATCTGTCTCCTCTGTCAAATCACTTCAAGAGAGAAAATAGGGAAGGTTTTAGCCTGGAGGAAGAAATGGGCTATGAGCTGATGAGCCTGAATTGGAAACTTCTGATAAAAGGCATTTTTCTGAGAGGGGGTAGGCTTAGTTTTGAAACCTAGTGGCTGGACGATGTCAGGTAAAGAAAACTTGTATAAGGGCATTTCCAACAGGTCTAGAAAGAATGATATCTGTATCCAGGTCTAAGCTTTTCCCCCTTCATTGTAGTTCTCTTCTCAGGTAACAACCAGAATATTTAATTATTCCTTGGAAATTCTCAGGAAATACTTTGAAAGTGTAGGGTCCATTCTTCCATTAAAAAATAAATTCTCAAGGTTAACCAGATGGGAAATAAGAATACGGGTTTGGGAAAAGGATTCCTTCTGAAGGCTGGAGAGCCCATGTAACTCTGAGGCATGATTAATTATGTGAAGGGTGCCAAATTTAGAATCCTAAAGTCCTTCAGCCTACATATATTAGAAGAGGGACAGTGCCCAGGAATAAGTCTTACCTCTGACACAGAATACCACCCCAGGGCCGTGGTCACTGGACAGATTCAGTCACTAGCCTCAGTGATCAAATGCAAAGTCCAAAGTCACTTTGTGCCAGCTTTAGAGAACTAGTTTAAATGTGTAACCCAAATTCTGTAGGTCATAACAACATTGTTAAAAGATTAATAAAACAGTATTTCTCTGGTTCTGCCCTCACTGGTATTTTTGGGTTGCCAGCCTATCCTATTTTGCCTCTGCAAACTTCCTTACAGAACGTCACATACTCCTTAGCCTAAACTAAGTTCTGCAGCCTGAATTCTGTCCTCCCTCTGCTCCCATTCAAGTTATTGCAGTCAGCATCTCTTCTTGTGTGGCGGCGGCCCCAAGGTTCAACTCCCAGGCTTCTGTCTCCAGTCCACACGTAAACCGGACTCTTCCATGTGTCAAAGGCCTCCTGAAGGCAAGAAGTTTCCCTTAACCCCCACTTGCACACACTCTGCTACACACATTTGCCTTCTGCTCTCCCAGTCTTACTGAGATTTTATTAGAGTTGTTTTCTTTCTCCTTTAAATAGTCTCTTTCCAGAAATAATCCATGACTGCTAAGAGCTGGTCCAGAGGACATGCTAAGAGACAGACACTACACTGGACTTAGAGTTACCTCTGCCCTCTGACTTCACCCTACTTTTCTTGGCTTGAATCTGAAACACAACTCTCTCTTCCAATTGGATGAGCCTTTCCTATTTGACCTCCCTGGGGATTAGCCTGATAGGCCCAGACTGGAAGCAAAGTGAGCTTCTGATGGTGCTGGGAGTGAGAGACTTTGGGCTGGGAGCAAGTACATAAAACAGCCACAACCCTTTGATTATATGTTTCACTGTCTAATTGTTTGTTTTATTGCATATTTCATGTAGCTTCTTCTAAACCCTTTTTGATGGTTATCTTAAAAATCATTAAAAGATAATGATTTTGGGGAAAGTTTTTCAAAAATGCAATCACTGTCCTTTTCCCTCCCAAGCTACCTCCTTCTGACTCAAAATCATTTGTATTTTTAGGCAAACCAAGCTGGAAACCCTGCCATAGGAAATACGAAAGCTTTTTCCTGATTCAACTTCTTTCTTTCATTGGACTATTCACTGAAGGAAGATGGTAGATGGCATATATATATATACCTTTTAACCCCCTGAATTCAGTCTTCTGAAAGAGTTAAGCCCTCAGGTTACATGCCAGATTTTTCAGACCTTGTAGCCAGTGGACATCAAATAAGCTAAGAAAACATGAGAAACAAAAAGGCCTGAGGAACATGGGTAGACTTTTAGTGTTTTACTGGCCATTGAAAAGAAATTGTGCACTGCACTATTTAGAAATTCAGCCACTATTACATTTTATAAATGGATGTGCCTACATTTATAGATGTACAAATAATTTATGCTAAGTTATGCTTGTTTTATTGCCAGGGATACTCACTAGGTCCTGGGAAATCCAGAAGACAGACTGTAACCGTAATTTCAAAAGCTTTTGCTAGACCTTGGAACAGAATTATCTGATGGTGGTAGCTCTTGTGGGATTTTGCCAATGAGACCAGAAGTTCCCAGAAGCAAAGGGCTTCAGTTCAGTTCAGTTCAGTCGAATTTCCTGCAAAACTACCTGGTTTTGGTTCTAATTAGAAAAGTAACTCATGATCAGAGTAAAACACTTTGAAAACACATAAAAGCTTGAATGAAACAAAAATAGCTTACAATTCTAAAATCTGCTGATAAGTACTCTTAGTATGTTGGTGTATTCTATTCTATTATTTCCAATACTCTTTTATTGATTGATGCACCTTTTTTTCACATTTTAACATCTTTGAAACAGTTGCATCTTATAATTGGTGATTTGTTAAAATAATTATTGGAAGTGTTTTTCTCTTTCTTAAATATAGGTATATGAAATGATTCATCTTAAAATCAATAACCACAAATTAGGTAATCATTTAAGACATGAAATATTGAATATATGTGCATGCATTTGTGAAGGTCTGGTTATATTTAGGAGAATTTATCATGGTTTTCTCCTATTACTATTTTGTATTCAAAGGACAACACTAGTAATCAAAACTAATCAAATTGTTCATTCCATTCTCTCAAAGGACATCAATATGTAACCCCAGTTTACCTCTTAAAATTCTTCTTTCCCAACCCCATGTTTCCAGATCTTTTTTCAGCCCTTCCCTAGTCTCCTTTTGTCCCAGTCTTCTTCACTTCTCCTTTCTTTAACCTCCATCATTTTTCCTTATCATTATTACTTTGTATTGTTTTTTTCTTATTATTATTAACTTCCATCATTTTTCCTTTTAATTATTACTCTTAAGAGTAAAACTGGCCATATCTGATGCAGTTCCTTTCTGCATTACAAAACCCCAGAAACTCAGCACTCAAAGAGGATTTTCATTAGAAGCTAATAAGTGAGAGAGTGAGAGAGATGGGATGGGCAAAGAGCAAAATTTCTGTAGCAAGTGAGGGGAAAAGGGAATCATGTTAATCATTATTATTTCTGACAAAACAAATACACAGATGCAGAGGCATACATAATAATAGTCCTCTAGGTATCAAAAATATTTAATGTTTTGATGGAGCTTTTTGATTTGAAGTAGTAAAAACAATACAAAATAAAAGAAACAGAAACTCTAGTTTGTACATAAGGGGTTACATTTCCTATAATTCTTGCTCTTACACTTGGCTTGTCATCAGAAAATATAAGTTAATAGCCATGTATTTTTTCTTAATATGTAATTTTTCTTTTATATAAAAAAGATACTTGAAAGTATGCTACAACCTTGCTTTTGGCTCATCTGACTACCTGACAGAACCTACCCACTGTTCCCTTGTTACCTTTGATAGATCCCACTGTATAGACACAGGTCTTGGAGGAGTTAACTTTCATCAGACCTGGCTTGTACCTCTTATCTTTTACTGAATATTTGCTCAGAGTATTCTCTGTTGACACATAATGAGAGAAGCTTAAAATGCCCACAAAGGCTAATACAGACTTCCAGTCATTCCACGCCTAATATCAGTGCCTTCCAAGGGGTAGGTCTTGGTGAACACAAGAGTTCCTTGGAGGAGAAAGAGGGCATAGAGAGGGAAAATCAGGAGAAAGTAAACAGTCAAACCTGGTACTTGATCCTGTGCAGTCTAGTCACCCCTCGACCTCGATTACAGAGAGTTCACTGTAAAATGTGGCTGGTTACACCAGGACCCTATTCTTTAAAAACTGAAGGACCTTATAAACTGTTTATACACAAGCCTTAATTTCAGATTCATCAGAAAGCAGGGGAGTCTTCCCCCACATCTGCCCCTCGAATGATAGTAATCATAGAGCAAAGTCTCCAGACACGTTTCTCCCCCTTCACATTCTTTACCTCCCTCTTCTTCAGATATTTTCTTTACAAAAGAAACAAGGGTGAGAATGAGAGATAGGCTTAATGTATATAAATATCAGGCAAATCAGAGCGGAGACTTAATCCAAGCAAAAAGGGGATTTGCTGTATGGTTCAAGAAACTCAAACAGGGGCTCTGCATCAACCTAGAGGGGTGGGGTGGGGAGGGAGAGGGGAGGGAGGTTCAAAAGGGAGGGGATATATGTATACCTATGGCTGATTAATGTTGAGGTTTGACGGAAAACAGCAAAATTCTGTATAGTAATTATCCTTCAATTAAAAAATAAAGAGAAAAAAATAAGGGAATCAGCAGAATGTAGCCTAATTGCTTGTACACAACAGCACATTCACAAATAATAAACTTAAAACATCTTTAATGTCAAGCAACATTCTCCCCAGGTCTCTTTATCCTGCTGAGCACCAAGAGGTTGGCATCAAGCCCCAGGTGATACCACCTCTAGGGCTAAAAACAGAAAGACAAGACAAAGGAGACAGAAAATACAAGTCAGTGTTTGTGCTAGATGCAGTTCACTAGCAAAGCCAATAGTATTCTATAATTTGGGCTGGGAAACAGCTTTTCTTATAATATTATTGTAAGTATCTGTAATAGCTACCAAAATTTAATGGGATTTCATTATACATGGAGTTGCATATAAGAAAAGAAAATAGGGCATTGTCCATTCAAAGAGACAGTGTAAATCTTCCCTTTCTCACTGATGTCTGGGAAAGCACTCAAATAAGAACTATGAAGAACTGGCAGGAAGATTCATTGAGAAAAGCACATTTGTCAACTGCTGGCTGATGTGGATAAGCAGACAGAGTGGAACGAACCTTGGATGAGTTAAGATAAAGTCTTCTCATTAAGGCTCAACTAACCTACAGATTTCAGTCAGTTCCCCATGAGACGAACAAAGATTCAGTCAGAGTTTTATTGCAAGATGCACCAGACCCAAACACAGTGTCAGGTAAACTGTAAAAGGCCTGAATAAAACAATGAAATAATAAAACAAAGTTAAATAAAAAATAAGGAAATAAAACTGTCCACAATCTCCACCCCACCGTTACAAACACTACAAACTTTGAACAAATGGATCCATACATTTACCCATCTACAGCTTAACTGTGGTGTTTTGAGTCCTATTTTTATAGTAAGCCTCTCATTTACAACTGGCCACCTCACTTGAAGACTTGCATCTCTGCTGGTCACCCCAAGTATGTCCCCTTTTTAATGTCTCTGCCCTTACGGCCATTGTCTTCATATTCCCCTCCCTTCCTCAGCTGCTCTTATTCATTTGTTCCACAAATATTTATTGAGTACACATTGCTTGTGTAAATCAGACACTCTTCCCTCCAAAGAACCAGACCACTACCCCGTGTTAATGAACTTAACACCTGAAGCTGAAGACACAGTAGGTTCCTGCAGAAGAGCTGCCTGCTCCCCATCACCCAGACTCTGCCTGCGCACCAGCAAAAATGCTCATACAAATGTTGCTGCCTCCTTCCAGTCTGATCAGACCTCTTGTTGTTTTTCAGTTGCCCAGTCGTGTCCAATTCTTTGCGACCACATAGACGGCAGCACTCCAGACCTCTCCGTCCGTCACCATCTCCCAAAGTTTGCCCAAATTCATGTCCATTGTATCAGTGATGCCAACTAGCCATCTCATCCTCTGATGCCCTCTTTTCCTTCTGCCCTCAGTCTTTCCCAGCATCAGGGACTTTTCCAATGAGTCGGCTGTTTGCATCAGGTTACCAAAATACTGGTGCTTTAGCTTCAACATCAGTCCTTCCAGTGAGTGTTCAGGGTTGATTTCCCTCAAGATTGACTGGTTTGATCTCCTTGCTGTCCAAGGGACTTTCAGGAGTCTTCTCCAGCACCACAGTTCGAAAGCATCAATTCTTTGGTGCTCTGCCTTCTTTACAGTCCAGCCCTTATAACTGTAAGTGACCACTGGGAGAACCATAGCCTTGACTATACAGACCTTTGTCGGCAGAGTAATGTCTCTGCTTTTCAACACCCTGCCTAGGTTTGTCATAGCTTTCCTGCCAAGAAACAATCTTCTTCTGATTTCATGGCTGCACTCACCATCCGCAGTGATTTTAGAGACCAAGAAGAGGAAATCTGTCATTACTTCCACGTTTTCCCCTTCTAATATGCTATAAAATAATGGGGCTGGATGCCATCATCTTAGTTTTTTTAATATTTAGTTTTAAGCCAGCTCTTTCACCCTCATCAAGAGGTTCTTCAGTTCCTCTTCCCTTTCTGCCATTAGAGTGGTGTTATCTGCATATCTGAGGTTGTTGATGTTTCTCCCGCCTATCTTGATTCCGGCTTGTAACTCATCCAGCCCAGCCTTTCTCACGATGTTCTCAGTGTATAGGTTAAACAAGCAGGGTGACAGCAGACAGCCCTGTCGTACTTCTTTCCCAACCTGGAACCAATCAGTTGTTCCATACAGGGTTCTAACACTTGTTTCTTGACTCACATACAGGTTTCTCAGTAGAGAGGTAAGATGTCATGGTGAAAGGACTTGCATAACTCAATGAAGCAATAAGCCATGCGGTGTAGGGCCACCCAAGAGAGACGGGTCACGTTTCTGACAAAATATGATCCACTAGAGGAGGGAATGGCAAACCATCCCAGTATACTTGCCGCGAGAACCTCATGAACTGTATAAAAGGACAAAAAAGATCTGACCTCTAGCATCCTGTAACCAAACTCCATCCTTAACTGCTCTGTCAGGTTCACCTTGTCCCTCAGATTCTCTGTGTACATTTAAACAGCTACACCTGGAACAGTGTCACACTGGAGTGTGTTGAAATACCCTGGTTGAATACTGTCATGTAGCAGCCTCAGCATGTACAGTTATGAAGTGAAACCTTAGACCAGAATCTCTCAAAGAGATTTTTAGAAAAGGTGTCTTATTGTACATCAACTCAGAAAAAGCCAAGGGCATTTAACATTATTTTAGCTTCTGAATTTGGTGAGGTACAGCTAGGGTGAAAAGAGATGAAGAAAAAGGAGACTAATGAGTCAGGAGTGTTTACTTTTTTGAGAGTCTGGTATCAGCAGGGACTTTACCTGGAAGGTATGTGTGTTTCATTTGCCTAATTTTGATTTAGAAAAAACAACAAAAAAGAAGAGCTTGTGTGGGCAACAAGACTGACCTTGGGAGTCTGAACATGGGAGACAACATAGAATGGTAGTGAGAGAGCATCAGAGATCAAGGCCAGCGGTCTGACGTTGGTCAAGTGGTGGAACTTGACTAAGCCTCAAGGCCCTCAGTTATAAAGCAAGGATAATATTAATAATAGTCACAGTGAGTGCTAAGTACCAGACTTTAACACACAGTTGGTATCCAAACAATGTTAGGTGATATTAATATTAATGTTAATTAATGGAAATGACAGCCGAAAGCAAAGGCTGGATAATCCCTTATCTGAAATGTGTTGTGCCTCTTAGTGCAGGATTAGAAAACCACATCCGTTTCAATTCTGTGGCTCTCTGATTCCCTGTGACATTCTTAGTGCAGGAGCAGTCACAGAACCAAATTAGCGATGCCTCGTGGAGCCTCGGTAAGTCAGGCAGTGGACTAGATCCTTTACACGTTATTTTTCATTCAAGCGCAGACTCTCTGACCTATAAATGATTGTCTTCATTTTGCAGATGAGAAAACTAAAGCTCAGGAGAGCAAATAAAGTGCTAGAGGCTGTACTCCTGGGAAGTGGGCAGAGGTTTAACCTTAACCTGAGTCTTTCAAACCTCAAAGCCTGTGCTCTTTCCAATATGCTACACTTCTGTATGGAAACAAGAAATGAGTCATTCATCCTCAGATGGTTTTCCAGGGGAAGAGTGTCTTTCCTCTCAATGGTCTGCTGTCATTTTTTGAGTTCCTTTAGTGACCAGTAGTAATACAAAAGTAGCACCCATCTTTAAATTGATTGACTGGGGTGGGGCTGCCAGATATGGCTGAGGATCACATCTAGCTGAACACTCATCTAATGCACTTAGCAGTCTCAGGGAATGCTATGACAGATACTCTGATGGGGAAAAAAGTCAATAACCATTTTAATAGCGTGGGTTTGACATGGACCAATAACTTAAAAAAACAAAACTCCTGTAAAACTGTGGGAATAAAGATCACTGTTTTCACCTTTGAATAGGAAAAAAGTGACAGTTGAACTCATATTTAATGCTAACTCTACTATCTATGTAGCCACTACTTCCTAGGCCTTAGAAGCTGTAGGGAGATGGTGAAGATCCCAGGGTAACAATAACAATGGGAAATATCTTGACCAAGACTTGACCAATTATAGTTGCTAGGAACTAGATCATCCTCCCTTCCTTTAGCATGATCCCAGATGTCTCAGTGTGACCCCTTGAGAGTCTGTTACCTTTGTGTACTGTCAACACCATGTATCTGCAGTCTGCCTGCCAGCCTCACTGGTAAGCCACTACTTCTGCCAGTAAGGGTCACAGCTGTGGCTGCCATTCAACTGCAACTCTCTCAGAGGCTAGGGTTCCCAGACTGCGATCTACGTGACTTTATATTGGTCTCTCCAAAGTGCCATTATGTTTTCTTTTAATCCACTCTTGAGGCAAATGGATCAGTTTACTTACCACTGAGCTGGATTACACTTGAGTGGAACAGCCCAGATCACAACCAAAACTGAACTGCCGAGCTGACCATAAAAGAATGTCCTCAGAGAGAGTTCTGATACAGAGTAGATGTCTGATCCAGTCAGAGTATTCCTTCTGGAGCATGATTCTTGATGCATGTCTGTCTGTCTTCTGGTGAGATGACTGGGGTTCTAAGGAGCCAAGAACTGATCACTCATTTCTCATGGAAGAATGATGAAAACTCAGTGTCCATCTTTATATAAATCTAATTGCTCCTTACTAGTAAAATGATGGACTAAGGTATTAAAAATCTGATGTAGAAATTACCCAGTGGTTAATGTTTCCTTTGGAACAGAATCATCAGCAAAATAAGAAAAAAGCAATTTTCCTCATGCTCCTTGCAGAAATGGTGTTTGTATTTCCTGTCTGGGGATTCTTGGATTCAAACAGTGGCCAACATACTTTTTGAGAATTTGTATAGACTTATGCAATACTCTTGCCTGGAAAATCCCATGGACGGAGGAGCCTGGAAGTCTGCAGTCCATGGGGTTGCTGAGGGTTGGACACGACTGAATGACTTCACTTTCACTTTTCACTTTCATGCATTGCAGAAGGAAATGGCAGCCCACTCCAGTATTCTTGCCTGGAGAATCCCAGGGACGGGGGAGCCTGGTAGGCTGCCGTCTATGGAGTCGCACAGGGTCGGACACGACTGAAGTAACTTAGCAGCATGATGACCTGACACCAGTCCCATCCTGGGCTTCGTTTGGTTAGGAAAGGGGTCCCAGACTCAAATGAATCCTGAGGCTTTGTGAGTAATATAGATGAATGCATTGTTTAAGATATAATGAGGAGGGTGGTATCTGTGGTAACCTGGAGTCAGCAGTTAGATATGGCCTTTTTAAAAGAAATCTGCAGCTGGAAGGCGGACATGGCTTATACAGTTTGGGACTCAGTTCTAGTCAGTGTTTCCCAAGGTATGGTCCAAGGAACACCTGCAGCAATGTCATTTTTTTAAATGAAGATTTACAGGCCTACCCCAAACTGCTGAATCAGAATCTCCAGAATTAAGATGTAGCCATCAGCATTTTAAGTAAGCATTCTTGGTAATAAATGAATAATTAAAAGATAGGGGAGATTGGCCCAACATTGAGGTATTGGATTTTCTGAGATAAGATCTGAGAGATGGACATGTTCCCATATCACAAATAACACAAAGACCCTACCTCTGTGTTAGCTGCTCCTCCTCATCATCATCTGATCATTTGACCACATGACAGATGTTACAGATATTTATTGAGCTCCTATTATGTGCCAGATTCTGTTCTAGTCACTGGGGATGCAGCACTGAATGAAAGACAGTAAGACCTCTGCTCTCGTGCAGCCTAATTCTGGTGGGGGGACCAGTAAAGAAGGTAACAAGTAAAATATAGGAAGTGAGATGGTAGTAAGTGCTAAGGAGGAAAACAAAGAAGGAGGAGCAGGTATTGGAAGATGGAATTTGCCATTTTAGACAGGATTTTCAAGAAGGCCTCACTGCCTAGAGCTGAGACCTTTAGGAGAGAAGGGGAGATCCACGTGGAAATCTGGGGGAAGGCATTCCAGTCAGAGGGAATAGCAAGTGGAATGGCCCTCAGGCCTTTGCGATGAGTGAGATCCAGGAGCAACATGGAAGACAGATTGGGCAAGAACACTGAGCAAGAAGGTAGTAGGAGATGAAGCAAGGGGAAGGGGTTGTACTGTATAGGGCCTCGTGGGCCAGGTAAGGACTTCAGCCCTTTCACTCTCACAGAGACGCTGGAGGGTTTTGAGCAGAGAATGAGAGGATCGCTCTGGTTTCTGAGAAGGGCATGAGGAAAGACTTATTTCAAAAGGTATAATAATCCAGGTGGTTTGGACCATGAGGATAGTGGTGGAAATGGTGAAAAGTGGTTGAATTCTGGATGTATTTTGAATGTAGAGCTAACAGCCCTAGCCAGTGAATCAGATGTGTGATGTGAGACAAAGACGAATCCAGAATGATATCAAGGTTTGGGACCCAAGCAATTGTAAGAATGGAGTTGATAGTTACTGGAATAGGACAGATTGCAAGAAGAGAAGGGTTTGGTAGGGAGAGTATCTGAAGCTCAGTTTAGGATATATTAACCTAGAAATGCCTGTTGGATATGGAGACTCAAGGAATCTGCTGGCAGAATTCCTTTTTGTTCAGGGAAGGTCAGTCTGTGTTTTCTTAAGACCTTCAGCTGATTGGCTGAGTCCCACCCACATTGTAAAGGAAAATCTGCTTTACTCAGATTCACCAATTTAAATGTTGATATCGTCCAAAATATACCTTCACAAAAATCATCCAATATAATGTTTGACTAAATATCTGGGCATTGTGGCCCAGCCAGGCTGAAACATAAAATTAACCATCACATCATCATCACCATAATAATCATAGTTAAAATTTATTGGGTCTGGTGCAGGTGCTTTATATTATTTAACATTTAACTACTCCCCAGTACACCACAAGGTAGTTTTACTATTCCTATCTTATAGATTACAAAACTGAGGCTCTCAGAGGTTAAGCAATTTGTCCATGGTCATATGGCCAGGATCCAATTCCATATCCAATTTCAGGGACTGTAATCTTTTCCACTACACCACCCTTGCCTCCCAATCCACAAGCTCCTTATTTCCCCAACATTCTATTCTGAGTATTTATGTCTTGTTACATTCTGTTCCTTGTGCCTGAAAAACACTCCCTCCATCAACTGAATAAGTTTTACCCCTTCATCAAAATGCAACTTAAGGGTCACCTTCTCTAGGAAGCCTTCTTTGGTTCCTCTCCTACCTGGATTTTAGAAGCTCTTCCTATATGCTCTCAAAAGGAATTATCGAACTAAAATTGTGGATTTGCTGACCTTTCTTCTACTTTAGACTGAAAACTTCTTGATGGAGGGGAACACACCTTTATTCATCATTCTATTAATATCTGCAGATCCTCGGCACCTAACCTGGTCCATGATAAGTGCTGTACAAATGTTTGTTTCATGAGCGAATGATCTAACATTGTGGAGAGGAAGGGAAGACAGCATGGGACCAAAGAAGGATTAAGAGACTTAAGGGGAAGCAGGAGAGGACAGAATTATAAGACATGGGAAGAGAGGTCTGGTGAATGATGGTAAGTGATGCAGAGATATTGCTAAGACTTAAAACTAAAAGAGGCTATTGGATTTTAATGGTGTTAGCTGTACCAGCTGAGTCAGCATCTCAAAGAACTTGCAGTCTGATCTGGGACTTATAGAAAGTAGACTTTGAATAGGTGTGTGTTAGGTAGCTGAGGGTGGGGGCTAGGGACTGGGGGAGCTGTGATAAAATGGCAAGCAAAGTAGGATTACATCTTTAAAGTAAGTAGGGAGGATGCTGAAGACATTGGAGAGTAACTAGGTAGCCCAGGTATGGAAGGAAACAATACAACCTGAAACAGAACATTGCACACCTGCCTCCCATTCCCTGGCAGGGTTCTTTGCCTCCCTGACAGCTTACTGCCCATCAGCAAATAGGGAAAAGTAGATCTCAGCTCTCTAATATTCAAATCCCTGTGGTGTATAATTTACGTGTCAATTCCTCTGATGAAAAGTGCAGTAAGAACAAGTTTAGACATATTTCAAAGGATGAAAATATAAAATCTGGTAACAACTCAGTTTGTTTCTGTGATCTCCTAGCCAATTCAGTGTGACCTAGACACTAAGAAATTTTTTCTCTGCTTACCTTGGAGCCTTAGAATAAATATGCAGTGGATAACAAATGATAGTTTCTCATTGAGAAATAAAATCAATGGCATATTACCAATGGAAGCTGGCTAACCACCTCACATTCCTAAATTTCCAATAGAAATGAAACATCATTTGATATTATAATTCTAAAGAAATATGCTGCCTTAAATATATGCTCTAGCTGTAAGCTAAACCACTGCATTTCTTTAATATTTCTCCAATACAAGCTATTTGAGCCAACTGCTTTTCATAAGAACAGTGAGATTGGAGGCCTTTGAGCCTTCTGCCAAATTACAGGGCAGAGATCAATCAGTTCACTGTGCTAAGTGGGCTCATTTTGCAGCACTAGCAGAATTATAGCTCTTTGGGGGCCTGGTATTTCCATAGTAACTGCACAAGGTCCCAGCAATACACAGATCATAGCAAAGACAGAAGTAGGATTTGTTTACTTCTTACACAGAGGCAGCAGAGAATATTTTGTTTAGGCATTTTATCTTCAACACATAATGTCTTCCGTGCTTCAAATGTTAATGCAAAGCTAGAGTTCAATATGCAAAATAGTGTCTAAATAATCTGTTGGATGTTGTGGGTTTAGCAACCAGAGTCCAGCTGACCTTTGAGAAGAGAGCCGGTTTCCTTTGTTTTCACTCTCTCAGCCTCTATTGGTCACTTAGGAAAAGAGAACTTTATATTGAACTTCATTTCTGGGTCAGTTCAGTTCAGTCACTCAATCGTGTCCGACTCTTTGCGACCCGAACTGCAGCCTGCCAGGCCTCCTTGTCCATCACCAACTCCCGGAGCTTGCTCAAACTCATGTCCATCGAGTCGGTGATGCCATCCAACTGTCTCATCCTTTGTCATCCCCTTTTCCTCCTTTCTGAGTCAGTGGGCTACAAAGGCTCGCAGAAAACTCTTCCCATCCATGGTTGACCTCATCAGAATTATCTTGTCTGCCAGAGCACCTCTGTTTTCTGGGCTATCTCTCCAGCTTGTGATGAAATACATTTGGTGCCTTTTGCTAAATTTACAGATGGATACCTCTGGGCAAAATTGTTTTCCTCAGGCTTGATGAGAAAATTCAAATGTAATTTACAATTCATAGTCAACTATGACATGACAAATATTTAAAAGTCTTTTCTAATATACATGTGACTTACAAAATACATGATTTACAGTGACCCCCTTTTCCCTGCACCCCTCTAAAACCTAAAAATGATAGAAAACAATGCAAATGCAACGAAAAGAATTAAATACTTAGGAATATATCTACCTAAGGAAACAAAAGACTTGTACATAGAAAACTATAAAACACTAGTGACAGTAATCAAAGAGGACACTAATAGATGGAGAAATATACCATGTTCGTGGATTGGAAGAATCAATATTGTAAAAATGAGTATACTACCCAAAGTAATTTATACATTCAATGCAATCCTTATCAAGCTACCAACGATATTTTTCACAGAACTAGAACAAATAATCTCACAATTTGTATGGAAATACAAAAAACCTCAAATAGCCAAAGCAATCTTGAGGAAGAAGAATGGAACTGGGGGAATTAACCTGCCGGACTTCAGGCTCTACTACAAAGCCACAGTCATCAAGACAGTATGGTACTGGCATAAAGACAGAAATATAGATCAATGGAACAAAATAGAAAGCCCAGAGATAAATCCATGCACCTATGGACACCTTATCTTTGACAAAGGAGGCAAGAATATAAAATGGAGAAAAGATAGTCTCTTTAACTAGTGGTGCTGGGAAAACTGGTCAGCCACTTGTAAAAGAATGAAACTAGAACACTTCCTAACACCATACACCAAAATAAACTCAAAATGGATTAGAGAGCTAAATGTAAGACCAGATTCTATAAAACTCCTAGAGGAGAACGTAGGCAAAACACTCTCTGACATAAATCACAGCAGGATCCTCCAAGACCCACCTCCCAAAATATTGGAAATAAAAGCAAAAATAAACAAATGGGACCTAATTAAAATCAAAAGCTTCTGCAAGCAAAGGAAACTATAAGTAAGGTGAAAAGACAGCCTTCAGAATGGGAGAAAATAATAGCAAATGAAGCAACTGATAAAGGATTAATTTCCAAAATATACAAGCAGCTCCTGCAGCTCAATTCCAGAAAAATAAATGACCCAATCAAAAAATGGGCCAAAGAACTAAACAGACATTTCTCCAAAGAAGACATAAAGATGGCTAACAAACACATGAAAAAATGCTCAGCATCCCTCATAATCAGAGAAATGCAAATCAAAACCACAATGAGATACCATTTCACACCAGTCAGAATGGCTGCTATCCAAAAGTCTACATGCAATAAATGCTGGAGAGGGTGTGGAGAGAAGGGAACCCTCTTACACTGTTGGTGGGAATGCAAACTAGTACAGCCACTATGGAGAACAGTGTGGAGATTCCTCATAAAACTGGAAATAGAACTGCCATATGATCCAGCAATCGCACTCCTGGGCATACACACCGAGGAAACCAGAATTGAAAGAGACACATGTACTCCAATGTTCATTGCAGCACTGTTTATAATAGCCAGGACATGGAAGCAACCTAGATGTCCATCTGCAGACAAATGGATAAGAAAGCTTTGGTATATATACACAATGAAGTATTACTCAGCCATTAAAAAGAATACATTTGAATCAGTTCTAATGAGGTGGATGAAACTGGAGCCTATTATACAGAGTGAAGTCAGCCAGAAAGAAAAACACTAATACAGTATACTAACACATATATATGGAATTTAGAAAGATGCAAATGATAACCCTGTATACGAGACAGCAAAAGAGACACAGATGTATAGAACAGTCTTTGGGACTCTGTGGGAGAGGGCAAGGGTGGGATGATTTGGGAGAATGGCATTGAAACATGTATGTTGTCATATGTGAAATGAATCACCAGTTCAGGGTCGATGCATGTTACAGGATGCTCGGGGCTGGTGTGCAGGGATGACTCAGAGGGAGGATAAAGGGAGGAGGGAGGTGGGAGGGGGGTTCAGGAAGGGGAACTCATGTATACCCGGGGCGGATTCATGTCAATGTATGGCAAAACCAACCAATATAATATTGTAAAATAATTAGCCTCCAATAAAAAAAAGAGAGAGAAAAAATAAATTGCTTGTATGTAAAAAAAAAAAAAAAAAGAAAACAATGCAACTGCTTCTCATTATTTCCACTGTGTCTTAGGTTGAGGGTTTTAGAGCCCAGAGCCCTGTTCTGTGGAAGTTCAAAATCATTAGATTTTTGGCTTCTACTCTAGTCCCCACACCTGTGCTTGCATCACCCAGTGAGTAAAATGCTGTCCAAGTAGCCTCAGCTGTAGCAGGAAACACAGGCAGTTCCTCTGACATGCAGTTAGCAGAGGACGTGCAGAATTTAGTCACCAAGGGCTGAAAGTTTAAAAATACCCATTTACCTGTGGCCCCTTCTGCCAAATAAATCAGGTTCCAGTTTAACCACATCTTAACTTGAATACTGAACAGAGGGAAAGATGTGGATTTGAATTAGTAGAAAGCCTTGAGTTCAGACTCTTCACTCCTCACTCATTGAGTTGATATTGATTTTTTTATAACATTAAATATTTCTATACTGAATTTGCATTGAATTTTTATATTGCTGAGCCTTCCTTCGCGTCTTTAAAATCCCTTTCCCGCTAGGGTATTGGAAGGATTGAATGACATAATGTATTGGAGGGCACCTGGAATGTGCCTCCCACATCAGATGCTTAATAAACAACTAGGACCGACTGACCCTCTAAAGTAGATTGGGTGTCTACACTCACTTATTAAGAAAGAAGGAACCATAGTTCCATGGCAACATCCAACCAAGGCTTTTATAGAATCTCAGAGATGAAAGACAGTTCAGATGGGTTCTAGTTCTTCCTGGTGATTGATTTGTCTCTGTATCGTCTCTGTCAGGAACTACTCATTCCAGCTCCTCAGGCATGAATATTTCCAAATACAGAAGAATTGCCATTTTATCAGCCAGCCATTTAACTGTGAAAAATGGAAAAAAAAAAAGGAGGGGAGAATAACTGTTTTGAGGATCAACTGTGTACCCAGCACTAGATTGATATTATAGTCAAATGACTACTCTGTAGGGTAGATATCCCAATTTTAGGAAACTGAGGCTCAGAGAATAAATAATTTCACAAGCTCCCACAGCTTTATTTAAAAGAGCAGTGATCTCCAAAAGTGATATACTCTAAAATGTCAGAGAGTGGTCAAGTTTAGTAGAACTGCTCTTACCATTTGCACAGTTCCAACATGTCTGTGTTCTTAGTGGAGATGGATAAAGGCATATGTTTCATCTTCTTATAACTCACACCTACTCTCCAAGTTTAACACTTGTCTGTCCTTGCACGTGATTAAGTCAGAATTCCAGACACCCGCTGCCAGAAAGCAGTGAGATGTGCTTTCTACAGACTCTGAAGTGAGAGCGAAAATCCATGTCATTCTCAAAGATTCTGTTTCTACAGACTCTGAAGTGAGAGCGAAAATCCATGTCATTCTCAAAGATTCTGTTTCTAATTGAGAGATAACTACAAGTTAGGAAAAATATTCCCAGTGTCTCATACAGTGCCTGAGATGTGGTTGTTAGTCAGCAAATAATGAAGGATTAGTAAAACATAGTATTGAAGCTCCATTGTGATTTAATATAACCTTTCCTTAACTATAAGCAAGGTGAAAAGATAGCCTTCAGAATGGAAGAAAATAATAGCAAATGAAGCTACTGACAAAGAATTAATCTCAAAAATATATAAGCAGCTCCTGCAGCTCAATTCCAGAAAAGTAAATGACACAATAAAAAAATGGGTCAAAGAACTAAACAGACATTTCTCCAAAGAAGACATAAAGATGGCTAACAAACACATGAAAAGATGCTCAACATTACTCATTATCAGAGAAAGGCAAATCAAAACCACAATGAGGTACCATCTCACGCCAGTCAGAATGGCTGCTATCAAAAAGTCTACAAAAAAATAAATGCTGGAGGGGGTGTGGAGAAAAGGGAACCCTCTTACACTGTTGGTGGGAATACAAACCAGTACAGCCACTATGGAGAACAGTGTGGAGATTCCTTAAAAAACTGGAAATAGAACTGCCATATGACCCAGCAATTGCACTCCTGGGCATACACCCTGAGGAAACCAGAATTGAAAGAGACACATGTACTCCAATGTTCATCGCAGCACTGTTTTTAATAGCCAGGACATGGAAGCAACCTACATGTCCATTGGCAGACAAATGGATAGGAAAGCTGTGATACATATACACAATGAAATATTACTCAGCCATTAAAAAGAATGCTTTTTGAATCAGTTCTAATGAGGTAGATGAAACTGGAGCCTATTATACAAAGTGAAGTCAGAAAGAAAAACACCAATACAGTATATTAACACATATATATGGAATTTAGAAGATGGTAATGATGACCCTATATACGAGACAGCAAAAGAGACACAGATGTAAAGAACAGACTTTTCCACTCTGTGGGAGAAGGTGAGGGTCGGATGATTTGAGAGAATAGCACTGAAACATGTATGTTATCATATGTGAAACAGATCGCCAGTCCAGGCTCGATTCAAGAGATAGGGCACTCAGGGCCAGTGCACTGGGATGACCCAGAGGGATGGGATGGGGAGGGAGGTGCGGGGGGTTCAGGATGGGGGAGACATGTACACCCATGGCTGACTCATGTGAATGTATGGCAAAAACCACTACAATAAAGTAATTAGCGTCCAATTAAATTAATTTTTAAAAATTTAAAAATATATATAACTTTTCCTTGAGTTTTAAAGCAAGCCAAATTGCCTTTTAAAAGGTGGGGGGCGGGGATAGAAATCAAGGAATCAAGTTTTTAGTGTTTTTTTTTTCACGGTACAAAAGTATTTAACAAGCACCATGTCGGTACAGAAAAACACACAGCCTGTAGCTCATCCTTTAAAACCAAAAGCGTCAACTGAAAAGTTAGTAGAGATTCCTATGTCTACTTTAAAAATAAAAACAAAAAACTAAGCACACAGTGGGAATTGAACTACTACATTTTTTCTTTCAACTGTGTTTTCCGGCCAGTAATGTTCTATTCAGCACTGTAATAAGACAATGCACTGAATCTAAGCAGATGACCAGGAAAGCTGTTTGCTATCTCCCACTTGTACTAAGCTAGACCATGGAACACTATCTTGGTAGGATTATTTTGACAGCCAAGAAGGAAGTGCAGAGCCCCTACCCCAAACCTAAGGAGCTGATTTACACAGAAAGGGTTTTAAGCAAACCTGCACAAACACAAACATGCTCTAAGAAAAGGATATATTTTAGACTACTTCCAGCATACATTCACTGGCGCCCAGTAAAATGGACCACCAAGGTAGAAAGCATTTTAGCTTTCGTAGCACTAATAGCTAAAAAGCACACAGCATATAATACTTTAATCTTGAAGTGGGTAATCATGGAAGTTCCAAGATTGTATCCACTAGGTTAGCCTGAGTATTCATCTATAAAAATATTTTTTCAGAAACATGTAAACGAGGGTTATGGAAACAATGGGACTACATCTGGACCTGTAGAAGACAGTGATACAAAAACTGCACATGTAAGACTAGGAACTGATTTTCACAAGTAGCTTTTAGGTAAAGGAAATCTCTGTAAGTTGATTCCTACTAGCTGTGGTGGTAGGCTTTTCAGAAATCTTGAGATGGGCAGCTAGCTGCAGTTAACCCCTAGACAAATACTCCCCGTCAAAACACCCGCTGAGGCTGTAGGACTCAAACTGATCCATACAAAGAGCTGTGAGTGCACAAAAAGCCTCCTGGGACATGTAAGGCCTGCTGGGCCAAGAGAGTTGATGATGGTGAATTTTCCCAACACGGACACCCCGCATGAATGCTGGGGACAGGCATCCCAGGTAGAATGCTGGACTTGAGTTTGCTGCAGGAGCCAGACTCCGAAGCCTGAGAGAGGGGTCTTCTTGTGGAGGAGTACTAGGATTACCAAAACCAAGAATGTCTTGTCCCAGGAAGGTCATTCTGACCCATCAATACTTAACAATGAAGAGTTGCAGAAGAGTCAGTCTTTCCAAGATGTATTCTTCTGACATCATTAGCCAAAGCCTCTCCCAGTCTATTGAGCTGGTGACGTCCAGGAAGAGTTCAGAGCCTAGGGCCGCAGATTGTTCTGGGAGGCTGGCACAGAAGATGATTTGCACAGTGAAGTCACCACTAAACCACTGCTCAAATCCAGTCCCTGGCCTTCTTTTTCTGCTCGGTAGTCCAGAAACATTTCTTTAAAAGCCAGAAAATCCGTGACAGTGAGCAGCATGTCAAAAATGTCACCAGCCACTTCATCTTTATGGTTCTGTAAAGTTATAGTGAAACCCGCCATGTTAAATCCAGGAATCCGCTCCAACAGCTGTTCTTCTATGTACTTTTCCACCAAAGAAATATATTCATTAAAAATAGGTGTGTAGGTGAGCTTATTCTCTTCCGTGTCTTCAAACTCCTAGTAGTACTTGTCCATGAAATTCCTCTGTAATAACTGGAACTCATCATCCATGATAACGTCCTCTAAATATCCAACCACAGCATAAAATTCTGCATCAGAGGCGGAAGAGAAGGACAGCGCGAAGCTCTCTTCCTCTAGGGCGTCCATCGCCGCTGCCGCATCCACCGCGCGTCGGGAGCGGACCCGTTGGCCTTCTACCCTTGCCTGCCGCCGGGCGCAGCCTCTGCTATGCACCGCAGAGCTCCAACCGGCATCCGGGAGGCCTCACCGCCGAGGCCGCGGCCGGCTCACGGCCCAGCCGGGTAGCGCCTATGCGCGACGCCCAGCCTCAGGCTCCCCGGCTGCGGCCACACGCCGGCCGGGCCTCCCAGCCTTCTAGTTTAATTTTTAAAAGAAATTGCCTTCTTTAAGTTTGTCCCGAAGGAAGCCACTGACTCATACCCGTTGGACTCTCATGTTGTTATCCCGATTTCGCCCGTGTTTCCATACACTTGACAGAATCATTTAGCCCGTCAGTCCTCCATTTAGCTCAGTTACCTGACCTATAAAGAACCACTTATTATTTTAAAAATTTCTAGGAAGATAAATTTATGTTCCGTGTTCTTATTACAAAATAACAAAAGAGGACAGAAGGAAATTTTGGAGCTTATGGGTAGATTTATGGCATAGATGTGCTGATGGCTTCATGGATGTATCCTTAGCTTCACTTGTCAAACGGTATACATCAATTATATACAGCTTTTTGTATGTCAAAAAAAATGCAATTAAGTGAAAAAAGGATTCCACTTAGCTTATTAGATCTTATTTCTGATCATGAAAGATTTTTCCATTATGGTCAGGATCTGGGAATGAATGCAAATTCTACAATGCTTAGTTCGCGGCTGATAAATTAACCCGTTGTGAATCCTTTCATCCTGGGCTTACCTTTTCCATCCCTCCAGCTTCCCACATTTGCCCTGTGTGCTCAAATTGCTCAGAAATTTGGAGAGTGGGCATCCTATGAGAGCTTCTATTTGTGGTGAACCTACCTTGCATCAATCCTCTTTTTCTCAGCTCAAAACACAAAAGGCTCCAGGGGGAATGACAAATCCCGGATATGTTTTTCCTTGTTTAGCTTTCATAAAATATTTTCCTTGGCGAGATCCTGGACCGATTCTTCTCAAAGCATTTTCCTTGCCCCTTGTCCTTTCCAGACCTCCTTTGAGGCCAGAACCAGTTTCCCTGATGAAAGGCTGACCCTTCGTTCTCCTTTGGAACCATCCAGTTCTTCCTGCTTCACAGCTCACCACTCATTCCTAATCATTCTCTCTCCTCCCCCTTTCCTCTCTCCGATGTATTTTCATTTTGTTTCTCCCCCAGAAAACATAAGCCAGGATATCATCTGCCAAGATGGGTTTGGCCTTTGGAATAAAGTTTTCCAGTGTCCTACCACATTTCCCAGGGGATGGCAAGAATTCTTAAGCTCAAAGAAAGTGTATTTTTCACTGATACATTAAAAGGAAAGGTTGTGCTCTCTGAAAATGCCTCTGTAACTCAGGAAGTGAAATTAAATCCTCAAAAAAAAACCCAAAAAGTACCTTTACTTCATCTTAAGAACATTTCTTCATTCCCCCATAAAACAGTACATAATTTCAAAGATTGGTTGAAGTAATCACATTATTATGCATTTCTAACATGCCAGTCTGTACATATTTTCAAGTTTCTTAAGTGCATTCTGCCATTTTATCTCACTAGTAATGTCTTTGTGATTCGCGGTCAGAAAATTCTTTTTCTAATTTCTTGCAGCGACCACTGAAAGACATTAAGCCATTTTAGTCAATAAATGTGCATTAAATGCTCTCTATGTGCTGTGACATGGAAACATTAACCACTGAACATGCAGAGCATGCACTTTCATTGTTTCTCTGAAACTTGCTTAAATTCCTGAAATGGATATCTCCATACTGTCAATACTGTTTCCCACAACAAGCCAGTGCTGATTTGATCCTGAATTCTCCTGTGGTTTCCTAAATATGCCTGAGGAGCTTATCAGGTAAAAATAAGAAAAATTAAATGTCCGCAACCCTCAGTGTTCTCCACTACTGATACAGATCACCGGCCTGTGTAGTGAGTAGTTCAAAGATCTGACATTCACTTCCTGAAGCCTCCTCCTCTTTCCACTTCAACAGAAAGAGAAATATTTGGTCAAAATCAGAGAATCCATTTTGATCACATGATCTAGTGACAGAGCTTTCAAACAGTTAAAACAAGAATTCTCAAATTTAGTTGCTATTAGTCTCACATGGGGTACTTGCTTTTCCCACATTATCCGAATTTTATTGAGATAATCATTGTTCACATTATTCTTCTTGGCATGGGCATTTTGAGGTCAATACTTAACCTTCTTTGTTTTGTTGTCATTTTGTTCTTGTTTAAATAAAATTTTATTTTGGAATAATTTTAGATTTCCAGGAAAGTTGTAGAGATAATATAGAGAGTTTTCCTATACTCCTGACCTACTTTTCAGTTTCCCCTCCTATTATCATCTTCCTTTATTGTGGTACATTTGTCAAAATTAGGAAATGAACATTGGTAAATTACTATAAACTATAATCTAGACTTTACTCAGATTTCACTAATTTTTACTTTTTCTCTCCCGGGCTCCAATCCACTGCATTTAGACATTACTTCTCCTAATCTCTTCTGGTCTCGCTTTCTGTCTTTACTTGCTTTCCTTGAAAGCCCTAATGAGTACTCGTAGGTCATCTAGTGCTAGTTCTTGTTCTAGCAGAATATCCTTCAGTTTGGGTATGTCTGAGACTAGAATTGTAGGTTTGTGGAAAGGGTACCCCTGAGGTGAAATGCCCTTTTCATCACATCAGAGGATCCATGATAGCCATATAACACCTTTGGCAGTGGTAACCATCACCACTTAGTGTTTTCCAGGTTCCTCCACTTAAATAGTTACAATTTTCCCCTTTCCCTACTTTATTCTTTGGAAACAAGGCACAAAGTCTAGCACATTTTCAAGTAGGTGAGGGAAGAATTAACGTCTGCCTCCTAGAAGGGGTAATATCTACATAAATTACTTGCTGCAAATATCAATAACCTCAGATATGCAGATGACACTACCCTTATGGCAGAAAGTGAAGAGGAACTCAAAAGCCTCTTGATGAAAGTGAAAGAGGAGAGTGAAAAGGTTGGCTTGAAGCTCAACATTCAGAAAACAAAGATCATGGCATCTGGTCCTATCACTTCATGGGAAATAGATGGAAAAACAGTGGAAACAGTGTCAGACTTTATTTTTTTGGCCTCCAAAATCACTGCAGATGCTGATTGCAGCCAGGAAATTAAAAGACGCTTACTCCTTGGAAGGAAAGTTATGACCAACCTTGATAGTGTATTAAAAAGCAGAGACATTACTTTGCCAACCAAGGTCCGTCTAGTCAAGGCTATGGTTTTTCCCGTGGTCATGTATGGATGTGAGAGTTGGACTGTGAAGAAAGCTGATCGCCGAAGAATGGATGCTTTTGAACTGTGGTGTTGGAGAAGACTCTTGAGAGTCCCTTGTACTGCAAGGAGATCCAACCAGTCCATTCTAAAGGAGATCAATCCTGGGTGTTCATTGGAAGGACTGATGCTAAAGCTGAAACTCCAATACTTTGGCCACCTCATTCGATGAGTTGACTCACTGGAAAAGATTCTGATGCTGGGAAAGGTTGGGGGCGGGAGGAGAAGGGGACGACAGAGAATGAGATGGCTGGATGGCATCACTGACTCGATGGACATGAGTTTGAGTGAACTCCGGGAGTTGGTGATGGACAGGGAGGCCTGGCGTGCTGTGATTCATGGGGTCGCGGAGAGTCGGACACGACTGAGCGACTGAACTGAACTGAACTGAACTGAACTCTATAAGAAAGATTTGTCTCTTTCTCCTCCCTTATTAATTCAGTTGTTTAATTATATCAGTATGGACCCATGTGTATTCATTTCACACTTTGGGTTATAATCCAACACTATGTTGTTTATCTTGTTTCTCAAATATTTCCAGCTTTGGCCATTAGGAGTCCTTTCAGGTTGGTTCCTGTGTCCCTGAGGCATGACCCCATCTTTTTAATTTTTGAACACTGCCTTACTTTCTGGTTGCACAAGATGCTCAATGTTTATTTTGTATTTTCCTTCCCATTTCTTTAAAGTGACCTAGTTGCTTTTATAGGGGAATGATAATGATAAACCAAGATCTGAGAATTGGGAATGTTCACTGCTTTCAGCAAAGCAAAGAAATATGTATTTGTATATTAGTCTATTACAAACATTTTTGAGGGCTTCCATGATGGCTCGGTGGTGAAGAACCCAACTGCCAATGCAAGAGACGTAAGAGACATGGGTTCGATCTCCAGGCCGGGAAGATCCCCTGGAGGAGGGCATGGCAACCCATTCCAGTATTCTTGCCTGGAGAATCCCATGGACAGAAGAGCCTGGGGAGCTACAGCTCAAAGGGGCACGCTTAGTCTGTATATAAAACACATATTTGTAATTCTGTAATGTTCATCTGTCTCTCTCTCTGTGTTGCTAAACATGAGTTCACACTGATGTCTCTGACTCCAGCCCACAAGATTCACTCTAGCCTTGCCTTCCTGCTTATCTGTAACTTTCCTCTCTGACTGAGAAAATTGATAGCCACCACCCACCGAACATTTACTTAATTTTTGATTCCAGAATACAGAAAAAAAGCAGTTCCAAAATTTTTAATCCACACCACACCTGAGGAAATTTTAAAGCACCTCATATCCAAGGCACATGAGACCAATTAACTCAACTTTTGGGATGCAACCCAGACCTTAGCTTAAAGTTTCCCAGGTGATTTCTATGTGTAACCACAGTGAGAACCGTTGGATATAAATGGTTAGAATACATGGAGGGGTTCTTTCTTGCTTTTTTCTGCCTGCTGTTTGCTTCCATGTGACTGAAACTGGAAGGGCTGGGAGCTGGTTCAAAATGCAGGAGATACAGACAGCTCGCTGTCTCAGGGTAAGCTTCACCTCCCCACATAGGTTCAGCAGCAAGGGAGTTATTTTTCCCTTCAGCTTTGATTCCAAGGCTTCAAATACTCTGGCGATGGCAAATTGGCTTGCAGGTGAACTTTTGCCTCAGCATGTATGCTCTGACTCTGGCCTAGGCAGGGAAAAACAGACCAAATCTCCTCACAGCCTGCTTAACTAACTCGCAGATTTTTTAAGGCAGAAAGTGTCTACCAAGTGTGTCACAGCTCAGATAAGTAGTGTCACCATGAGAAGTGATTTGTCACAGCTAGGACCAAAGTGCTCAGTTGCTCAGTCATGTCTGACTCTGCGACCCCATGGACTACAGCATGCCAGGCTTCTCTGTCCCTCTCCCAGAGTTTGTTCAAGTTCATGTCCATCTAGTCAGTGATGCTATCCAACCATCTCATCCTCCGTCGTCCCCTTCTCCTCCTGACTTCAGTCTTTCCCAGGCTTTTCTAATGAGTCAGCCCTTTACATCAGGTTGCTTCTCCTTTGTTTGCATATTTCCTACTTGTGGACCCCTGAAGAAGAGTCACTACTAGTCAAGAAAAGGTTTCTGAATATCCTAGTCTAAATGGATATAATTTCTTATTTAAAAAGTAAACATAGGCAGGTGGGAACAAATCATTTATATAATACAAATTATTTTTTAATTTAAACTGTTTAGTTTTTAATTAAATTAACACCTAAACATAGCTTAAACAATTCAAACCATGCAGAGGAGTCTAAAATTTAAAATCCTCCCCTTTTTTCCACCTTCAAATCCATCTCTCCCTGAAGTCGTTGCTTTAGGTATTTCCTGGTTTTTAGATTTTTCTAGTGTTGACTATTACAAATTTAAATAATATATTCATAGTTCTCTGGCTTGAATTGTCAATATTATAGAGTTTTTATACTCCTGTTAAAAAAACTTTGTGTTTCTCTCTGAATCTGATTGGAAGTCACTGTGTTCTCCAGCATACCACACGCATAATTGTTTTTGTCTTCAAACGAACTTTTTTATTTCAAGATAAATACAGATTCACCTGCAGTTGTAAGAAACAATACGGAGACACCTCTACACCCTTCACCCACTTGCCCCCAAAGGTAGCATCCTGGGTGACTAGACTGTTGTATCATTACCACAACATTGACATTGATCAAAGCACCCAGTGATGCAGATCCACCAGTTTTACGTGCCCACCTGCCCAATAAGGGTATTAAGTTTTATGAATTTAGTCACAGGTGTAGGTTCCCAAAGCCACCAGCACAGGAGATACAGGACAGTCCCATTATGCACTGCTGTTGTTCAGTCACTCAGGTGTGTCCGACTCTTCGCGACCCCATGGACTGCAGCACGCCAGGCTTCCCTGTCCGTCTTTATCTCCTGGAGCATTCTCAAACTCATGTCCTTTGAGTCGGTGATGCCATCCAAAGATGCATAATTTTTCAAGACACTCTCCTCTCTACCTTGCACAGAAATGTGAGGGCTGTGAGATGACATTCTTAAGAGTCCAGAAACATTTATGCCTAGCTGAGAGGATCTACGAGGTATCAACTGAAAAAAAAATGCACAACCTAGAAGTTGAGAGTTACATTTTATTTGGCAGACAAAGTTGAAGACTTAAGTTCAGGACACAGCATCTCAGCTAACTCTGAAAGAATGCTCTGAAGAGGCAAGGGTGGGAGCCAGGATATATAGGAAATTTTGCAACAAAGATCGGGTAGTCGGAACATCAAAAGATTACTGTTAATTAAAGAAAACCAGATATCTCAAGTTAAAAAAAATGAGTTTGTTGACTTTCTACTACAAAAGATGAGAAATTGAACACATTTATACATCCAACCACTTCCATCTCTCTAGCCTTATTCAGTTCGGTTCAGTTCAGTCGCTCAGTCGTGTCCAACTCTTTGCAACCCCATGAATCACAGCACACCAGGCCTCCCTGTCCATCACCAACTCCCGGAGTTCACCCAAACTTAGTTATATATATATTTTCACAGTTTTTCTTTTGTAGTCATAACTGTTTTGTTTTATAGTCATGACTGTCTTTTGTGCTTTTGTTGTCTCTGAGGTCAGTTTCTCTTTTTGCTCATCTTAGTTAAAAACTATTTTGCTGTTAGTTTTCTCTGAATGTCATATGATCTTCAGTTCAGTTTTGGTTTTTTTTTAATGATTGACAAGTTAGGTTGATAACTATAGGTGCCTGGATTGGTTTTCTGTAAAATTAGGGTATTTATGAGGAAAAGAAAGGCTAGTTTAAGAACAAGAAATTCACTAGGAAGATTCAGAGTGATATACAGAATTGAAGACAGGGAGTTGCATCTGAAGGAGAGGTACCAGGCAGCCACACTGTAGAGTTCGGGTGCTATAGACTGAATATTTGTGTCCCCCACAAAATTCAGATGTTGAAACCTAATTTCTACTATGTCGGTATTTGGAGGTGGGGCCTTTGGAAACTTGATTAATGTCCTCATAAAAGACCCCAGAGAGTTCTTTCTCCTGTTCCACCATTAAGTAGGAGGCATGCCCTCAGCAGACACTGAATCTCCTGGCACCTTGATTTTGGACTTTCCAGCCTTCAGAACCATGAGAAATAAATTTTCATTGTTTGAGCCAGCTGGTCTAATATGCTCATTGCAGCAGTCCTAAAAGACTAACACAGTGGGCCTGCAAATAATTACCCAGCGCTTTGCTGGCTTTTAGCTATAAGGGTGCTCCCTGAAGAAGGGGTATTTGTGCCTCTTTGGGAGAGAAATTGTGTGACATCCCCTGATCTCTTTTCATTTTCTTTTCTTTCATTAACCTGGTTCCATCTACTTTATAATTTCCAAAGATTTCCTCTAATTTTTCTGGTTTACTGCCAATTGTCTTTTTTTACTCCAGAATTCTTATCACTTGTATTTTCATTTCACTCTCTTGTTTCAGTAGAAATTTGGGATGTTTGAGGTAGATGGAGGTGCTCATTCCAGAATTTTGACAAGGGTTCAAAAATATTAATGTCATTTTCCATTTCTTAAAAGCACCCCGTTTTCCATAATTTCTAATAAAAATAACAGGGTATTTATTGGCCAGATGACTAAGGTTGGACATCTTTATATTAAGATTGTTCTTGGAACACATGATAATAGTACTACATTGAGAAATATTTTTTTCATTATTAATACTAACTGGAATAAATTGCTTTTACTTTGTCTTACTTTAATACCTAATTTTTTTTTAACCAAAGACTGCCAAAACTGAGTATCTCCTTTCTTTCAAAATTCTCTCAATTGACATTTTTCAAATACCTGCTGTATAACAATTTGTTCATGTTGGCCCTAAGAAAAATTTAACTTCTTTAAGTGAATTTTAAATTCAAGGAATACTGATTTATATATAGTTTAATTCAGCATAATTTTATATGCTTTATAGTATTTTTTATGTTTGGAAAAATATCAATATATTAAGAATGATAAATAAAACTATGACATAAGAAACTACTGGGACACATTAATGAACTTTTAATAGGAAAAATAAATAACACGTCATTAAATAATAAATCACAAGTCATTAAACAACAAATTTCAAAGAATACATTTAATTTTTCAAATTCTAGATGGCAAAAGACATCATCAACAGAATGAAAAAAATAAGCCACAGACTCGAAGAAGGTATTTGTAGTGTATATTTATATAAAAAATTTTCACTAGTTGAGAAAATAATATAACAACAAAAGCAGTGTAATAGAAAAATGGGCAAAGAACATACATTTGAAAAGAGAGAGATATTGGAATGATAAATAATTGAAAACATGGTCACTGTAAATCAGACAAATGTTACTTAAAACACACAAAAAATCCATTTTTACCCATAAAATTGGCAAAAATGGAAAAGTTTGGCAATATCAGATATTTGGTGAGAGTGAAAAGAGAATTAGTTCTTTTTGTTTATTGATAGTTAAGTTAAATATATATATTTACTTTGAAAAATAATTTAGTTCAAAAATGGATAATTCTTATACACTGTGATCCAGCAATTTCACTTCTATTTGTATACCTTTGAAAGTGTGTCTCAAGTTTTGGTTAGTATCACCTGAGTTATTGTTAAAATCTCCAGTTCCCAGGCTCCATCTCAACTCTACTGTCTTAGAATGGTGAATGGAGGCCTCCCAGATACCTTCTGTTCATCCCTCCAAACCCACTCTCCACCTTGCCCACCCTGCTTTCTGCTCTAGAAGGCTAGACTTGGCGATAATACAACAGGACACCATGTCCTGGCTTTAGGATTGGCTTAGCCAAATGGGAAGCACTGACAGGAACTCAGAAGTGAGGTTCAGATATTTAACTCCTTCCTGGAAGGTCTCCATGAGCTCTCCCGCAGTTCCCCTCAAGTCATGCATCTGACTCCAGAGGACACCCTTTTTTTTTCCTCCAAGTCCCAGTAACGTGCCTCTTCCCTTCAGATCTCAGTAGCCAGAGCTCAGCTGCTACTGATTCCAGATAACTGTACTATTCCTTGCTTGACCAAACCAGGGATCAACAAACCACCAGCCTGTTTCTGCACAGCGCTTGAGTTCACAATATTATTTTACACTTTTTAAGAATTGTAAGAGAGAAGACAAGGAAGAGGATGCAGCAGATTGCATATGACCCACAAAACTTAAAATTTTACTGTTTGGCCCTTTACAGAAAAAATTTTCCCACTCATGACCTATCCTTTACCTTTACTTTTTGAAGATACTCTCCTTGTAATTTAACCTGTTGCAGCTGGGGTTTTTTTGTTAGTTTTGTTTTTAGTTTTCCAAGTTTCCTGCTTGGCCTTTGACTGTTATGGAGGAACCTGGGAAGCTATATTTGTAATAAGTGATCTCAGGTGATTTTTACCTCCAAGGAATTTTATCTTTCAGTAGTTTGTATTAAAGTGCCCAAGGAAATATTTTGCCAGTTTTTATAATAATAAAAAATTAATTACCCATCAAAAGTGAATTTTAAAAAATGGGATACAATTAGATGGAGGGTACCAATGAATAATATATCATAATGAATAGGTCTCAAATACATGAAAAACAATAATCAAGTTATACAAACATGTAAATAAAAAGCAATGCATGTGAATTTTAAATATATATTGTTTACAGATTAATGTGTACATTAGTCATTAGTACTTCTAGGAGATGGAGGATATATAGAGTTACATGGAAAAAAGGACCAGTAGTGGTGATCAAAGTCTGTCTGCAGCTGATAGTCTTTGTATGGCTCAGGTTCTGCCAAGCAGAAGCACTGTGTGCAATTGCAACAGGGGAGTGAGCTTTGTGAAATGGTCCTTCTGTGTTGGGAAATGCATGGTGGTGAAAGCATGCAAGTCTTCTGAGGCACTGTAGCAAAATTTTAGCTTTAGAACTCTATCATCATAGGTACTGGGTAATAGATGGCAACACAACAGTGATGCTTCTGCTACAAGAGCCTCATGGTGTAGCTGATCAGGTCTTCTCGCTGCACTGATCCCAGCTCTGTAGCACCCAAGCCTAGTACTTCACCCTGTGTGAGATTCTATGAGCTACCTTGCAAACTGCTAAGTCACTTCAGTCATGTCCGACTCTGTGTGACCCCATAGACAGCAGCCCACCAGGCTCCCCCATCCCTGGGATTCTCCAGGCAAGAACACTGGAGTGGGTTGCCATTTCCTTCTCCAATGTATGAAAGTGAAAAGTGAAAGTGAAGCCGCTCGGTCGTGTCCAACTCTTCGCGACCCCATGGACTACAGCCTACCAGGCTTCTCCGCCCATGGGATTTTCCAGGCAAGAGTACTGGCGTGGGTTGCCATTGCCTCTTGAGCTACCTTCAGTTCAGTTCAGTCACTCAGTCGTGTCCCACTATTTGCAACCCCATGAATCACAGCACACCAGGCCTCCCTGTCCATCACCAACTCCTGGAGTTCACTCAGACTCATGTCCATCCAGTCGGTGATGCCATCCAGCCATCTCATTCTCTGTCGTCCCCTTCTCCTCCCGCCCCCAACCTTTCCCAGCATCAGAGTCTTTTCCAGTGAGTCAACTCGTCGCATGAGGTGGCCAAAGTACTGCAGTTTCAGCTTTAGCATCAGTCCCTCCAATGAACATCCAGGATTGATCTCCTTTAGAATGGACTAGTTGGATCTCCTTGCAGTCCAAGGGACTCTCAAGAGTCTTCTCCAACACCACAGTTCAAAAGCATCAATTCTTCGGCGATCAGCTTTCTTCACAGTCCAACTCTCACATCCATACATGACCACGGGAAAAACCATAGCCTTGACTAGACGGACCTTTGTTGGCAAAGTAATATCTCTGCTCTTTAATATGCTATCTAGGTTGGTCACAACTTTCCTTCCAAGGCCTTTTTAAAAACCCCTTTCAATTTAAACTAGTAGTTTGGGTTAGAACTGGACATGGAACAACAGACTGGTTCCAAATAGGAAAAGGTGTACGTCAAGGTTGTATATTGTCACCTTGTTTATTTAACTTATATGCAGAGTATATCATGAGGAACGCTGGGCTGGAAGAAGCACAAGCTGGAATCAAGATTGCTGGAAGAAACATCAATAACCTCAGATATGCAGATGACACTACCCTTATGGCAGAAAGTGAAGAGGAACTCAAAAGCCTCTTGATGAAAGTGAAAGAGGAGAGTGAAAAGGTTGGCTTGAAGCTCAACATTCAGAAAACAAAGATCATGGCATCTGGTCCCATCACTTCATGGGAAATAGATGGGGTAACAGTGGAAACAGTGTCAGACTTTATATTTTTGGGCTCCAAAATCACTGCAGATGCTGATTGCAGCCATGAAATTAAAAGACGCTTGCTCCTTGGAAGGAAAGTTATGACCAACCTTGATAGTATATTAAAAAGCAGAGACATTACTTTGCCAACCAAGGTCCGTCTATTCAAGGCAATGGTTTTTCCCGTGGTCATGTATGGATGTGAGAGTTGGACTGTGAAGAAAGCTGATCGCCGAAGAATTGATGCTTTTGAACTGTGGTGTTGGAGAAGACTCTTGAGAGTCCCTTGGACTGCAAGGAGATCCAACTAGTCCATTCTAAAGGAGATCAATCCTGGATGTTCATTGGAGGGACTGATGCTAAAGCTGAAACTGCAATACTTTGGCCACCTCATGCGACGAGTTGACTCACTGGAAAAGACTGATGCTGGGAAAGGTTGGGGGCGGGAGGAGAAGGGGACGACGGAGAATGAGATGGCTGGATGGCATCACCGACTCTGTGGACATGAGTTTGAGTGTACTCCGGGAGTTGGTGATGGACAGGGAGGCCTGGCATGCTGTGATTCATGGGGTCGCGGAGAGTCGGACACGACTGAGCGACTGAACTGACTGAACTGAACTTGGGTTCTGAGGTGACAGTGAAAGCACAGAGACTTTGGTTTTAATCTGTATTGTTTAATTTCTTTAAAAGCAAGCATAATGAAACATTGTTATCTGTGTGTTATGAAAATAAAGTTTTGTTTAATTGTGCTTTGTAATTTTTAATTTTCTGTAATCTTCTTCCTCAAAGAAATCTAATCTCTACATGGAACATATATTAGCTCTATACTATTATTCTAGGCTGTGTAGTGTGCTTAGTCGCTCAGTCATGTCTGACTCTTTGCGACCCCACGGACTGTATGTAATCCACCAGGCTCCTCTGTCCATGGGGGTTCTCCAGGCAAGGGTGCTGGAGTGGGTTGCCATGCCCTCCTCCAGGGGAATCTTCCCAAACCAGGGATCAAACCCAGGTCTTCTGCATTGCAGGCAGATTCATGACTGTCTGAGCCATCAGTAAACCCCTAATATTACTCTACTAAAGATTAATCAACAATTTATGACAGCAAGATATTTGTCAGCCCAACACAAAAAGCAACTATTACAGTCCTGTATTTAATAAGTATCCTAAATAATATCTACTCTTACCTGTCTTCTCATCTTTTCCTATAGCATTTCTAATTAATAATTTCCCCAAATTAAATCACCCTAAGGATTTTCCTTTTTTATTGAGCCATAATTTAAATATTATATTAGTTTCAGGTGTACAATACAAGAATGAAATATTGGTAAATATTGCAAAATGATCACAATAACTTAACATTCCTTATCATGCATAGTTGTAAATCTCTCTTATGAATAGAACTTTTAAAATCTAATCTCTTAGCAACTTTCAAATATTCAATACAGGATTATTAACTGCAGTCACTATAATGTACATTATATTTCTGTTGTTCATTTCCCCAGTTTTGTCCAACTCTGCCACCCCATGGACTGCATCACAACAGGCCTCCCTGTCTCTCACCATCTCCCAAAGTTTGCCCAAATTCATGTCCATTGCATCGGTGATGCCATCCAGCCATCTCATCTTCTGATGCCCTCTTCTCCTTCTGCCCTCAGTGTTTCCCAGCAATCAGGAACTTCTCCTGATAGGTCAGCTGTTCGCATCAGAATACTGGAGCTTCCCCTTTAGCAGGTGGCACTAGTGGTAAAGATCCCACCTGCCAGCGCAGGAGATATAAGAGACACAGGTTCAATCCCTGGGTCAGGAAGATCCCTTGGAGGAGGGCATGACAAGCCACTCCTGTACTCTTGCCTGGAGAATCCCACAGACAGAGGAGCCTGGCGGGCTGCAGTCCATTGGTCACAAAGACTCGGACACGAATGCACACACACACATTTTACTTCTAGGACTTACTTATTTTAAAACTGGAAGTTTGTACCTTTTGACCTTAACCCATTTTTCCCACCTATGGCAACACCAGTCTGTTCTATCTATTAGTTCTGGGGTGGGGGGAGTTGTGTGTTTTGAGGAGTTGGAGTTTTTTATATTCCATGTATAAGTGAGATCTCATAGTACTTGTCTTTTTCTGTCTAATTTATTTCACTTAGTATAAATTATGAAATATTCAGGGTCTGTTCAGGGTCCATTCATCTTATGGCAAATGGCAAGATTTCACTATTTTTTGTGGCTGAAGAGTATTCTTCTGTGCACATGTGAATGTGTTTATCACATTTTATTAATCAGTTCATATGTTGATTTAGATTATTTTCATATCTTGGATACTGTATATAATGTTTTGGTGGGCAAGGGCTGTATATAACTTTTCTAGTTAACATTTTTGTTTTTATTTAATAAATACCCAGATGTGGAATTGCTGGATCATAAATTTTTAATTTTCTAACAAACTTCCATGGTGGCTGCACTGATTTAACAGTTCCACTAAGAGTGTGGAAAGATTCCCTTTCTACATGTCCTTTCCAAAATTGTTTATTTCTTGTCTTTTTGATAATACCCATTCTAACAGCTGTGACATTATGGATATCACCATTGTGATTTTAATTTGCATTTCTCTGACGATTAGTGATGTTGAACTTTTTATTATGTTTGTGTTGGCCCTCTGTATGTCTTCCTTGCAAAACTATCTTTTAGATTCTCTGCCCAGATTTTAATTGAATTCTTTAAGTTTTTATATTGAGTTTTATGAGTTCTTCATATATTTTGGATATTGATCCTTATCAAATATACCATTTGCAAATATTTTCTCCCATTTGGTAGGTTGCCTTTTCATTTTGTTGATTCTTTTTTTCTGTACGAAATCTTTTTAGTTTAAAATGGTTACCCTCTTTTTTTTTTTTTTCCTTTTATTGCTTTTGCTTTTTGGCATCAGATTGAAAAATCATCACCAAGACTTAAAACAAGAAACTTACCACCTATTGTTTTCTTATAGAGTGTTATGGTTTCAGGTCTCACATTCAAGTCTTTAATCAATTTTAAGTTTATTTTTGTGTATGGTGTTAGATAGCAGTCTAGTTTCATTCTTTCGTGTTCAGCTTTCCCAACACTATTGAACAGACTGTACATTCTCCATTGTGTATTCTTGATTCCTGTGTCATGAATTAATTAACCTTACATGTTTGGCTTTTCTCTGGGTTCTCTAGTCTTTTCCATTGTTCTGCATATCTGTTTTAGCCAATATCATACTGTTTTGATTACAATAGCTTTGTAAAATAATTTGAGCTCAAGAAAAATGATGCCTTCAGTTTTCTTCTTTCTCAAGATGACTTTGGCTATTATGTGTCTTTTGTGGTTCCATACAAATTTTAGGAGTGTTTTTCCTATTTCTATAAATCTTTACAGTGATTGCACTGAATCTGTAGGTTACTTTGAGTACTAAAATTATGATTTAATAATATCAATGCTTGCAATCCATGAACCTGCAAAACCCTCCCATATATTTGTATCTTCTTCAATTTCCTTCATCAGTGTCATCTGCTTTTCAGTGAACAGGTCTTTCAACTCCTTGGTTAAATTTATTCCTAGTTATTTTATTCTTTTTGATGCACTGTAAATGGGTTTTCTGATAGTTTTCTATTAGCATACAGAAACAAAACAGATTTTTATATTGATTTTGTATATTGTACCTTTATTGAATTTATTAGTTTCAACAGTTTTTTGGTGAAATCTTTAGGATTTTCTGTGTATGATATGTCATTTTCAAATAGTGATGGTTTTACTTTTTCCTTTCCAATTTTGATGACTTTTTTTTTCTTGCATAATTGTCTCTGATTTCCAAAACTATGTGGGAGAGGGCATCGTGATGATGTTCATTTTAAAAATGTATGCATGTTTGTCTTTTGCTTGCCTTCACTCATTAACATATTATAATTTCCACCAGATTCATGGAAAACAGAATTTTAACAACGCTTCTCATCTTGCACCAATAATTTTACTGCAGGAAGGTGATGATCAATTCTGAATGGGGTTGCAATCTATACACTCATGATATATTTAATGAGTGATGACAAATGTCAAGACATGATTTGTTGTTTTCTTTTTCATTAAATTCTTGGATCTTGTGACTTTGTCAGATTACTCAGTTTTGCCAATTTTAAAGATCATTCTCACCTTTAAAACTGGGGCCTAACTTGCATAGATGACTGAAAGCAAATATGCTTTTGATTTTTGACATGGTGAGTTTGAGGAGCTTTTACTAATTGGAGATACTTGCTTAATTGGCAGCTTGTATATATATAAGATTATATTCATATGAAATTTCAGGGTAAGAGATAGAAATTTGAAATTTACTTGTATATGAATGTATTTGAGACCATGGGTATAAATTATATCCCTTAAGGATACAGTATAGAGTAAAGTGAGTAAAGGACCAACCACCAGACTTCAGAAATACAGTATTAAATGGCCTGACATATGAGCCTGCATTTAAGGCTGAAAATGAAGGACCAGAAAGAAAGGGGAGAACTGGCAGTGTATTATAATCTGAAGAAAGAATTTTTTTAAATTAATCTATTTTTTATCATAGGATAATTGATTTACAGAATTTTGCTGTTTTCTGTCAAACCTCAACATGAATCAGCCATAGGTATACATATATCCCCTCCCTTTTGAACCTGCCTCCCATCTCCCTCCTCATCCCACCCCTCTAGGTTGATACAGAGCCCCTGTTTGAGTTCTCTGAGCCATAGAACAAATTCCCGTGGGCTATCTATTTTATATATGGTAATTTAAGTTTCCATGTTACTCTTTCCATTCATCTCACCCTCTCCTCCCCTCTTCCCATGTCCATAAGTCTATTCTCTATGTCTGTTTCTCCATTGTTGCCTATAAATAAATTTTCAGTACCATTTAGAATACAATATTTATCTTTCCC
Source organism: Moschus berezovskii (assembly GCF_049115385.1). Lineage (NCBI taxonomy): Eukaryota > Metazoa > Chordata > Mammalia > Artiodactyla > Moschidae > Moschus > Moschus berezovskii. Next base: position 14,629,047 of record NC_142471.1, on the reverse strand, counting down.
TTTGTGACTTACCTCACTCTGTATAATAGGTTCTAGTTTCATCCACCTCATTAGAACTGACTCAAATGCGTTCCTTTTTATGGCTGAGTAATATTCCACTGTGTATATGTACCACAGTTTCTTTATCCATTCATCTGTCGATGGACATCTAGGTTGCTTCCATATTCTAGCTATTGTAAATAGAGCTGCAGTGAACAATGGGATACATGTGTCTTTTTCAATTTTGGTTTTCTCAGGGTATATGACTAGGAATGGGATTGCTAGGTCATATGGTGGTTTTATTCCTAGTTTTTTAAGGAAATCTCCATACCGTCTTCCATAGTGGCTGTATCAATTTACATTCCCACCAGCAGTGCCAGGGTATTCCCTCTCTCCACACCCTCTCCAGCATTTACTGTTTGTAGACTTTTTGATGATGGCCATTCTGACCAGTATGAGGTGATATCTCATTGTGCTTTTGATTTGCATTTCTCATCCACCTGATGCGAAGAGCTGACTCATTTGAAAAGACCCTGATGTTGGGAAAGATTGAAGGCATGAGGAGAAGGGGATGGCAGAGGATGAGATGATTAGATGGCATCTCCAACTCAATGGACATGAGTTTGGGTAAGCTCTGGGAGTTGGTAATGGACAGGGAGGCCTGGCGTGCTGTGGTTCATGGGGTCACAAAGAGTCAGACATGACTGAGTGACTGAACTGAATAATGAGTGATGTTGAGCATCTTTTCATGTATTTCTTAGCCATCTGTATGTCTTCTTTGGAGAAATGTCTGTTTAGGTCTTTTTCCCACTTTTGGATTGGGTTGTTTGTTTTGCTAGTATTGAGTTGTATGAGCTGCTTGTATATTTTGGAAATTAATCCTTTGCCAGTTGTTTCATTGGCTATTATTTTCTCCCATTCTGAGGGTTGTCTTTTCACCTTGCTTATAGTTTCCTTTGCTGTTCAAAAGCTCTCAAGTTTAATCAGGTCCCACTTGTTTACTTTTGTTTTTATTTCCGTTACTCTAGGAGGTAGGTCCTGAGAAGGCAATGGCAAGTCACTCCAGTACTCTTGCCTAGAAAATCCCATGGATGGAGGAGCCTGGTAGGCTGCAGTCCGTGGGGTCGCTAAGGGTCGGACACGACTGAGCGACTTCACTTTCACTTTCCACTTTCACACATTGGAGAAGGAAATGGCAACCCACTCCAGTGTTCTTGCCTGGAGAATCCCAGGGACGGGGGAGCCTGGTGGGCTTCTGTCTATGGGGTCACACAGAGTCGGACACGACTGAAGTGACTGAGCAGCAGCAGCAGGAGGTGGGTCATAGAGGATCTTGCTTTGATTTATGTCATCAAGTGTTCTGCCTTTGTTTTCCTCTAAGAGTTTTATAGTTTCTGGTCTTACATTTAGGTCTTTAATCCATTTTGAGTTTATCTTCCTGTATCATGTTAGGAAGTGTTCTAATTTCATTCTTTTACATGTTGCTGTCCAGTTTTCCCATTTATTGAAGAGGTTATCTTTGCCCCGTTGTATTTTCTTTCCTCCTTTGTCAAAAATAAGGTATCCATAGGTGCATGGGTTTATTTCTGGGCTTTCTATCTTGTTTCATGGGTCTATAATTCTGTTTTTGTGCCAGTATCATACCATTCTATTCTTGTGCCAGTTTTGATGACTGTAGCTTTATAGTATAATCTGAAGTCAGGAAGGTTGATTCTTCCAATTTCATTCTTCTTTCTCAAGACTGCTTTGGCTATGGGGGGGGGGTCTTTTGTTTTTCCATATGAATTGTGAAATTTTTTGTTCTAGTTCTGTGAAAAATGACATTGGTAATTGATAGGGATTGCGTTGAATCTGTAAATTGCATTTGTTAGTATAATCATTTTCACAATATTGATTCTTCCTACCCAGGAATATCTCTCCATCTGTTTATGTCAACTTTGATTTATTTCATTAACGTCTTATAGTTTTCGTGTACAGTTCTTTTGTCTCCTTAGGTAAGTTTATTCCTAGATATATATTTCTTTTTGTTGCGATTTGTTGATTTCTTCATTTCTCTTTCTGATTTTTCATTGTTGGTATATAGAAATGCAAGTGATTTCTGTTTATTGATTCTGTATCCTGCAACTTTGCCAAATTCCCTGATTAGCTCTAGTAATTTTCTGATACTATCTTTAGGGTTTTCTATGTACAGTATCACGTCATCTGCAAACAGTGAGAGTTTTATTTCTTTTCCAATCTAGATTCTTGTTATTTCTTTTTCTTCTCTGATTGCTGAAGCTAGGACTTCCAGAACTATGTTGAATAATAGTGGTGAAAGTGGACACCCTTGTCTTGTTCCTGATCTTAGGGGGAATGCTTTCAGTTTTTCACCATTGAGAATAATGTTTTCTGTAAGCTTATCATATATGGGCTTTACTATATTGAGGTAGATTCCTTCTATGCCAATTTTTTTAAGAGTGTTAATCATAAATAGGTGCTAAATTTTGTCAAAGGCTTTTTGTCAAAGGCATCTATTGATATTATCATATGGATTATATCTTTCAATTTGTTAATATGCTGTATCACATTGATTGATTTGCATATATTGAAGAATCCTTGCATCCCTGGAATAAATACAACTTGATCATGGTATCTGAGCTTTTTGATGTGTTGCTGAATTCTGTTTGCTAAGATTTTGTTGAGGATTTTTGCATCTATGTTCACCAGTGATATTGGCCTGTAGTTTTCTTTTTTTGTGTTGTCTGTGTCTGGCTTTGGTATCAGGGTGATGGTGGCCTCATAGAGTGTGCTTGGAAGTGTTCCTTCCTCTGTAAATTTTAGAAAGAGTTTTAGAAGGATAGGCATTAGCTCTTCTCTAAATGTTTGATAGAATTCTCCTGTGAAGCCATCTGTTCCTGGGCTTTTGTTTTTTGGGAGATTTTTGATCACAGCTTCCATTTCAGTGCTTGCAATTGGGTTGTTCACGATTTCTATTTCTTCCTGGTTCACTCTCAGAAGATTAAACTTTTCTAAGAATCTGTCCATTTCTTCCAGGTTATCCATGATATTGCCATATACTTGTTCACAAAAGACTCTTATAATCCTTTGTATTTCTGCATTGACTGCTGTAACCTCTCCTTTTTCATTTCTAATTTTGTTGATTTGATTCTTTTTTTTCTTGATGAGTCTAGCTGAAGGTTTGTCAATTTTGTTTTCTTCTCAAAGAACCAGCTTTTAGTTTTGTTAATCTTTACTATTGTTTCTTTCTTTTCCATTTATTTCTGCTTGGATCTCTATGTTTTCTTTCCTTCTACTAGTTTTGGGGTTTTTTTTTTTTTCTTCTTTTTCCAGTTGTTTTAGGTGTAAAGTTAGGTTTTCTACTTGATGTTTTTTCTTGTTTCTTGAGGTAGGATTGTATTACTATAAACTCGTAGCTCAGTTGGTAAAGAATCTGCCTGCAATACAGGAGACCCAGATTTGATCCCTGGGTCAGGAAGATCCCCTGGAGAACGAAATGGCAACCCATTCCAGTATTCTTGCCTGGAGAATCCTATGGACAGAGAAGCCTGGCAGGCTAGAGTCCATGTGGTCACAAGAGTCAGACTTGACTTAGAGACCAAACCAAAACAACCAAACTTACTTCTTAGACCTGCTTTTGCTGCATCCCATGGGTTTTGAGTTGTCATGTTTTCACTGTCATTTGTTTTGAGAAATTTTTTTGAATTCCCTTTTGAATTCTTCAGTAACTTACCAGTTATTTAGAAACGTGTTGTTTAATCTCCATGAATTTTTGTTCTTACTGTTTTTTTCTTGTAATTGATATCTCGTCTCATAGCATTGTGGTTGGAGAAGATGCTTGATATGATTTCAATTTTCTTAAATTTACTGAGGTTTGATTTGTTACCCAGGATGTGGTATATCCTGGAGAATGTTCCATATGCATTTGAAAGGAAGGTGTATTCTTCTGCATTTGGATGGAATGTCCTGAAGATATCAGTGAGATCCATCTCATCTAATGTATCATTTAAGACTTGTGTTTCCTTATTAATTTTCTGTTTTGATGATCTGTCCATTGGTGAGTGGGGTGCTAAAGTCTCCTACTATTATTGTGTTACTGTCAATTTCTCCTTTTAGGTCTGTTAGTGTTTGTCTTATGTATTGAGGTGCTCCTATGTTGGGTGTATAGATATTTACAATTGTTATGTCTTCCTCTTGAACTGATCCCTTGATCATTATGTAGTGTCTTTCCTTATCTCTTGTAATCTTCTTTATTTTAAGGTCTATTTTGTCTGATATGAGGATTGTTACTCCAGCCTTCTTTTGCTTCCCATTTGTATGGAATATATTTTTCCATCCTCTCACTTTCAGTCTATATGTGTCTTGAGGTCTAAAGTGGGTTTCTTGAAGACAGCATATATATAGGTCTTGTTTTTGTATCCATTCAGCCAGTCTGTGTCTTTTGGTTGGAGCATTTAATCCACTTACATTTAAAGTAATTATTGATATATATGTTTCTATTGCCATTTTCTTAATTGTTTGGGGTTGATTTGGTAGATTTTTTTTTTTTTCCTTTTGTATGTCTTAACTGTATAAGTCCATTTAACGTTTGTTGTAAAGCTGGTTTGGTGGTACTGAATTCTCATAACTTTTACTTATCTGAAAAGTTTTTGATTTATTCATAAATTCTGAATGAGATCCTTGCTGGGTACAGTAATCTTGGTTGTAGATTTTTCTCCTTTAGTACTTTAAATATATTCTGCCATTCCCTTCTGGCCTGCAGAGTTTCTACTGAAAGGTGCTGTAAAGTATATGGGGTTTCCCTTGTATGTTATGTGTTGCTTCTCCCTTGTTGCTTTTAATATTCTTCCTTTGTGTTTAGTCTTTGTTAGTTTGATTAGTATGTGTCTTGGCATGTTTCTCCTTGGATTTATCCTTTATGGGACTCTGCACCTCTTGGAATTGATTGACTATTTGCTTTTCCATGTTCGGGAAATTTTCAAGTATAATCTCTTCAAAAATTTTCCATACCCTTTCTTTTTCTCTTCTTCTTCTGGGACCCCTATAATTCGAATGTTGTTGCTCTTGATATTGTCCAAGAGGTCTCTGAGACTATACTCAGTTATTTTCATTCTTTTTATTTTATTCTGCTCTTCAGAAGTTATTTCCACCATTTTATCTTCCAGCTCACTGATTCATTCTTCTGCTTTGGATATTCTGCTATTGATTTCTTCTAGAGTATTTTTAATTTCATTAATGGTGTTGTCTCTGTGTGTTTATTCTTCAGTTCTTTCAGGTCTTTGTTTAAATGATTCTTGCATTTTCTCCATTTTGTTTTCAAGGTTTTGATCATCTTTACTTTCATTGTTCTGAATCCTTTTTCAGGTTGCCTATTTCCTCTTCATTTATTTCGACTTCTGTGTTTCTAGTTTTTTCCTTCATTTGTGTAGTATTTCTCTGCCTTTTCATTATTATTTTTTAACTTACTGTGTTTGAGGTCTGCTTTTCCCAGGCTTCAAGGAAAGTTGAATTTGTTCCTTGAAGAAGGTTGAATTCTTTATTCTTTTTGGTTTCTGCCCTCCTACATTTGGTCCAGTGGGGTGTGTAAACCTTGTATAGGGTGAGATTTGTGCTGAGTTTTTGTTTGTTTGTTTTTCTTCTGATGGGCAAGGGTGAGTGAGGTGATAAACTTGTCTGCTGATGATTGGGTTTGTATTTTTGTTTTGTTTGTTGTTTACATGAGCCATCCTACACAGGGTGCTACCGGTGGTGGGGTGATGCTGGGTCTTGTATTCAGGTGGTTTCATTTGTATGAGTCTCACTATTTGATACTCCCTAGGGTTAGTTCTCTGGTAGCCTAGGGTCTTAGAGTCAGTACTCCCACTCCAAAGGCTCAGGGCTTGAATCTGGTCAGGAAGATTCTACAAGTGGTTTGTTATGGCATTAAGTGAGATTAAAACAAATATCCAAAAATGAGAAACCAAAGATGAACCCCAGACCAATATCAGTTACAAAATCAGGCAAATAATACTTAAAATAATGGAATATACACCCATGAGCAAAGTAAAAATAATCCAACAAAAATAAAATACAGTAGATTAACCCAGCAAACAAAGGAAATAAAAAATTATATTTACCATTTAAGAACAAAACTAACTAAAGCACAAACTGGAAAACAAAACTAAAGCAAGGTGCCAAGTGGGGAATAAAGCAATGAAAACAAAAGTAACAAATATGTTGACAGGAAAGGAAAGAAAGAAAAAAAAAAAAAGATTTTGTCTCAGCCGTGCCAAAGTTGTGTGTGCAGGTCTGCCTGCCGTCCCCCATCTTGCAGCCTGATTTGACGCCAGCACCCAGTAGGAGACAATGATGTTGGGCACCAAAGGCGGTGAGGGGTTCGTGGTGAAGGTCCAGGGCTTGCCTTGGTCTTGCTCTGCAGACGAAGTGCAGCGTTTTTTTTTTTTTTTTTCCTGACTGCAAAATTCAAAATGGGGCTCAAGGTATTTGTTTCATCTAAACCAGAGAAGGCAGACCAAGTGGCGAGGCTTTTGTTGAACTTGAATCAGAAGATGAAGTCAAATTGGCCCTGAAAAAAAAAACAGAGAAACTATGGGACACAGATATGTTGAAGTATTCAAGTCAAACAACGTTGAAATGGATTGGGTGTTGAAGCATACTGGTCCAAATAGTCCTGATACAGCCAATGATGGCTTTGTACGGCTTAGAGGACTCCCCTTTGGATGTAGCAAGGAAGAAATTGTTCAGTTCTTCTCAGGGTTGGAAATCGTGCCAAATGGGATAACATTGCCGGTGGACTTCCAGGGGAGGAGTACGGGGGAGGCCTTTGTGCAGTTTGCTTCACAGGAAATAGCTGAAAAGGCTCTAAAGAAACACAAGGAAAGAATAGGGCACAGGTATATTGAAATCTTTAAGAGCAATCGAGCTCAAGTTAGAACTCACTATGATCCACCACGAAAACTTATGGCCATGCAGCGACCAGGTCCCTATGACAGACCTGGGGCTGGCAGAGGGTATAACAGCACTGGAAGAGGAGCTGGCTTTGAAAGGATGAGGTGTGGTGCTTATGGTGGAGGTTATGGAGGCTATGATGATTATAATGGCTATAATGATGGCTATGGATTTGGGTCAGATAGATTTGGAAGAGACCTCAATTACTGTTTTTCAGGAATGTCAGATCACAGATACGGGGATGGTGGCTCTACTTTCCAGAGCACAACAGGACACTGTGTACACATGCGGGGATTACCTTACAGAGCTACTGAGAATGACATTTATAATTTTTTTTCACCACTCAACCCTGTGAGAGTACATATTGAAATTGGTCCTGATGGCAGAGTAACTGGTGAAGCAAATGTCGAGTTTGCAACTCACGAAGATGCTGTGGCAGCTATGTCAAAAGACAAAGCAAATATGCAACACAGATATGTAGAACTCTTCTTGAATTCTACAGCAGGAGCAAGCGGTGGTGCTTATGGTAGCCAAATGATGGGAGGCATGGGCTTGTCAAACCAGTTCAGTTACAACGGCCCAGCCAGCCAGCAGCTGAGTGGTGGTTATGGAGGCGGCTATGGGGTCCAGAGCAGCATGAGTGGATATGACCAAGTTTTACAGGAAAACTCCAGTGATTTTCAATCAAACATTGCATAGGCAGCCAAGGAGCAGTGAACAGCAGCTACTACAGTAGTGGAAGCTGAACATCTGTGGGAGTGAACGGAATGGGAGGGATGTCTAGCATGTCCAGTATGAGTGATGGATGGGGAATGTAATTGATCCTGATCACTGACATTTTTTAAAAGAAAAATATAAGTTTTAACAGTTTTGCTATACAAGCTTGTGATTTATGCTTACTCTAAGTGGAAATCAGGATTGTTTTAAAGACTTAAGTTTCAGTATTTTTGAACACACATTCATCTAGGATGTAACAACTAGGTTGAGTAAACTATTACTGTTAAATAATTTTAAGCTTTTCTCAAGTTAGTTCTATTGTAGGATGTACTTAAGCAGTAAGTGTAATTAGGTTCAGTTGTAGCTCAGTCGTGTCCGACTCTCCGCGACCCCATGAATCACAGCACGCCAGGCCTCTCTGTCCATCACCAACTCCTGGAGTTCACTCAGACTCATGTCCATCCAGTCGGTGATGCCATCCAGCCATCTCATTCTCTGTCGTCCCCTTCTCCTCCCGCCCCCAACCCTTCCCAGCATCAAAGTCTTTTCCAGTGAGTCAACTCGTCGCATGAGGTGGCCAAAGTATTGCAGTTTCAGGTTAAAGCAGTTGAATTATGTTAAATGTTGCTCTTACATCACATTACATTGAACACTGTCTGGATGCATGTTGAAAGACATGCTTTTTTCTAAAACTCAATATAGGAGCTGTGTCTACAATTAAAAGTGAAACATTTGGCATGTTTGTTAATTCTAGTTTCATTTAATAACCTCTGGCACGTAAGGTTAAGCTTTTTTTCTTTTAAGTTAATGGGGGAAATTTGACACGCAATACCAATACTTTAGGATTTTGGTCTTGGTGTTTGTATGAAATTCTGAGGCCTTGATTTAAATTTTTCATTGTATTGTGATTTTCCTCTTAGGTGTATTGTGCTAAGTGAAACTTGTCGAATAAATCTTTCTTTTAGAAAAAAAATAGATATGCAAGGTTAAATAGTGGTAGATGAAGATTTATATACATTAAAGATTAACTGCAAGTGGAAAAGAATAGTAGGAAAGGTAAACAAAGAAATAAGAAAAATACGATAGCTTTAAAAATATTAAAATTATAAAGAGACAAGACGGTGACACTGTCGTTGGACATGGAGTACATCTCTTTCCATGGATACATCATGAATACACATTCAGACACAAAAGTGCATGCAGAAAACACCAGCTGAGAGCAGACTAAGAGTACCTGACCAGTGGAAAAGAATACATAGAATCATGCAAAACTCAGTAGAACGAAAGAACTAGGGGGAAAAACAGGAGTGCTAGCAGGACTGGACCTCCCTCAGTGGGTGGGGGAACTGAAGCAGGGGTCTGATCCCCACATCTGGGCAATTATCTGAGTCAGAGGAGAACCATTTAAGGCTGAGAGTGAAACAGCTGATCTGTGGTAGCCTAAATGGAATGAGAACTAAACAGTCCTTGCTGCAGCCATAAATACACCTGACAAAAACACTGGTCCCCTGGAAGGTGGAGCGGCTGGGAGCTGGAGTTTAGGGATTGTGGAGCAATCCCAGGGCAAGGGCTGCTGCTGACTGAAGAGACAGATCGAGGGGACATGAGGGAGGAATTTGTGGTGGGAAATGCCAGGGGAGGAAAGCCAGGCAGCCATGGAAGCAAGGCGATACTGCTGAGTCACGCGTAGCGGGTGGAGCCATTACCGTGGCCTCTCTCTTCCCCACACGCCAGCATCAGCAGCCAAACAATAAAGAGGCTTGCCCATCAAATGCCTGATGCACTGAACTACAGAGCAGGACCCCAGGCAGGGTGCCCTTTTAAGTGCCTGATGTGCACATATACAGAGGAGGACCCCAGCCAGGGGAGCCCTCTATGTGCCTGACACACCAAACAAGAGAGAAGGACCCCAGGCAAGGGAGCCCTCTAAGTGCCTGAACGGGCAAAGCTACGGGGAAAGACTGGCCAAAGAGGCCTTCAGATTGCCAGCTACAAGAGGCTTGAAAAAAGACTCTGATAGGGCCATAATTCCTGCAGTGGAGGTAGTCCATGTCCCTCCACACTAGGCACCACCAGGGTCCCTGCAAGCCAAGCAGCTGTGCCACCTTCACGCTCAACTCTCACTGGGGCAGAGCTGCCACAGGCAACAAAAAATCTTGTGTCTATGCGCACAGGGTCGCTTTGGTTGTGTCTGACTCTTTGCAACCCTGTAGACTGTGGCCTGTCAGCCTTCTCTGTCAGAGAGAGAGATCTCCAGGCAAGAATATTGGAGAGTATTGGCCAATACCGGTTGTCATACCCTTCTAGAGTACTGTATTTCCTGCTGCCCTACCCTCCAACTCCCCTGAGTACCTGGTGCTGCCAGAACCCCTGCAACCCAAGCAGGTGCATCACCTCCACACCTCAGAGGGACAAAACCAAGTCCTCCAGGACAGCCTCAGGAGCAAACCCAGTGGACAACCCACATGTGGAGGTGGAAATAAAACCACATTTGAAACCCAGGGGCAGTGTGGCTAAGGAAGAAGACCCAAACCCTTCCCACCAGCTGAACAAGCTGCAGATTAAATCCACACACGATCAACTAGGCAGACTGTGTGTCTATGGAATATATAAAAGGTCACTGAGAGCTCCGACAAAAGAACACACACTAGTTCTGATAGCTAGCTGTAGACATTGGAGGCCAGAACACACTGAAATAGGACCAGATTAGAATCTGAGCTGCCCCACAGCAGATCCAGAAATCAGCATGGTGTTGGAGGGCATCCTAGGGAGGTGAGGTGGACTGTGACTCCCAGCGAGGGAAAGGACTCTGACAGCAGTGACTCAAGAAAAACATTTATTATTCTTATGTTTTGACTTGTTCTGCAGATTCTTTTGGATTTTTTCTCTTTTCTCTTTTTTTTCCTTTTTCCCCCGCTGTGTTGTAGTTGTCGATTTTAGCAATCACATTTTTTATTGTTATAAACTTCTGACTCTGTGTTGTGCTTTTGCAGTTCTGCTCAATGTTCCTTTTATTTTTTTTCCCTTTTTTAAATTTAAAAAAATTTTTAAACCTATTATTTTTTATACATTTATTCCTTTGTTTTTCCTACTGTTCTTATCCCCTTGCAGCTAATCTTAATAGATATAAATCTTCTTTATCTACCTCTATTTAACTTTGCATATCTATTCCTTCTTTCTTTTCTCTCTCTCTTTCCTCTCAACATATTTGTTAGTTTTATTTTCATTGCTTTATTCCTCACTTGGCACCTTGCTTTAGTTTTGTTTTCCAGTTTGTGCTTTAGTTAGTTAGTTTAGTTAGTTAAGTTTAGTTAGTTTTAGCTAGTTGTGCTTTAGTTGTTCTGGTAGATAAAATTTGTAGTTTCCTTTGTTCGCCAGGTCAATCTATTATACTTTATTTTTGTTAGACTGTTTTGATTTTGCTTATGGGTGTATATGTATATGTGTATATTCAGTCACACTTTTTATTGTTGTTAAGAATTTTTTTCAGCTGTTTATATTTAGGTTGTATTATACAATATGATTTTCTTTTTTTATTTTGCTTATTGGCTGTGCTGAGTGCTCATTGCTGTGTAAGGGCTGTCTCTAATTGCAGCCAGCAGGGGCTACTCTCCAGTTGCAGTGCATAGGCTTCTCATTGTGGTGGCTTCTCCTGTTGTGGAGCACAGACTCTAGGGCATGCAGGCTTCAGTAGATGAGAGCTCAGTAGCTGTGGCTTGAGGGCTCTAGAGCACGAACTAGTTGTGGTGCAGGATGTGGGATCTTCTCAGTCCAGGAATAGAACCCATGTCCCCCAGCAGATTCTTAATCACTGTACCACCAGGGAACGTTATACGTGGGATTAATGAACATAATTAGAGGTCAAGTAAGTGGAATATTAAAATTCTCCAATAATTTTAGTGGAATGGAAGTTAATTGCCAAAAGTCAGGTGTTAGTGTATAGAGGGGAAAGTGGGTCTATCCTCTAAGATGTGGGTGAATTGAGAATGTTTAAATGTAAGAGAGAAGATTCTAGTTTCTTGGTTTCGACTGTTCTCTGTACCTAAAATATCTTACCCCTTCTCTACCTATTTAAATCTATACATCCTTCATACTAAAGGTCTTCATTTTCTGAATGATATTTTATATGAGTCAAGCTTTAATTTCAGAGACTTGAATATACTTTAGCTACATTAAGCCAAAAGGGATTTATATAGGATAATATATGAATTTCAAAATCATTGTTGAAAAAACAGATTAAAATCTTAGCTTCCTATAATAATTTTAGAGAAACACTACAGAGCTGGATTTTGAAGAGGGCTGATGCTTTATCTACAATCATATATCTATGTACTGACCAAATATCTTAGGAAATAAAACTGTAAATATATGCTATTTCCAAAAGGTAACTGATCAACGTTTTTCAGTTAGATGCTTATCATTCTAACAGACAACTTTATACTCATTCTCCATGTGTAGGTATTCAAGATTAATATATAGTATTGATTTGCCTCTTTATAAAATATTTGTCTTCTATGAGAATCTACATATTATTCTACAACTTTTCACTTTTGTTAAGTGGGGATAATGAGGAGGCAGTTGTATGTATGTCTCTGATGCTCAATATTGCATGTGTGACTTTTTTATTAACATGCTGGCTATAGTGTATATCACTGTGTGATTATCTGAAAATGTCTTTAGTTATTCTCCTGATATGTGCAGTTGGTTCTCTTTACAATTTTCTCTGCTGAAAATGTTTCAATATCACTTCTACTCCCATCAGAGATAGAGTACTAGATTTATCCCTCTTCTAAACCTTAACAATTAAAACACTAGACAAAATATATAACATTGAACACTAGGCAACAAAGAATTGTGATTGCTGAGATACAAGAAAAATTAGAAGAACCTTCTGATGCTTATTTTCGTGTCATGGCACAGTAGGGACTAACTCAGGCAAAGCTTTGTGTGCTCCCTAACCTGCTGCTGCTGTTGCTGCTAAGTCCCGTCAGTTGTGTCCGACTCTGTGTGAACCCATAGACGGCAGCCCACCAGGCTCCCCCGTCCCTGGGGTTCTCCAGGCAAGAACACTGGAGTGGGTTGCCATTTCCTTCTCCAATGCATGAAAGTGAAAAGTGAAAGTGAAGTCGCTCAGTCGTGTCCGACTCTTTGCGACCCCACGGACTGCAGCCCACCAGGCTCCTCCGTCCATGGGATTTTCCAGGCAAGAGTACTGGAGTGGGGTGCCCTTGCCTTCTCTGCTCCCTAAGCTGAGGAATCCCAAATAGCTAGAATTTACAGAACAGAATACCAGAGGAGAGAGCTATAAACAGAGAACTCTGGAGACTTGCAAAAGGATACAGCAGAATACTAATCAGTGTATATTTGTGATGAAAATACCCAAGGCTGGGAAATGAACCATGCAAAAGGATTAAATGTACTCAGAATTCACACAGTAATGGGAATAGTGCCTATTATTAAGTTTTTATATCTATATTTATTAATTTTTGACAGGAAACATGAAGTTTCTAGATCAGAGAAAAGTATTTAATTACTCAAGGAACATTTGTTGTCAGTCTCCCATGCATCAATTTCCCAAAGGGCAGTGCATTAGGGCAGAAATCTCCTGTGTGTACATAGGGTCTATACAAGAGAGCTGACCCATCTGCTCCCACCCCTCCTCCGGAAAGAGGGAGAGAAACTTTTTTGCCTTTTAACATAGAGAAATGCTCTTGGCAGAGGGTAAAGTGTGAAGGTCCCCAAGTCACTTGTATAAATAACACTGTAAGTCTTAACTCCTAAGGCTTGTTTGTCATTCAGCATCCGTTCACCCAGGTACCAGCAGTCTTTGTTAAGAAAGCTCTGATCATTTAGCATTGTTTCATGTTGCATTAAGCCACTCCAGTACTCTTGCCTAGAAAATCCCATGGATGGAGGAGCCTGGTAGGCTGCAGTCCATGGGGTCGCTAAGGGTCAGACATGACTGAGCGACTTCACTTTTCACTTTCACACATTGGAGAAGGAAATGGCAACCCACTCCAGTGTTCTTGCCTGGAGAATCCCAGGGACGGGGGAGCCTGGTGGGCTTCCGTCTATGAGGTCACACAGAGTCAGACACGACTGCAGTGACTTAGCAGCAGCAGCAGCAGCATGTTGCATTGTATTCCTAACTTCTCTTCCCACCAGTCAGACTGGAGAATCTTATAATTCAGAAGAAAGTGGGTAGTCAGAAGGCTCTTATCTCAGCAATGGGGATAATTATTCCTACAATAAATGTTGTTATGTTCATACCTAAAAGTTTAAAAGCAAGGCCTAAAATGATCAAACTGTTTCCAACAGGAATACAAAACTGTCTAACTCCTGTCAAGGTACAATTCACAATGTCATCTAATTAAAAACTCTCAGGAAGAAGAAAAATTAAGTATTGAAACTGACCCACACATAAATGCTTCAGTTAGCAAACAAGCACCTGGGGGGAAAAAAGCTTTTATAACTGTATTTGTTCAATAAACTAGAGGAAAATGAAACATTGTAAATATGTAATACATAGAAAAATATCCTGATTGAAATTCTAGAGGTGAAAATTATAATGCAGGAGATGAAACAGCAGTTGATAAATTAATAGCAGGCTGAATATTATGGACGAAAAGAAAAATGAACTTGAAGACATAGCAATAGCAACTATCCAAAATGAAACAAAGAACAGGCTCATTTAAAGATAGCAAAAAGAAATAAACCATCATTAGTGAGGTATGTGGTGATTTCAAGCAACCTACTAAATGTGTAATAGGAGTCTCTGGATAATAAAAGGAAAGGATGTGTGTGTGTGTGTGTGTGTGTGTGTGTGTGTGTGTATACATACACAGAAATGTTTAATCAAATTTGAAAATTTTTTCAAATTTGATTAAAATTATGAACTCTCACATCCAAGATTCTCAGCAAACACCAAATCCAAGAAACATGAAGGAAACTATAAGAAGGTACATTGTAAAAATCTTAGAATCTTAAGCATCCAGAGTAAAAATGTTTTATCTACAGAGGAACAAAGGTAAGAATGACAGCAGATTTCATTTGGAAACAGTAAAGTGACTAGAAACTGGAGCATCATTGTTAAAGTACTCAAAGGAAAAAAAAATAACCTAGAATTCTATATCCAATGAATATATATTTCAGAAAAAAAGGTAAAACAAAGATTTGTTGGGTCATACAAAGGTGAAAGAATTTTTTTTTTATTAGCAGACCCAACTGTAAGAAGAGTGAAAAGAAGTCCTTTGGGTTGGAAGAAAATGATAGCACATGATATCAGACCTCTGAGCAAAGGAATGAAGGTCATCAAAAATGATAATATGTTTGTGAAAAAATAATAGTTTTTTTCTTATTTAATCAATAAAAGATAATTGACTTTTTAAATTGTAATGAAGTGTGTGTTTTAGAACAATGAAGAAGTAAAATGTTTGACAATAGCTCAAAGGTCAAGAGGAGAACATGGGACATATACTGTTTTTTAATGACTTATAGGAGTTCTATACACATTCTAGATGATAATCTTCTGTCAAGTATATGTTTTGCTAACCTTTTCCCAAGGCTTATGGTTGGTTTTGTTTTGCCCCCAATGTATTTTTTTAGATTTTATTGAAGTATAGTTGATTTACAGTGGTGTGTTAATTTCTTCTGTATGGAAAAATGACTCAGTTATGTATACTTTTTCATATTTTTTTCCATTATGATTTGTCACAGGATACTGAATATAGTTCCCTGCACTATACAGTAGGACCTTGTTGTTTTTTCATCCCATATATAATAATTTGCCTCTACTAATCCCACACTCATTCCTTCCCTCCCCTTTCCCCCTCCCCCTTGGAAACCACAAGTCTGTTCTCTATATCTGTGAGTCTGTTCTTTTTCATTTCATAGATATGTTGATTTATATCAAATTTTATATTCCACATATAAGTGATATCATATGGTATTTGTCTTCTTTCTGACTTCACTTGTTATGATAATGTCTCGGTATGCATGTTGCTGTAAATGGCATTATTTCATTCTTTTTAATGACTGAGTAATATTCCATTGTATATATGCACCACATCTTCCTTATCCATTCATCTGTTGATGGACAGTTAGGTTGTTTCCATGCCTTGGCTATTGTGAATAGTGCTGCTATGAACACAGGAGTGCATGTATCTTTTAGAATTATAGTTTTTTCTGGGTATATACTCAGGAGTGGGATTGCTGGATTATATGGACAGTATATTTTTTAGTTTTCTGAGAAACTCCATACTTTTTTCTATTCCCACCAACAGTGTAAAAGGCTTTTCTTTTCTCCACATCTCCAGCATTTGTTATTTGTAGACTTTTTACTGTTGACCATTCTGACTAGTGTGAGGTGGTACCTCTTTGTAGTTTTGATTTGCATTTCTCTAATAATTAGTGACGTCGAACAACTTTTCATGTGCCTATTGGCCATCTGTATGTCTTGTTAGGATAAATGTCTCTTTAGGTCTTCTGTCTATTTGTCAATTGCATTGTTTTTTGTTGTTGAGTTGTATGAGTTGTTTGTACATTTTGGAAATTAAGTTCATATTGGTTGCATCATTTGGTTGATCACTGTAGGTTATGGTTTCTTTTGCTGTGCAAAAGCTTGTAAGTTTGATAAGGTTCAGTTTTGTTTTTGTTGTTGTTTCTGTTTCTATTGCCTTGCTTTGGGAGACTGACCTAAGAAAATGCTGGTACAATTTATGTCAGAGAACGTTTTGCCTATGATCTCTTCTAGGAATTTAATGGTATCATATCTTATGTTTAAGTCTTTAAGCCATGTGTTCTAACTTCACTGATTTACATGCAGCTGTGGTTTTTCCAGTGGTCATGTATGGATGTGAGAGTTGGACTGTGAAGAAAGCTGAGAGCCAAAGAATTGATGCTTTTGAACTGTGGTGCTGGAGAAGACTCTTGAGAGTCCGTTGGACTGCAAGGAGATCCAACCAGTCCATTCTAAAGGAGATCAATCCTGGGTGTTCATTGGAAGGACTGATGCTAAAGCTGAAATTCCAATACTTTGGCCACCTCATGCGACGAGTTGACTCACTGGAAAAGACTCTGATGCTGGGAGGGATTGGGGGCGGGAGGAGACGGGGACGACAGAGAATGAGATGGCTGGATGGCATCACCGACTCAATGGACATGAGTTTGAGTGAACTCTGGGAGTTGATGTTGGACAGGGAGGCCTGGCGTGCTGTGATTCATGGGGTCGCAAAGAGTCGGACACAACTGAGCAACTGAACTGAACTGAACTGTCCAACTTTCCCAGCACCGCTTCCTAAAGAGACTGTCTTTTTTCTCATTTTATATTCTTAACCTCCTTTGTCCAAGATCAATTGACTGTAGGTGTGTGGGCTTTTCTCTGGGCTCCCTATTCTGTTCCATTGATCCTTATGTCCATACTATTTTGATTACTGAAGCTTTGCAGTATTGTCCAAATCTAGTAGGGCCATACCTCCTGCTTTGTTCATTTTTTTCTGCAGGATTGCTTTGGAAATTCTGAGCCTTTTATGGTTCCATATAAATTTTAGGATTATTTGTTCTGGTTCTGTGAAAAAATGGCATGGGTAATTTTATATGGATCCTATTATATCTGTAGATGGCTTTGAATAGTATGGTCATTTTAACAATATTAATTCTTCCAATCCAACAGCGTTGGATATCTTCACATTTTTCTAAGTTATCTTTCATTTCCTTTCTTAATGCTTTGTTGTTGTAAGTATATAAGTTTTGCCACTTCCTATGGCATGCAGTGTTTCTGTAGAAAACTCAGCTTATAGCCTTTTAGGGGTTCCCTGTAATTAACTCTTTGTTTTTGAATGTTGCCTTTAGAATCCTCTCTTTATCTTTTGCCATTTTTTATTATAATATGTTGTGGTGTGGGTCTGTTTGGGTTTATCTTTTTGGAACCTTCTGTGCTTCTTGTATCTGTTGCCTTCTTTAGGTTTGGGAAGATTTCAGCCATAATTTCTTCAAGTATGTTTTCAGTCCCCTTTTTATTCTTCTCAGTTCCCTATTATGTGTAGTTTGGCATGCTTTACTTTATCCTGTGGGTCTCTCATATTGCTTTTTTTTTTTTCATTTGGGTTTCTTTCTGCTGTTCTAATTGGGTGATTTCCATTATTCTGTCTTCTATATCTTCTTCTGCATTATTCATTCTGCTATTCATAGCCTTTAGTTCAGCTTTCATCTCTTCAAATGAATTCTCTAATTTTTCTTGGCTCCTTACAGCTTCTAGTTCCTTTTTACAGCAATCTGCATTTCTTTTGATAGCCTTTCTTAATTCCTTCAGTATTTTTATTATCCCCCTTTTAAACTCAGTGTCTGTTAGACTAAAGAAGTCTGTCTCATTGTTTGTTCTTTCAAGGGAATTCTCTCTCTATTTCAGCTGGGAGTGGTTCCTCTGCTTCTTCCTTTTACTTATATTTCTCTTGCTCTATGAGTTGAGAAAAAGCAATTAAGTACTGTGGTCTTGGAGGGTTACTTTTATGTGGAAACATCCCTGTGCAGCCTGCACAGGTTTAATGATTTTTGGTGTGAGGGCTGTTTTTAATATGGATTGCTGCCCCAGGTTTCCTCAGTGTTTACTGGCCTTTACCCTTGTGTTGTGATAACCAGAGGCTGCGTTGGATATGGAGCACTCTGGTGTCTTTTGATACAGACTTTAATTACATTTTTATGTAGTCAAATTTATCAGTCATTTTGCATAGTTTGTGCTTTTTGTCTTGAGTAAGAAATCTTTCCTCACCATTGCCAAAATCATGAAAATATTCTTTATATGTTCATCTAAAACTGTTCCCCATTTCTGCTTAAATTAGCTAACTGATACAAAGTTCCTTACAAGAGAGTGCTGCGATTGCTTTCCTTTTATTGAAGAATAATCCTCTCTACTTGTGGAAGTCATCCTCTCTCAACTTCAGGAGAACTCCTCATGGTATGAGGAGTAAGAAAGAGTCCATGTCCATCAGATCAGTCACATCAACCCTAGCAATCAGAGGGCTGACAGCTGTCTCACTTTCAAGCCCTTTGTAATTACTGGAGGACACCAGCCAAGAAGGAAAGTAGTTATGCCCATGAAAGAGTTCTGGATATATGAGAAGGAAAGAGATAACATCCACTGAGAGTTTAGCTTTCCCAGATCCATAAGCCTATGTTTGAGAAAGCATTTCACCAATAATAACAAATAAGGGCTTGCTGTTTTCAACGTCTGAATAGAAACTGCTTAAATTTCCCTAGTCAGTATTTATTTCTTCCATGAGTCAAGGTACTCCCCATTTTATTTTCTGACTCATCTTCTTTTGGAGATCACATTTGGTTCTTATGTTCAACTACCTTCCTAATACTTCTTTAAATAAATAATTAGAAGAGGGGATGAAATCTTTATTCAGTTTCAAGGATGGATTCTGATAGAAGCAAAAACAGAGCAGAACAGGTTCTAGATGTGCTGAAAAGTCAGCTAGAACTATTCCTTTAGTTTGGTAACAATCTAAATGTTGTTTAAAAGATTAAACAATGTTTTTGAAACATTCTTTTAAAACGCTTTTCACTGTTTAACTATCCTATTTCTATTTTTTCTTGCATCATTATAGTAATTTATACTACAGCACTTTAAATTTATTATACCAAATGATGTCAGTTATTATCAACATTCTTGTGCAATTGAATTATTTTTCAAAATGGAAATTATTTTTTCATCCACTGTTTCCTCCCTGTATTGCTCGAAAGAGTAGTCTTCAGTCATATGGTTTTGAAGTACATATGTAGGAAAAATTACTTTGGCTAAAATTTTAGAAATTACTTAAATCATCTTCTCTCCAAACATATTCTGCTAGTGATTACAATAAGTTTTATTTCTAAGTAGAATGGAATAAATTGCATTTTGTTTTTTATTTGAGTAGACTGTGTACCAGAACAATATTAAATAATCACAAACAGTCTGTGGTTTTTGTTTTGGACTTTACTGCAGCACGAACTGTGAGGAGGTGATGCAACATTTTCTCTAATTGGCCTTTGTGTGAAATTATAACACTGGACTCAAAATTCCATCCCTGCTCTGAATTTCGGGTAAGGTTATATGAGGTTCTCAGACTCAGATAATGGTCAGTTATGATCATAAACAGCTGGTGAAGCCTTGGCAAGAAGCTGGTGTTAAAGAACTTAGAGTGAAATTGAACCCCAGAGGACAGGGGTGCCCCACTTCTTAGATGCTAGTACATCCAATAGCATTCATCCTGACCTACGGGTCAGCATAGAAACTACTGACCCAGTCAGGCCTAGAAGACTGCTGAGAACTTTTCATTTTCCAGGAATAATAGATATTTCCAGAAAATGAGGTCCTTCCCTAGGAAAGGGCTGGTAATTTTGGTTGGGAGTCCTTGCAATTTCATTTGCAAGTGTTGGTGTTGCTAAGGCCTGATTATCTCTTAAGAAATGTGATATCTCATTTCCTGTTGGCCAGAGAGTCTTAGCTATGGACATAATCAGAACCCCACAAAAATGCCTCAAGGAAGACCGAGTTTATATTTGAAGCTACTTCATTTCCCTTGTCAGTTTCCTCCTTCTCTCTTCCTGCATTCTCTGTCATCCCATACTCTTACATTGGTTTCTGACTACCCAGACGTTTCTCCTGCCACTTACAGAGACCTGAACTTGCCAAGCAGAAAACTTCTTCCTCTTGAAATTGGCTTGCCCTGTTTCCATAAGTACAGGCTCCCTATGCAGGGCCAAAGATGAGGGTGGAAGGCATCATAGAAATGGTACATTTTCTAGAGCTCAGAGATCCAGGGTACCCTACTCCAGTTGTAACTCTAGTAGCATGATGTGTGGGTTCAGAACAAAACGAAAACTAAAATTATAGGCCTACCTGAATACAGGTTAAAGCAGAACTATCCTAAACAGTCACTGCTTCCTGAAGGATAGAGGTTTTATTTTTTTTAACTTGCCCTATGAAAAGCAGGGGATTGCATTACTTTATGAGAAAATTCCAAAGTCCCTGATGCACAGAGAGAACAAGAATAATGTATAATTCACAGTGAGAAAAATCAGAAGAGATGGAGGGCTAAGGGATATGCGGCTCTCTCTCCCATCTTTCCTCATCCATCTGGCTCCAGTCAGCTTACTGTCAGTTCAGTTCAGTTCAGTCTCTCAGTTGTGTCCAACTTTTTGCTACCCAATGGACTGCAGCACGCCAGCCCTCCCTGTCCATCACCAACTCCCAGAGTTTACCCAAACTCATGTCCATTCAGTCAGTGATGCCATCCAACCAGTTCATCCTCTGTCGTCCCCTTCTCCTCCTGCCCTCAATCTTCACCAGCAACAGGGCCTTTCCAAATGAGTCAGCTCTTCTCATCAGGTGGCCAAAGTATTAGAGTTTCAGCTTTAACATCAGCCCTACCAATAAACACCCAGGACTGATCTCCTTTAAGATGAATTGGTTGGATCTCCTTGCAATCCAAGGGACTCTCAAGAGTCCCTTTTTTTGAACTCCAACACCACAGTTCAAAAGCATCAATTCTTCTGCACTCAACTTTCTTTATATTCCAACTCTCACATCCATACATGACTACTGTAAAAACTATAGCCTTGACTAGACAGACCTTTGTTGGCAAAATAATATCTCTGCTTTTTAATATGCTGTCTAGGTTGGTTATAACTTTCCTTTAAGGAGTACGCGTTTTCTAATTTCATGGTTGTAATCAGCATCTGCAGTGATTTTGAAGCCCCCAAAAATAAAGTCTGTCACTGTTTCCACTGTTTCCCTGTCTATTTGCCATGAAGTGATGGGACCAGATGCCATGATCTTAGTTTTCTGAATGTTGAGCTTTAAGCCAACAATTTCACTTTCCTCTTTCACTTTAATCAAGAGGCTCTTTAGTTCTACTTCACTTTCTGACATAAGAGTGGTGTCATCTGTATATCTGAGGTTATTGATATTTCACCAGGCAATCTTGATTCCAGTTTGTGCTTCCTCCAGCCCAGCATTTCTCATGATACGCTGCATATAAGTTAAATAAGCAGGGTGACAATATATAGCCCTGACCTACTCCTTTCCCGATTTGGAACTAGTCTGCTGTTCCATGTCCTGTTCTAACTGTTGCTTCCTGACCTTCATACAGGCTTCTCAAGAGGCAGGTCTGTAGTCTGGTATGCCCATCTGTTTCAGAATTTTCCACAGTTTATTGTGATCCACACAGTCAAAGTCTTTGGCATAGTCAATAAAGCAGAAATAGATGGTTTTCTAGAACTCTCTTGCTTTTTTAATGATCCATCAGATGTTGGCAATTTGATCTCTTGTTCCTCTGCCTTTTCCAAAACCAGCATGAACATCTCAAAATTCACGGTTCATGTATTCCTAAAGCCCGACTTGGAGAATTTTGAGCATGACTTTACTAGCGTGTGAGATGAGTGCAATTGTGCGGTAGTTTGAGCATTCTTTGGCATTGCCTTTCTTTGGACTGGAATGAAAACTGACCTTTTCCAGTCCTGTGGCCACTGCTGAGTTTTCCAAATTTGCTGGCATATAGAGTGCAGCACTTTCACAGCATCATCTTTTAGGATTTGAAATAGCTCAGCTGGAATTCCATCACCCCCACTAGTTTTGTTTGTAGTGATGCTTCCTAAGGCCCACTTGACTTCACATTCCAGGATGTCTGGCTCTAGATGAGTGATCACACCATCGTGATTATCTGGGTCATGAAGATCTTTTTTGTACAGTTCTTCTGTTCTTGCCACCTCTTCTTAATATCTTCTGCTTCTGTTAGGTCCTTGCCATTTCTGTCCTTTACTGAGCCCATCTTTGCATGAAATGTTCCCTTGGTATCTCTCATTTTCTTGAAGAGATATCTAGTCTTTCCCATTCTATTGTTTTCCTCTATTTCTTTGCACTGATCATTGAGGAAGGCTTTCTTATCTCTCCTTGATAGTCTTTGGAATTCTGCATTCAGATGGGTATATCTTTCCTTTTCTCCTTTGATTTTTGCTTCCCTTCTTTTCACAGCTATTTGTAAGGCCTCCTCAACAGCCATTTTGCTCTTTTGCATTTCTTTTTCTTGGGGATAGTCTTGATTCCTGTCTCCTGTACAATGTCACGTATCTCCATCCATAGTTCATCAGGCAGTCTGTCTGTCAGATCTAGTCCCTTAAATCTATTTCTCACTTCCACTGTATAGTCATAAGGGATTTGATTTAGGTCATACCTGAATGGTCTAGTAGTTTTCTCCACTTTCTTCAATTTCAGTCTGAATTTGGCAATAAGCAGTTCATGATCTGAGCCACAGTCAGCTCCCAGTCTTGTTTTTGCTGACTGTATAGAGCTTCTCCATCTTTGGCTGCAAAGAATATAATCAATCTGATTTCGGTGTTGGCCATCTGGTGATGTCCATGTGTAGAGTCTTCTCTTGAGTTGTTGGAAGAGGGGTTTGCTATGTCCAGTGTGTTCTCTTGGGAAAACTCTTTAGCCTTTGCCCTGCATCATTCTGTACTCCAAGGCCAAATTTGCCTGTTATTCCAGGTGTTTCTTGACTTCCTACTTTTGCATTCCAGTCCCCTATAATGAAAAAGACATCTTTTTGGGGTGTTAGTTCTAAAAGGTCTTGTAGGTCTTCATAGAACCATTCAACTTCAGCTTCTTCGGCATTACTGGTTGGGGCATGGACTTGGATTACTGTGATATTGAATGGTTCGCCTTGCAGACAGATTTTCTGTTGTTTTTGAGATTGCATCCAAGTACTGCATTTTGGATAATTTTGTTGATTATTATGGCTACTCCATTTCTCCTCAGGGATTATTGCCCACAGTAGTAGATATAATGGTCATCTGTGTTAAATTCACCTATTCCAGTCCATTTTAGTTTGTTGATTCCTAGAATATTGACATACATTCTTGCCATCTCCTGTTTGGCCACTTCCAATTTGCCTTGATTCATGGACCTAACATTCCAGGTTCCTATGCAATATTGCTCTTTACAGCATCGGACCTTGCTTCTATCACCTGTCACCTCTACAACTGGGTGTTGTTTTTGCTTTGGCTCTGTTTCTTCATTCTTTCTAGAGTTATTTCTCCACTTATCTCCAGTAGCATACTGGGCACCTACTGACCTGAGGAGTTCATCTTTCAGTGTCCTATCTTTTTGCCTTTTCATACTGTTCATGGGGTTCGGAAGGTAAAAATACTGAAGTGGTTTGCCTTTCCCTTCTCTGGTGGACCACATTTTGTCAGAACTCTCCACCATGACCCATGTGTCTTGGGTAGCCCCATATGGCATGGCTTAGTTTCACTGAGTTAGACAAGGCTGTGGTCCATGTGATCAGATTGGCTAGTTTTCTGTGATTGTGGTTTCAGTCTGTCTGCCATCTGTTTCCCTGTCTTAGTGCCTACTGTCTTACTTGGGTTTCTGTTACCTTGGACGTGGGGTATCTCTTCATAGCTGCCGCTCCTGACCTTGGACATGGGGTATATCCCCTGGGTCGCTCCTGCGCTGCTTATTGTGAGTGTTCCAAAATCTCCACCTTGTCCTTTCTCTCCTCCTGCCTCCAGACAGGACTCAACTTGCTCCTCTCAGTATGTCTCCATCAGAGATTTTATTTTGTGGACCTGTCATCACTGATAAATTTCTCTCACCATAATGCAAATGTTGTATCTTATATTAATTGTTCTCACAAGACTTAGCACTAACAAGGTATGCCATCAGTGACTAAATAAAAGTTCATACAAATAGTAAAGATGCTCGATCTCACACCTGTGAAACAACCATGTTGTCTGTTCAGCTGTATATTCATATCAGATAACCAGAAGTGTGAACTGTTTAAAGTAATGAAAAGATACAAATCATACCCCTGGACATGATCTGCTCTATTACAGACTAAAGAATGTGACTTAGAACTGTTGGCTAAATTCCATGATCCATTTCTCTGACCTTTTGATAAAAGTGAAAGCTGGTGAAAAGAATGAGAGTGTGCATGTAAG
Source organism: Moschus berezovskii (assembly GCF_049115385.1). NCBI lineage: Eukaryota > Metazoa > Chordata > Mammalia > Artiodactyla > Moschidae > Moschus > Moschus berezovskii. Next base: position 14,604,426 of record NC_142471.1, on the reverse strand, counting down.
GTAGAGACAGTTATGCCTCTGACCTTCCTGTGTGGTGACTGGTACTGGCTCATTCATGCTTCACGTATGCCCCAGGACAACTTTGGACTTTCCTTCAAACCATGATAGAGGCATGAACCCTAATTATGGTTCAGGAATAGTCTCATTTCTTGGCCACTAAAGAAATGAGAGATTGAGCCTGAAAGCTACATTCTCCCAAGAAATAAAAGCAAGAGGAGCAGACAGACAATGTGATGCTACGTGGAAGTAGTCTTGTGTGGAGGGTGTGGTCAGGGAGGGCTGGGGATGTCCTTTGGTCATCCAGAAAAGGTTCAGAGGAAAAAGGCAGGGGGAGTGTAATGCCTTGCCATGCAAGCAGGGAATAAAAGGGACAGAAGACACGAGTCAGTCTTGTGGAACCAGGCAAGCAGAGATGGCACCATCTGGAAAAGGACCTCAGTGCCCTAGTTGGCACTTTTCCAGATGGTGCTGAGCTGTCTCCAGCCAGAGAAAAGCATTCCTTTATGGCTGATAAGAAATCTTGGGGTTGTAACCAACTCCTGTGGGAGTTGGTAAACAATTTCCATACCTCTTATTGTTATGAAGTGAGGCTATATATTCTCAGAAGCTGTGTGGTTCAGAGAAATATTTTCAGTAACCCTTGCCATTGAAGTTCCAGAGAGACCATGGAAGTCGATCTTAATCAAGCATAAAGGGTGGTACATACTGTACCCAACCCGAAGCAGTGTAATCCAAAGACCAGCTTTGATAATCACTATTAGTGCATTGTATGTAATTACCTAAATAATGTGACTAAATAATTGTGGCACCAAGTCTATGTTAAATTTACTGTGGATGGAAAACTGTCAATATGTATTGAGCAAGCAGAATGTCAGACATTTTGCTGGCTATTTTAACTAGTTACCTCATTTAGTTCTCATAACAAACCTATGAGGTATGACTTTACAGATGAGACAAGTGATAACCTGAAAGGTAAATAAACTGCCTAATCCATACAAACAGAAAATAAATAATATATATTTTAGACTCATGTCTGCTAAACTATTTTCCCTTGCAACATTGATAGTAACCATAGAAACACTTATAGCAAACATTGATATAGCTTTTGGACTGTGGTGCTGGAAAAGGCTCTTTAGAGTCCATTGAACAGCAAGGAAATCAAACCAGTCAATCCTGAAGGAAATCAACCCTGAATATTCACTGGAAGGACTGATGCTAAAGCTGAAACTCCAATACTGAGGCCACCTGATGCAAAGAACCGACTCATTGGAAAAGACCCTGATGCTGGGAAAGATTGAGGGAAAGAGAAGAAGGAGACGACAGAGAATGAGATGGTTGGATGGCATCACTGATTCGATGGACATGAGTCTGAGCAAACTCAGGGAGATAGTGAGGGACAAGGAAGCCTGGTGTGCCGCAGTTCATGGGGTTGCAAAGAGCTGGACACAACTTAGCAAGTGAATAACAACAATATAGCATTCATTCGCTAAGCATTTTATGTACATTCCTTGAGTTGATGTCACTCCAGCCTCCATTTCCTCATAAAGATCGACAATTAGATAGTTATTTATGAACAAAAACAGCTCCGGGAATGGTCCACTTAAGAAACCTGAGCAACACAGTAGGATAAAAGCAACTTGAAACTAACCACACAAGAGGAAAGATTTGTTTTGCCTGCATCATCCCATCCCTCAAGCGAACATTGTTCAGGGCCAATATAATAAAGGCTAAAGATGACAAACCCACAGCTAACATCATACTCAGTATCAAAAGGTTTAAAGTTTTTCCTCTAAGAGTAGAAGCAAGAAAATAAGATCCACTCTTACCACTCCTATTCAACATAGTACTGGAAGTCCTTGCCAGAGAAATCAGGCAGGAAAAAGAAATAAAAAGCATCTAAATCATAAAGGAAGAAGTAAATTTTTCTTTATTTGCAACTCATATGATCCTATACATAGAAAATCTTAAAAACATGCGCCCAAAGTGTTGAAACTAATCAATGAATTCAGTAAAATTTCAGGATACAAGATCAAGACAGAAATCACTTGTATTTCTATGCACTAACAATAAAGCATCTGAAAGAGAAAGAAAACAATCCCAATTCACAATAATATAAAAAATAATAGAATACTTAGAAATAAATTTAGCAAAGGAAGTGAAAGATCTGCACACTAAAAGCCATGAGACTTTGAAGAAGGAAATTAAGACACAAAAAAATTAAAAGATATTCTTTACTCAGAATAGAATATTGTTTAAATGCCCATACTACTACCCACAGCCATCTATAATCAGTGCCGTCTCTATCAGAATTCTAATGGCATTTTTCGCAGGAATAGAAAAAGACCCTAAAATTAGCATGACACCACAAAAAATCCTGAATAGTCAAAGCAATCCTAAGAAAGAAGAACATACTGGAGGTATTATACTTCCTAATTTCAAAGCTATAGTAATCCAAACAGTATGGTACTGGCATAAAAATAGACATATAGACCAATGGGCCAGAAGAGAGAACCAGAAATAAATCCTAATGTATACAATCAACTAATATTTCCCAAGGAAATCATGAGTACTTAATAGGTAAAGGATAGTCTCTTCAATAAATAGTGCTGGAAAAATGGGATAACCACATTGTTGAAGAAAGAAATTGAACCCCTTATGCCACTCACAAAAATTCTCAAAATGAATTAAGTATTAAGACATAAAACCATAAAAATCCTATAAGAAGACATAAGAAAAACCTTCTGGATATTGGTTTTAGCAATAGTTTTTTGGGTGTGACACCAAAAGCACAAGCAACAAAAGCAAAAATTAATAAGTGGAACTACATCAAATTTCTGCACAGCAAGATAAATGCTCTGTTTCAGGAAAAATAAACATTAACAAAATAAAAATACAACTAATGGAATGGGAGAAAATATTTGCAAATCATAGCTAATAAAGGATTAATATGTAAATAAGGTTTCCTTGATAACTCAGTTGGTAAAGAATCCACCTACAATGCAGGAGACCCCAGTTCGATTCCTGAGTTGGGAAGATTCCCTGGAGAAGGGATAGGCTACCCACTCCAATATTCTTGGGCTTCCCTTGTGGCTCAGCTGGTAAAGAATCCACCTGCAATGCGGGAAACCTGGGTTTGATCCCTGGGTTGGGAAGATCCCCTGGAGAAGGGAAAGGGTACCCACTCCAGTATTCTGGCCTAGAGAATTTCATGGACTATATAGTCCATGGTGTTGCAAAGAGTCAGACACAACTGAGAGACTTTCACTTTCACTTTTTTCAAGGTTTTCATACAAGTCAATAGAAAAAAATATCTGACTAAAAATGGGCAGAGGAACTGAATAGATATTTTTCCAAAGTAGACAAGACATACCAATGACCAGCAGATAAAAGAGGCTCAGCATCATTAATCAACAGAAATGCAAGTGAAAACCAGAGTGAGCTATCACCGCAATCCTGTTAGAATGGTTTTCACTGAGAAGACAGAAGATAACAAATGTTGGAGAAGATGTAGAGAAAAAGAAACCCTTATGCACTGTTGGTGGGAATGTAAATTAATGCAGTCACTATGCAACACAATATGGAGATTACTCAAGAAATTAAAAATAGAGTCACCACTATATGATCCAGCATTTCCACCTCTGGAAATGAAAACAAGATCTTGAAGGGATATCTGCATTCCCATGTTCACTGGAGCATTATTCACAGTCGCCACTATGAATGAAAACAACTGAAGTATCCCTCAAGGGATGAATCGTTAAAGTTGTAGTGTACATATATACAATGGAAAAATACCTATGAGAAAGAAGGAAATCCTGCCGTATGAGACAATATGAATGGACCATGAGAACATTATGCGAGTGAATAAGTCAGAGAAAGACAAATAATGATATAACTTATGTAGAATCTAAAAAAGTAAATCTCATAGAAACAGAGTAGAGTAGTGGTGGTTACCAAGGGCTGAGAGGTAGGAGGCGTGGGGAGATATTGGTCAAGAGTATTGTTTTATGCTGGTCTCATCCTGTTGGTAACCAGTGTTATTGCTGAACTGACCTTTGAGGTTCTTACCATGATTTTAAGAGGCCCTCAGCAATAACCAACAGGAAACTTTGAGGAAGAGGTTTATTACTCAAAGGTCTTGAAAATTACACAGCACACCTCAGGCCACATAGCAAAGTCAGGGGTAGAAAAGAGAGAGGCAGCAGGCGTAGGGTTGTGGGAACAAGTGTAGGGACCTACAGTTTCAAAGGCCTTCTGTTTATTGGTGAATTTAAAACACAGAGTGGAAATTTAAAGGGGAGAGAAAAAACAAGCAGCCCAAATGGTCATTTATTGAAATCAATCAAGGTCTCTGAAACCAGCTGTCACATCCTCTCAGCAACCTCCTCCAATAATTGACATGGATAAAGAAGAATATTTTGGGATTATGAAATAGTTCTTTATCTTATTGCAGCAGTGTATGTTACAATTCATAGAAATATATATCCCCAAAAAGTTTTTAACATAATAATTTTTAATGAAAAATAAACTGCAGGCTTTACACACAGACTTTCTAAATTTGAATCACCTATTTGCCATTTATCTTGAGATATGTTACTTAATTTCCATATTTCCTAACTTCTCATAAAAATAATGGCAATCGTAGTGACAACCCCCTCACAGAGTTGTGATGAACACAAAATGGGCTAAAATGTATACGCATTTAGAGAAACCCCTTGTATACAGTAAGTGTTCAGTATTAGTGATCATTATTAGGACACGTATATATTATGTGGGATTAATGTTTTATGCTGTGTAATTTTAAGAGCTTTCAGTTCAGTTCAGTTCAGTCGCTCAGTCGTGTCTGACTCTCCGCGACCCCATGAATCACAGCACACCAGGCCTCCCTGTCCATCACCAACTCCCTGAGTTCACCCAAACTCATGTCCACAGAGTCAGTGATGCCATCCAGCCATCTCATTCTCTGTCGTCCCCTTCTCCTCCCGCCCCCAACCCTTCCCAGCATCAGAGTCTTTTCCAGTGAGTCAACTCGTCGCATGAGGTGGCCAAAGTACTGCAGTGTCAGCTTTAGCATCAGTCCTTCCAATGAATACCCAGGAGTGATCTCCTTTAGAATGGACTGGTTAGATCTCCTTGCAGTACAAGGGACTCTCAAGAGTCTTCTCCAGCACCACAGTTCAAAAGCATCAATTCTTCAGCGATCAGCTTTCTTCACAGTCCATTTACTTTTCAACAATTCACATGTTCCTGAGTTGATGAATGTGGTCTATCTATACAGTGGAGTAGTAGTCATAATAAAATGGAAGCAAATACTGACCCATGCTACAGTATAGATGAACCTTGAAAACATAATGCTAAGTGAAAGAAGCCAGACACCAAAGGTCACATATTGTAAGATTCCACTTATATGAAATGTCCAAAATAGGCAAATCAGTAGAACCTGAAAGTCAATTAGTAGTTGCCAGGGAAAGGGGAGAAATGGGCCTGACTGCTAATAAATATGGGACTTGTTCTGACATGATAGAAATACTCTGAAATAGATAACAGTGGTGTTGGCTCAACTCTATAAACACACTAAAAACCTCTCAATCGTATACTTTAAAGTGTGAACTTTATAGTATGTGAATTGTATCTCAATAAGGCTTTTATTTTGTTTAATCTCTGAAACAGAGGAGCCTGGGGCAGTGGGGGACAACTCAGCCTGACTCTTTATCTAGACATGTGGCTGGCAAGGTGTTTGTAGAGATAGCTGTCTTTGAAGTGGATGCCTCTTTGAAGTGGATCCCTTGGCAATCAAAGCCTAAGTCAGACACTTGCATTACAAAAAAGAAAAACCAACTGTCAGGCCTGATGCTACAGGTACAAACTTCCTGTAACAAGATGAATAAGTTTGAGGGAATCTAATGTACAGCATGGCGATTGTAGTTGATGATACTGTGTTGTGTTCTTGAATGTTGCTAAGAGAGTAAACCTTAAATGTTCTCATCACAAAAAAGAAATGGTAACAATGTGATGGAGGTGTTAACTATGTTCTAGTACTATGGTGGGAATCATTTTGCAATATATAAGTATATCAAATCTACACGCTGAACACCTTAAATTTACACAGAGTTAATGTCGTTATTCAATGGACATGGGTTTGGGTGGACTCTGGGAGTTGGTGATGGACAGGGAGGCCTGGCATGCTGCAGTTCATGGGGTTGCAAGGAGTTGGACATGACTGAGTGACTGAACTGAACTGAATGTCATTATATCTCAATAAAGCAGAAAGAGATATTTTAATTTAAAAATCACTATAAATTGGCTCATTTTATTCTCACAGAAACTTTTTGAGGACACCATTATCCCTGTTTTATATAGGTAAAGAAACTAAGGTCAGAGAACTTGCCCAAGGTCATACATACTAAAATGGGAAAGAAATAGCGTTCAAACCCAGAAAGTCTGACTCTAGAAACCATAGTCTCAACACATTCTACTGTTCTGTTTTCAAATATTTCCTGAACCTAGTGTTTTTCAGAACTTTCGACTTTCTAACCAGACAAGGTCAAACTCCAAAGTGGCCCTCATAAGCCCCTAAAGGAAAATATACCTGACAGAATTCTAGGGATGAGAGCAGTAATAAGCCAAGTAACTGAATGGGAAAGACACCAAAATTTCTTGAAATATTGTATCAAACCCCCACACTGTGATACCTCTCCTCACCCAAGACCTCTTGCTAAAACCCCAGGAGTTAAGGACAGGCCCCTGGAGAAGCTTCAAAGGCTCTCAGGAGTTTAGTCTCCAATGTTGAGGGAGACTGTACTCCCAACATGAGCAGCTGCTCTGTGTTAGGACCACTATACCTTCTGCTTTCCAGCCTGAGGTCTAAGAGGCAGGAAAAACATATAAAATCTTCAAACCCTGAGCAGATGCTTCACAGGGAGAAGAGAAGTGCAGATGCAAATAGCTTACTTGGCTTTCTCTTTTTTTCCCAGAGCTGCCTAAACTTGTCTCATGAGGAATCCACTGAAGGACTTTTTGGGGAAGAGAGTACAAGTCAAGATGTCCAGAAACCAGGTAGGGTGGTCCACCATTACAGGGGTTAATAATCAGCTGCCTATTGCTCTGGCTAAGCCATGAGAAGAACACCATGGGAAAAGAAGAAAAGCAAAATATAGCAGTACAGTATAATCTAAACAAAATTATATCAGGTTATTAGCTGGAGTTGTCATGCCCTGCTAAGCTAAGGAAAAACATAGTGTGGACCTTGGAACAGCGGATCAGAGCAAGTTCAGAACACTGCTTGTGCACACACCAAGATGTTTTCCCAAGGCATATTTGGGTCTATGACCCCCAACTGGGTGATACCCCTTGTACAAGAAAATAGCATGATCCAGCAATCGCACTTCTGGGCATACACACCGAGGAAACCAGAATTGAAAGAGACACATGTACTCCAATGTTCATTGCAGCACTGTTTATAATAGCCAGGACATGGAAGCAACCTAGATATCCATCTGCAGACGAATGGATAAGAAAGCTTTGGTACATATACACAATGGAGTATTACTCAGCCATTAAAAAGAATGCATTTGAATCAGTTCTAATGAGGTGGATGAAACTGGAGCCTATTATACAGAGTGAAGTAAGACAGAAAGAAACGCACCAATACAGTATACTAACACATATATATGGAATTTAGAAAGATGGAAGTATAACCCTGTATACGAGACAGCAAAAGAGACACAGTTGTATCGAACAGTCTTTGGGACTTTGTGGGAGAGGGTGAGGATGGGATGATTTGAGAGAATGACATTGAAACACGTATGTTGTCATATGTGAAACGAATCAGCAGTTCAGGGTCAATGCATGTTACAGGATACTCGGGGCTGGTGTGCGGGATGACCCAGAGGGAGGATAAAGGGAGGAGGGAGGTGAGAGGGGGGGTTCAGGAGGGGGAACTCATGTACACCTGGGGCGAATTCATGTCAGTGTAGGGCAAAACCAACCAATATAATATTGTGAAATAAAAAAAAATTTAAAAAAAGAAAATAGCAGATAGTTCAAAGTAATCAATAAAATGAGAGAAGTGACCGGGGACACAGGAGGCTGATTTTATCGTAGCAAAACAGATACTTTCTGCGTGCCAAGATACTAAATAAAAGTGATGTGGCTCCAAGGAATAGGGCTCTTGATCCAAGAGGTCTTGAGTTCCCTGGTCCCATCTTTAAAACTTTAATTCTTGTTCCCAAAATTGTGTGTTAACTACTTTCAATCCCTACCTGCTGCGCTGGCCGCAGCATACCATCTCAGTTCACCAGGGACTAGGGGACTTCCAGGGGCACAGACTTTGAGTGCTAAAGCCAGGACAGTTGGTTACCCTTCACTCATGTTAGGGTCAGCAAGAACCCCTAGGATTTTTCTTCATTCCAATGCATTCCACTCATGCCAAGTTGTGCTACTCACAGCTACAGAACCATCCAGTCATGCAAATGAATTCTGACTGTGAGCCTTTCATTTTGACTCCCACTTCAGTTATTATTGCTGTAACCCCAGCACCCATTTCCTTAGAATGGTTGCTGTTATTCACTGACTTGGTCTGCTTAAATCAGATGGGATTATTTTCTATAGTTGCTGCCTCCCAGCCAGAGGGGATGTAAAGTTTCCTGGCTTATTCAGAATGTAACCCTGTCTCTTTCAGCTGCTAACTGTCTGAACTTGTCACCAGATAGGCTGCTGTCAACCTGCGATCAAGATGACAGACATGAAGAGTGATACATTTCATTGTTTTAAAACTTCTTGGTTACAAAGGAGTAACTGAAACCGGCCCCACTGAAGTTTTGACTAATTGTTTTCATTGAGTCTTTCAATCCCTTACATAATTAACTTCTCAGAAGCATGTGTCTTTTTGTTTGTTTGTTTTGGTTGCTCCAAGTCTTAGGTGTGGCATGCAGAATCTAGTTTCCTGGAAAGTGAAAGTGTGTAGTTACTCAGTCGTATCTAACTCTTTGCAACCCCATGGACTGTAGCCCTAGTTCTCTGACTAAGGATCAAACCCGTGCCCCCCTGCATTGGGAGCATCGAGTCTTAGCCCCTGTACCACCAGGAGGGAAGTCCCAGAAGCATGTGCCTTGTGGGCAGTACTACCCAATATTCCCATGGAAACCGGAAGATGCGCTATGAGTGCATGAGCCTTTAGAGCACAGTCAGTCCCATTTAAAATTCCCCATTATAAGTAAAGCTGAGCATTAGTGACAGGCACAGCCCCTACCTTTAAGAGATGGTGTAGTCTAATTAGGGAACTGTGCTCACGAACATACAAACACCCCTGCAAGCCCCAGGGATTACAGATGTCAGGAGCTGTTAGTACAGAAACTCATTTCTGACTGAGGAGGAAGGGAACCAGGTGTGAGTTCAAGCACCAGAGTCTCTGCCATCTGCAGCTGTTTCCTTCCAAACTGACTTCCTGACAGTGTCTCCTACACTTCGGGAGGGCATCTGGATGCCCTGGGGTTGTCCCTTATGGAGGAGAGGCTGACTCAGGTTTGGAAGGTGTGTGCAACAACCACCCTCCCAACCTTCTCTTCTCCTCTGTTCACATCCACCCGTGCAGGTTTGGCAGAGGTGCCTGCTAGAGCCCCACGATCTCTGATTATTCTAACAAGATCCATCCCTGAACAGATGGCCACCTCAGTCACAGTGGACTTCATATCTGGCCAAGATAGAGCATTATATATCTAATGAGCAATCTAGCAAATGAGGTTGAACAGGCGTGCATCGTTCTTCATTTAATCATCCCAGCTGTTGGCTCCTAGGCCATGGACAGGCAGGCAGGCTGAATTGGGCCTTAGTATAAAAGTGCAGGTATGGAAAGAGCCTCTCAGAGACCAACCAGGACACCAGATGGAGTTAGATAGCATTACATGCATTTAGAATGTGAACCTCTCATGAACAAAGAGCTGGCTGGCCAACGTGCACCAGAGTGATACCATTATAGAGGGAATGTTTAGGAAATAGCGATTTCCATGCTGATGAGAACAGTGTTTGTTCATTTTTATTGTCTGCTGCAGTCATTCTCTTTTTTTATTTTTAATTTAACTGGAAATAGTTGATTTACAGTGTCATATTAGTTTCATGTTACAGCAAAGTGATTCAGTAATACGCACATTCATCCTATTTTAGACTCTTTTCTCATGTAGGTTATCACAGAATACTGAGTAGAGTTCCCTGTGCTATACAGTAGGTCATTGGTTATCTGTCTCATACGTACTAGTGTCTATGTTCATCCCAAGCTCCTGATTTATCCTCCCCCTAACATTTCCCCTTTGGTAACCATAAGTTTGTTTTTGATATCTGTAAGTCTTTTTCTGTTTTATAACTAAGTTCATTTGTATCGCTTTTAAGAAATTTCATCCCATGGGTGATATCATATGATATTTGTCTTTCTCTGCCTTAGTGTGATCATCTCTAGGTCCATCCATGTTCTGCAATGGTATTATTTTGTTCTTTTTTATGGCTTTATGTATTGTATATATGTACTAAATCTTCTTTATCCATTCCTCTGCTGATGGACATTTAGGTTGCTTGCATGTCTTGGCTATTGTAAATGATGCTACAGCTCATTTCAGGTTATGATTTCCTTTCAGAATATGGTTTTCTCTGGATATATGCTCAGGAGTGGGATAGCTGGATCATGTGGTAGTTCTACTTTTGGTTTTCTAGGGAACCTCCATACTGTTCTCCACAGTGATTATACCAATTTAAGTTCCCACCAAGAGTGTAGAAGGGTTCCCTTTTCTCCACTCTGTCTCCAGCATTTATTGTGTGTAAAGAGTATTCTTAAACTTTACCCGGAAGGGTTTTAAATACAAATTAGGTCCAAGTGTGGAACCAGAGAATTTACACTTTTAACAAGTTCCCTAGTAGAGACCGGAGAAGGAAATGGCAACCCACTCCAGTATTCTTGCCTAGAGAATCCTGTGGACCAAGGAGCCTGGTGGGCTGCTGTCCATAGGGTCACACAGAGTCATACAGGACTGAAGCGACTTAACATGCATGCATACATGCATACATTGGAGAAAGAAATGGCAACCCACTCCAGTATTCTTGCCTGGAGAATCCCAGGGACGGAGGAGTCTGGGGCTGCTGTCTGTGGGGTCTCACAGAGTAGGACTCTACTGAAGCGACTTAGCAGCAGCAGCAGCAAGTAGAGACCATGGGTTCCAGGACTACACATTAAGAGGCGTGGGTCTACAGGAAATAATCCATATAACAGTGTATGTATGTGTGTGTTTCTTCTGCAGACCCAGCCCATATAGAAATCATTGTGAAGCATCATATAACAACATACCAAGATATTTGTTGGAATAATGAGGGATGAAAACTCACAACCAATATTTGATCAACTAACTGCTGCTGCTGCTGCTGCTAAGTCGCTTCAGTCGTGCCCGACTCTGTGCGACCCCATAGACGGCAGCCCACCAGGCTCCTCCGTCTTATTAAGCAGCTACCATGTGCAAAACTAGGTCCTAAATTCTGTAAAGATTAAAAAGAAATGTCGAATTCAAATTGGAAAAACCTTTCTAGAGGTCATTTAGTCAATATATAACTAAAGTCTTAAAACTTGCTACTTTTTCACCCACCAAGCAGTTCTATGTCTAGGAATTTATCACAAGAAAATAATGTAAAACGTTGACAGAGTTTAAACTAAGGAAGTGTTTACTGATGCTTTTTAAAAGGAAAAGGTGGAAATCTAAAAAGTCAACAAATATACTTGTAAATAACTGACAAATACATCACATTCTGTCTCATGCATATCCTATCTTGCTCTCCCTCTAACACACACACACACACACACACACACTCCTTGTTTCTGTAGACCACTGGTTCTCAACACATTTTGGGATTTTAAATGTCTTTACTTGTCACAGTTCAGAAGAAGGAGTGCTACCAGCATCTAGTAAGTAGAGACTTGGGATGCCGCTAAACACCTCACAATGCACAGGAAAGCTCTCAAAACAAAGAATCAATAGTGCTGACCTTGAGAAACCCTGATTTAGTCTCACTTGCCAGAGGATTCCAGCAGAACCACATTGACTCCGATGATTATATTCCATAGAATCAGGCCCCAGCTGTGTAGTGAAGGACTTTATTCCCCTCAGAGCCTCATGGTGTTATTTCTGTTCCTGAGGATTGTCTCAAGTGAATTCATGCATTGTCCATGTGGGATTTCTCCCTCAGCTTCTGCCTATGTTGTGGCAATGCAGAGAGAACTCCCTTGAGAGCAGCCACTGAGCTTGCACAGCTGCCTATTCCCTCCTTCCCCCTTCAGGGGATGGTGATGGGGGCAGTGCACCACCCCTGGTGCCCGTGAGCCTTGCTGGTGCTGTCCTCGCAGCCTCAACACTGCCATAGCTCTATGCAGTCTACGCATGTATGCTTATGCCAGTTACTCAGGTGTGTCAATTCTTTGTGGTCGTTTGGACTATAGCCTGCCAGGCTCTTCTGTCCATGGGATTTTTCAGGCAAGAATACTGGAGTGGATTGCCATTTCCTCCTCCAGGGGGGTCTTCCCGACCCAGGAATCAAACCTGCATCTCCTGTGTCTCCTGCATTTTAGGCAGATTTTTTATCCGCTGAGCCATCAGGGAAGCCTGTGGAGTCTAGTTACCTGGAAACCAAAGCAGTGCTCTTGGGTGGGCTCACACAACACCCTACGAGAAGAGTTTCTTTGGTTTCTGCCTGCAGCTGCTCTCCAATACAGGTTTGTAGGGCCTGGCCAGGAGACCAGGAGCTAGGAAAAGACTGCATTGTCCTCTCATATCTCAGGTCCCTGAGCCAACCACTTTTCTTCTCCTGTGAACAAAATTTTTCAAGCAAATAAACATTTGCAAATCCATATATACACACACTAAGAGTAAATACTATGAGTTCAGATAAAGACACAGTTACTCCAGTTGACATCCACGACAGATGCGTGGAGTGTCCCCTCCCACCAGCCACATGGGCCAAGCTAATGCCCATTCCTTTGCCTCAGCTTATTCTCCAACAGATCTCCCTACCTCTACTCTGTTTACATAAATCTTGCTGTCTTTTAAGACCTGGTTCTCATCTCCTCCAGGAAGTTTTCAAAATCAGCTAGGATGCTTTTTCTGTAAGTAGCAGAATGTTTAAAACAATTAGTGGTCTTATTATTTTATATAAAAAGAAGCCTGCAGCTAGAGAGTTCCATAGTTGAGCAATTCAAAAACTCAGTGGCTTCTTTCCAATTCTCTTGATTTTGTCTCATGGTCACAAGATAGCTATCACAGCATCTTCTCATCATGAAAATATCAAAAGGCAGGAAGTGAAAGAGAGGTTCCCAGCCTCTCCCTTGCTGGGGTATAAAAAAGGAATTTGATTAGAAGCCTTTTTCTTTTTTGTCAGAGAGGAAATTCTTTCCCACAAGTCCCCAACAGATATCTCTTTTTATTTCATCCTCCAGAACTAACCCAGTCATTGAGATGATTGTGATAACTTTAGACATATCATGGTCATTCCTTGAACCTGGAGGAGGGACCCACCTTACCTTAGTGCATTGCTGCTCCGTGAAAACAGAAGCATTGGTTCTTTGGGAGTACTCAGAAGGAGACTTGCCAGGCCCTTTGGAATGAAGGGTAGGACCGTCTTGGATGCTACACATAGTAACACCAGAACTGTTTGAACCTGTTGATGACAAAACCATATCAAGAGAGAGACATATTTAAGACCACCGGTTCTCCTTGTTCTTTCCCATCATTGAGCAACAAGCTCATGAAATGTGCCATAGTGGAGAGAGTGTTGAGAGTTAACATTAAGTTAATATTGAGAGTAGTGAGAGTTAACAAACTTAGATTTGAATTCCAGTCCTGGCACTGATGATTAACCTTGGGCAAGTCATTTACTCTCTCTCTGAATTGTGCCACTCACTGCCAGTCTATTATTCTCTGATACCGAAATGGCACCTTGGGAAAACTGGAAGCTGAAAACAAAAATGTCTCTCATGGGCTGCCTCTGCTCAGTTCTTAACTTCCTCAGTCTTCTCCAGGATGGGACATTCTCGTGTTGTCTGTTCAAAGTTCCAGCAAATGCTAGAGACTCAACACTGAAATACTGAATCCTGGACCTTAGAACATTGAACAGAACAGCAGCAAGGGCTGACCAAAAGTAGAAATATTAGAATTTCAAAGTCATCAAAACTCAAGAAAAGGATTCTATTCAGGGCATTGGAATATTTTTAAGACTTCACTTTTTTAGAGTAGTTTTAAGTTAACAAAATTGATAGGAAGGTATCATATCCCTTCTGCCCCCACATGTGAATAGCTTGCCTAATTATCAATATTACTCACCAGAATGGTGCATTTGTTATTAATAGATAAACCTACATTAACACATAATTATCACCCAAAATCTGTAGATTACCTTTCGGGTTTACATTGCTGTTGTGCATTCTATAGGTTTGAACAAATATATGATAACGTGTATCTATCATTATAATATAATAAAAAGTATTTTTACCGCCCTAAAAATGCTCTGTGCTCCAGCTGTGTGCCTCTCTTGCCTCTTCCCCACTTCTGGCAGCCACTGACAATTTCATGATCTCCATAGGTTTGCCTTTTCCAGAAAGTCTTAACTGGTGTAATCATACAGTATGTAGCCTTTTCATATCGGCTTGTTTCACTGAGTAATATACATTTATGTTTCCTACATACCTTTTCATGGCTATACTTCTTTTTTATGAGAACTGTTAGGATTTACTCTCTTAATAACTTTCATATGTATCATATAGCAGTGATAACTATAGTTATCATGTTGTACATTACGTCCCTAGTATTTATTTACTAGTACTCGGGGGATCTTATAACTGGAACTTATGTTTTGACCACCTTCCAGTTACCACTCTTCCATGCCCTACCTCTGGGAGCTATAAATCTAATCTTTTTTACCTCTGGGAGCTATAAATCTAATCTTTTTTCCTACAAATTTTTAAAATTTTAATTAGACTTTGCATGTAGAAGAGATACCGTATTTGTCTTTCTCTGTCTGACTTACTTCACTTAGCATTAATTCACTATAGTTCTTCCATGTTGTTGCAAATGACAACAACATGAGTATTTCCTCATGTTATGGCTGAATAATATTCCATGGTATATATAAAACAGTTTTTTAATCCCTTCATCCGTCAATGGACTCTTAGCTTGCTTCCATGTAATGGCTGTTGTAAATAACACTGCTATGAAGATCGGGATGCAAATATCTTTTTGAGTTAGTTTTCTTTTTTTGTGGACATATTCCTAGAAATGGGATTTCTCGGTTATATGGTAGTTTTATTTTTAACGTTTGAGGATCCTGCATACTGTTTTTCATAGCAGCTGCACTAGTTTACAATCCCGTCAACAATGCACAAGGATTCCTTTTACTCCACATCCTCACAGGCATGTTTTCTCTTATATTTTTGATGATGGCAATTCTAATAGCCATGAGATGATATCTCATTGTGGTTTTGACTGGCATTTCCCTTATTGCTAGTGATGATGAGCATATTTTCATCTGTGTGTAGGCTGCTCACATATCTTCTTTGGAAAAATGTTACTCGGATTTTTTACCCTATCTTAATTGAATCATTTGGGTTTTTGCTATTATTTGAGTTCTTTGTATATTTTGAATAATTTCTTATAAGATATGTGTTTTTTATGCTTTTGTTGTTTGTGCTTTAGAAGTCATATCCAAAAAAATTCATTGCCAAGATCAATAGGAGCTTTTTTCCTATATTTTCTTCTGAGAATTTCATGGTTTCAGTTTTAGGTTTTTTATTTAACTTTTTAATCCATCTTGAGCTAATTTTTGTGAATTTTGTTCTTCAACATTTAAATATCCAATTTTGAGGGCTATTTATTTATTAAAATCTTTTCTCCATTGAGAATCCTTGGATTTCCTGTCAAGTATTAGTTGACCATATATGTTTGGGTTTATTTGTGGTTTCTCAATTCTGTTCCATTGATTTGTCTGTTTTTATCCAGAACCATATGCTTTTGATTACTAATACATTAAAAGTATAGCTTGAAATCAGGAAGAGTGATGTCTCCTGCTTTGTTCTTCTTTTTCAGGATTGCCTTGGCTATTCTAGTCTCTATAGTTCTATATAAAATTTAGGATTGTTTCTTTACTTATGCAAAATATTCCATTGAAATTTTGATAGGGATTACATTGAATCCATAGGTGGCTTTGAGTAATATGTACATTTTAACAATATTCTTCCAATTCATGAGCACAGTATACCTTTCCATTTTTTGTGTTTTCTCTGATTTCTTTCATCAGTGTCTTGTAATTTTCAAAACAGCGATCTTTCACCTCCTTGGTGATAAACCCAAATGTATATGGTCAACTAATATTTGACAAGGAATGTAAGGATTCTGAATGGAGAAAAGACTTTAATAAATAAATTGTCCTCAAATTGGATATTCATATGTTGAATAACGAAATTCACAAAAATTAGCTCAAGATGGATTAAAATACTTAAATTTATGCCTAAGTATTTTTTGTTTTTGATGGTATTCTAAATGGGATCAATTTTTTTCTTTTGCAGAAATTTCATTCTTAGTACAGAAACATTACTGATTTTTGTAGTTAATTTTGCAAATTTACTGAATCTTTTGATTTGATACATAATAGTCCCTCCCTCATTCACAGGATCACTTTCTGTGGTATTAGTTAACCAGTTTACCATGATCTTAAATATTAAATGGAAAATTCCATAAATAAGCAACTTATAAATTATAAATTGTGCAGTGCTCTGAGTGATGAAATCTTGTCCTACTTGGGACAGAATACTGCCCTTTGTCCAGTGTATCCATGCTGTAGGCACAATCCACCCTTTAGTACCTAAATAGAAAAAAGCATAATAATTATGATTAGGATTCTATACAATCTGAAGCATCACACATTCACTGGAGGTCATGGAACATGTGAGTGACCCTTATAATGTGTTGTTGAATTTTTTTTGCAAGTATTTTGTTGAGCATTTTGCATCTATATTTATCAGGAATATTGGCTTATAGTTTTCTTTTCTGATGATGTCATTTTCTGCTTTGGGTATCATGACAGTGCTGGCCTTGTAAATGAGTTTGGGAGTGTTCCTTCTCTTTGATTTTTATGGGAGAGTTTGAGAAAGATTGGTATTAATTATTCTTTAAATATTTGGTTAAATTGACCAGTGAAGCCATATGGTTTTGGGGTTTTCTTTGCTGGGAGATTTTTAGTTACTGATGAAATCTCTAGCTGGTAATTCTATTCAGATTTTCTGTTTCTTCCAGATTTAGGCTTAGTAAGTGTATGTTTCTAAGAATTTTTCCATCTGTTCTAGGTTGTCCAGTTTGTTGACATATAGTTGTTTGTAATATTTTCTTATAGCCTTTATAATTCTGTGGTACTTATTATAATGTCTCCTTTTCTATTTATAATTTTCTTTATTTGAGTCTTTTGGTTAATGAGCAGCAAAAGGTTGGCCAGTTTTTGTTTATATTTTCAGAGAACCAGCTCTTTAATAATGTTTTTCTATTCTTTATTTCATCTTTTTTTGCTGTAATCTTTATTATTTCCTTTCCAAATTTGGGCTCAATATGTTCTTTTTCTAGATGCTTAAGTAGTAGAGTTGTTTATTTGGAATCATTTTTGCTTCTTTTTTTACATTTAATTTTTTTAAATTTTATTTTATTGGTGTATAGTTGATTTACAATGTGTTAGTTTCAGGTGTATAGCAAAGTGATTCAGTTCTACATATACATATATTCATTTTCAGATTCTTTTTCCATATTGGTTATTACAAAATACTGAGTAGAATTCCCTGTGCTACACAGTAGGTCCTTGTTGGTTATCTATTTTATATATAGCAGTGTGTATAGCCACTCCGGTACTCTTGCCTAGAAAATCCTATGGATGAAGGAGCCTGGTAGGCTGCAGTCCATGGGGTCACTACAAGTCAGACATGACTGAGCGACTTCACTTTCACTTTTCACTTTCACACATTGGAGAAGGAAATGGCAACCCACTCCAGTGTTCTTGCCTGGAGAATCCCAGGGACGGCGGAGCCTGGTGGGCTTCCGTCTATGGGGTCACACAGAGTCGCACACGACTGAAGTGACTTAGCAGCAGCAGCAGCAATGTGTATGTGTTAATCCCTACTCCTACTTCATATGTTCCCACCCCACGCCCCAACGTTTCTTTTTTTTTTTTTTGGTAATTAATTTATTTTTTATTGGAGGCAAATTATTTTACAATATTATATTGGTTGGTTTTGCCATACATTGACATGAATTCGCCCCGGGTTTACATAAGTTCCCCCTCCTGAACCCCCCTCCCACCTCCCTCCTCCCTTTATCCTCCCTCTGGGTCATCCCCGCATGCCAGCCCCGAGCATCCTATAACATGCATTGACCCTGAACTAGTGATTCATTTCACATATGACAACATACGTGTTTCAGTGCCATTCTCCCAAATCATCCCACCCTCACCCTCTCCCAGAGAGTCCCAAAGACTGTTCTATACATCTGTGTCTCTTTTGCTGTCTTGTATACAGGGTTATCATTTGCATCTTTCTAAATTCCATGTATATGCGTTAGTATACTGTATTGGTGTTTTTCTTTCTGGCTTACTTCACTCTGTATAATAGGCTCCAGTTTCATCCACCTCATTAGAACTGATTCAAATGTATTCTTTTTAATGGCTGAATAATACTCCATTGTGTATATGTACCAAAGCTTTCTTATCCATTCGTCTGCAGATGGACATCTAGGTTGCTTCCATGTCCTGGCTATTATAAACAGTGTTGCAATGAACATTGGAGTACATGTGTCTCTTTCAATTCTGGTTTCCTCGGTGTGTATGCCCAGGAGTGCAATTGCTGGATCATATGGAAGTTCTATTGGTAATCATAAGTTTTTGAAATTTGTGGGTTTATTCCTATTTGTAAATAAGTTCATTTTTAATCATTTTTAAAATTAGATTCCACATAAGAGAGAGATATTTTTCTCTGACTTACTTCACTGCATATAATAACTTCTAGATCCATCCATGTTGCTACAAATGACATTATTTCATTCCTTTTGTGGCTGAGTAATATTACGTTGTACGTGTGTACACATCTTCTTTATGCATTCCTCTCTTGATGGACACTTAGGTTGCTTCTATATCTTGGCTATTGTAAATAGTGCTGCAGTGAATACTGGGGTGCATGTATTCTTTCAGATTATGGCTTTCTCTTTTATTTCTTTCATCAGTGTCTTATAGTTTTCAGAGTACAAATCTTTTGGCTCTTTATGTAGGTTTATTCCTAGGTATTTTGCTGTTTTTGATGCAGTGGCAAAGAGTATTGTTTCCTTAATTTCTCTTCCTGATTTTTCGTAGATAGTGTATAGGAATGCAAGAGAATTTCTATGTATTAATTTTATATCCTGCAAGTTTACCAAATTCATTGATGAGCTAAATAGTTTTCTGATAGCATCTTTAGGATTTTCTATGTATAGTACCATGTCATCTGCAAACAGTGACAGTTTTAATTCTTTTAAAATTTAGATTCCTTTTATGTCTTTTTCTTCTTAGATTGCTGTGCCATGGGACTTTCAAAATTATGTTGAATAAAAGTGGAGACAGTGGGTATCCTTGTCTTGTTCCTGACCTTAGAAGGAATGCTTTCAGCATTTCACCAATGAGAATAATGTTAACAGTGGGTTTTTCATTTATGGCCTTTATTATGTTGTGGTATATTCCCTCTATGCCCACTTTCTGGAGAGTGTTTTTAATCATAAATTGAGTGTTGAATTTTATGAAAAGCTTTTTCTGCATCTATGGAGATGATCATGTGGTTTTTATTTTTCAGTTTGTTAATGTGAGTATTATATTAATATGTGGGTATTATCACATTGATTGATTTGTGGATATTGAGGAGTCCTTGCATCCCTGGGATAAATCCCACTTAATCATGGTGTGTGATCCTTTTAATATATCGTTGGTTTGTTGTGTGCATATATATTTATAATTGTTATATCTTCTTCTTGGATTGATCCCTTGATTACTAGAGCGTGTCCTTTGTCTCTTGTAACAGTATTTTAAATTCTACTCTGTCTGATATGAGCATAGCCACTCCAGCTTTCTTTTGATTTCTATTTGCATAGAGTGCCTTTTTCCATCTCCTCTCTTTCATTCTGTATGTGTCCCTAGATACATGCAGTGGGTTTCTTATCGACAGCGTCTATATGGGTTTTTTTGTTTTATCCATTCAGCCAGTCCATGTCTTTTGGTGGAAGCATTTAATCCATTTACCTTTAGGTAAATTGTTATGTATGTTCTTATTGCCATTCTGTTATTTTGGATTTATTTTTAGATCTTTTTTGTTCCATTCCTCTTTTGTTCTCTTATAATGTGATGACCATCATTAATGTTGTGTTTAGATTGCTTTTCCTTTTCTGTGTGTGGATCTGTTGTAGATTTTCGGTTTGCGGTTACCAGGAATTTTTGAAATACTGTTGCAGAAACCAGTACTCGAGAAACCAAGCACCACCCTCGGAGAGCTGGAGAACTCAGGATTATTATGCCAGCAGGCCCAGAGGAGTTAACACTCCAAGCTCTGAGCCCCGAACAAAGAGATTACAGAGTTTTTATAGACAGACTGTAGTGGACAACAGTGACTGTTAATAGGCTGGTTTAAACTAAGAGGCTTCGCGCGCACCGGAAGGGCAGTCAAGGTGGGGAGGGGAATGCCTGACCTTTGCATAGACAGGCTTGATTAAGCAGGTTTGCAGAGGCTGGGCAATTGCAAAGAGAAGGACAAGGGTGAGTGAGATAAGCTCCAGTTCCTAGTATTGTAATCCCTACTTTCTGAGCCTACGTGACCTACATGATCCAAACTTTGCAAGGAGTAAGCTGAGTTACAAAGGAGCAGGAGATTATGTAAAATTTTAACTTTTCCTCTTCAGTTACAATGTATATATACACACAGATTGCTTGAAGTTGCTGATCTCTTAATTTCCAGTGCATTTCCAATATCTTGCATTTGTACTTTCCTCTTCTCATGAAGAAGCTTTCCTGATGGCTCAGTGGTAAAGAATCTGCCTGCAACGCAGGAAACACAGGAGACTCAGGTTGGATTCTTGGTTGGGGAAGATCTCTTGGAGTAGGACATGGCAACCTGTTCCAGTATTCTTGCCTGGAAAATTCCATGGACAGAGAAGCTTGGTGGGCTATAGTCCATGCGCTTACAAAGAGTCAGACACGACTGAGCACATAGCACAGTTTCTCATGATTACTGGTTTTTCACATCATATTTCTGTATAAATGGTTTCCTACCTTTACGTTTTCTTTTACTGGTGAGCTTTCCCATTTGTTATTTTCTTATCTCTAATTGTGGGCTTTTCTGCCTAGAGAAATTACTTTAGGATTCATTGTAAAGCTGGTTTGTTGGTGCTGAATTCTTTCAGCTTTTGCTTGTCTGTAAAGCTTTTGATTTCTCCATTAAGTTGAAATGACAGCCTTGCTGGGTAGAGTATTTTTGGTTGTAGGTTTTCCCCTTTCATCACTTTAAGTATATTGTTCCACTCCCTTCTGACCCACAGTTTTTACTGAAAAATCAGCCGATATCCTTATGCAGATTTCCTTGTATGTTATTTGTTGCTTTTTGCCTTATTGCTTTTAATAGTTTTCTTTATCTTTAGTTTTTGCCAGTTTGTATCTCAGCCTGTTCTTCCTTGGGTTCATCCTATATGAGATCCTCTGTGCTTCCTGGACTTGAGTGTTTCCTTTCTCCTATTAGGGAAGTTTTTTGGCTGTGATATCTTCAAATATTTTCTCAGGCCCTTCCTCTGTCTCCTCTCCGGGACCTTGGTAATGTGATTGTTGGTGCATTTAATATTGTCCCAGAGGTCTCCGAGTCTGTCCTGACTGTGCTCATTTATTTTCATTCTGTTCCACACAGTGATTTCCACAGTGCTTTATTCCAGCTCGCTTATCCATTCTTCTGCATCATTCAGTCTGCTGTTGGTTCCTCCTAGATATATTTTCTATTTCAACTTTGTTTTGTTCAGCTCTGTTGGTTTGTTCTTTCTATCTTCTAGGTCTCATTAAGCATTTCTTGTAACTTCTCAGTTTGTGTCTCTATTCCTTTTCTGAGATCTTGGATCATCTTTACTATCATGAGTCTAAGTTCTTTTTCAGGTAGATTGCTTATCTCTACTTCAGTTAGTTATTCCTGTGTGTTTTTATCTCGTTCCTTCTCCTGGAAAATATTTCTCTGCCATCTCATTTTGTCTTACTCTGTTTGTGATCTCCTTTCTCCAGGCGGCAGGAACATAGCTCTTCATGCTTCGGGTGTCTGCCCCATGGTGGGTAAGGTTGACACTGGGCTTGTGTAGGTTTTCTGGTAGGAGGGACTGGTGCTTGCCCACTGGTGGTTTGAGCTGGATCTTGTCCCTCTGGTGGGCAGGGCCATATCAAAGTTTGTGTTTAGAGGTGGCAATGGCAACCCACTCCAGTACTCTTGCGTGGAGAATCCCATGGAGAGGGGAGCCTGGTAGGCTACATTCCATAGGGTCGCAAATAGTCAGACACAACTGAGCAACTTCACTTCACTTCTGAACTCAGCATGGCTTTAGGCAATCTGTCTGCTGATGGGTGGGGCTGTGTTGCTATCCTGCTGGTTGTTTGGCTCAAGGTGTTCCCACACTGGAGTCTACAGGACATTAGGTATGAGGTTTGATTATGTTGCAAAGACCCCCTCCTACTCTCTCATTGTGGCTAGTTTACAATCCTACCAATAATGTACAAGGATTCCAATTTCTCCATATTCTTTCCACGTTTGTTTTCTCTTGTCTTTTTTCATGATGGCCATCCTAAAGGTCATGTGGTACAAACCACAAAACTGAATGTGGTTTTGATTCAGTTTGGTTCAGTCACTCAGTCGTGTCCAATTCTTTGTGACGCCATGCATCACAGCACACCGGGCCTCCCTGTCCGTCACCAACTCCTGGAGTTTATTCAAACTCATGTCCATCAACTCGCTGATACCATCCAACCATCTCATCCTCTGCTGTTCCCTTCGCCTCCCACCCTCAAACTTTCCCAGCATCAGGGTCTTTGCCAATGAGTGAGCTCTTCGCATCAGGTGGCCAAAGTATTGGAGTTACAGCATCAGTATTTCCAATGAATATTCAGGACTGATTTCCTTTAGGATGCACTGGTTGGATCTCCTTGCAGTCCACAGAACTCTCAAGAGTCTTCTCCAACACCATAGTTCAAAAGCATCAATTCTTCAGTGCTCAACTTGCTTTATAGTCCAACTCTCACATCCATACATGACTACTGGAAAAACCATAGCCTTGACTAGACAGACCTTTGTCAGTAAAGCAATGCCTCTGTTTTTTAATATGCTCTCTAGGTTGGTCATAGCTTTTCTTCCAAGGAGCAAGCATCTTTTAATTTCATGGCTGCAGTCACCATCTGCAGTGAGTTTGGAGCCCTCAAAAAAAAATGAAGTCTGTCACTGTATCCATTGTTTCCCCATCTATTTGCCATGAAGTGATGGGACCAGATGCCATGATCTTAGTTTTCTGAATGTTGAGCTTTAAGCCAACAATTTCACTCTCCTCTTTCACTTTCATCAAGATGCTTTTTAGTTCTTCTTTACTTTCTGCCATTCAGTTCAGTTCAGTTTAGTTCAGTCGCTCAGTCGTGTCTGACTCTTTGCGACCCCATGAATCACAGCACGTCAGGCCTCCCTGTCCATCACCAACTCCCAGACTTCACTCAAACTCATGTCCATCGAGTCGGTGATGCCATCCAGCCATCTCATTCTCTGTGGTCCCCTTCTCCTCCTGCCCTCAATCCTTCCCAGCATCAGAGTCTTTTCCAGTGAGTCAACTCGTCGCATGAGGTGGCCAAAGTATTGCAGTTTCAGCTTTAGCATCAGTCCTTCCAATGAACACCCAGGATCGATCTCCTTTAGAATGGACTGGTTGGATCTCCTTGCGGTACAAGGGACTCTCAAGAGTCTTCTCCAGCACCACAGTTCAAAAGCATCAATTCTTTGGCGATCAGCTTTCTTCACAGTCCAACTCTCACATCCATACATGACCACGGGAAAAACCATAGCCTTGACTAGACGGACCTTGGTTGGCAAAGTAATGTCTCTGCTTTTTAATATATTATCAAGGTTGATCATAACTTTCCTTCCAAGGAGTAAGCGTCTTTTAATTTCCTGGCTGCAATCAGCATCTGCAGTGATTTTGGAGCCCCCAAAAATAAAGTCTGACACGGTTTCCACTGTTTTTCCATCTATTTCCCATGAAGTGATGGGACCAGATGCCATGATCTTTGTTTTCTGAATGTTGAGCTTCAAGCCAACCTTTTCACTCTCCTCTTTCACTTTCATCAAGAGGCTTTTGAGTTCCTCTTCACTTTCTGCCATAAGGGTGGTGTCATCTGCATATCTGAGGTTATTGATATTTCTCCCAGCAATCTTGATTCCAGCTGGTTCTTCTTCCAGCCCAGCGTTCCTCATGATGTACTCTGCATATAAGTTAAATAAGCAAGGTGACAATATACAGCCTTGACGTACTCCTTTTCCTATTTGGAACCAGTCTGTTTTTCCATGACCAGTTCTGACTGTTGCTTCCTGACCTGCATACAGGTTTCTCAAGAGGCAGGTCAGGTGGTCTGGGATTCCCATCTCTTTCAGAATGTTCCACAGTTTATTGTGATCCACACAGTCAAAGGCTTTGGCATAGTCAATGAAGCAGAAATAGATGGTTTTCTGGAACTCTCTTGCTTTCTCCATGATCCAGCGGATGTTGGCTATTTGATCTCTGGTTCCTCTGCCTTTTCTAAAACCTGCTTGAACATCTGTGAGTTCACGGTTCACATATTGCTGAAGCCTGGTTTGGAGAATTTTGAGCACGACTTTACTAGCGTGTGAGTTGAGTGCAATTGTGTGATAGTTTGAGCATTCTTTGGCATTGCCTTTCTTTGGGATTGGAATGAAAACTGACCTTTTCCAGTCCTGTGGCCACTTCTGAGTTTTCCAAATTTGCTGGCATATTGAGTGCAGCACTTTCACAGCATCATCTTTCAGGATTTGAAATAGCTCAATTGGAATTCCATCACCTCCACTAGCTTTGTTTGTAGTGATGCTCTCTAAGGCCCACTTGACTTCACATCCAAGATGTCTGGCTCCAGGTGAGTGATCACGCCATCGTGATTATCTTCATCGTGAAGATCTTTTTTGTGCAATTCTTCTGTGTATTCTTGCCACCTCTTCTTAATATCCTCTGCTTCTGTTAGGTCCATACCATTTCTGTCCTTTATCAAGCCCATCTTTGCATGAAGTGTTCCCTTGGTATCTCTAATTTTCTTGAAAAGATCTCTTGTTTTTCCTATTCTGTTGTTCTCCTCTATTTCTTTGCATTGATTGCTGAGGAAGGCTTTCTTATCTCTCCCTGCTATTCTTTGGAACTCTGCGTTTAGATGCTTATATCTTTCCTTTTCTCCTTTGCTTTTTGCTTCTCTTCTTTTCACAGCTATTTGTAAGGCCTCCTCAGACAGCCATTTTGCTTTTTTGCATTTCTTTTCCATGGGGATGGTCTTGGTCCCTGTCTCCTGTACAATGTCACAAACCTCCGTTCAGAGTTCATCAGGCACTCTATCTATCAGATCTAGTTCCCTAAATCTATTTCTTACTTCCACTGTATAATCATAAAGGATTTGATTTAGGTTATATCTGAAAGGTCTAGTGGTTTTCCGTACTTTCTTCAATTTAAGTCTGAATTTGGCAATAAGGAGTTCATGATCTGAGCCACAGTCAGCTCCTGGTCTTGTTTTTGCTGACTGTATAGAGCTTCTCCATCTTTGGCTGCAAAGAATATAATCAATCTGATTTCGGTGTTGACCATCTGGTGATGTCCATGTGTAGAGTCTTCTCTTGTGTTGTTGGAAGAGGGTGTTTGCTATGACCAGTGCGTTCTCTTGACAAAACTCTATTAGCCTTTGCCCTGCTTCATTCCGTGCTCCAAGGCCAAATTTGCCTGTTACTCCAGGTGTTTCTTGACTTCCTACTTTTGCATTCCAGTCCCCTATAATGAAAAGGACATCTTTTTTGGGTGTTAGTTCTAAAATGTCTTGTAGGTCTTCATAGAACCGTTCAACTTCAGCTTCTTCAGCATTACTGGTTGGGGCATAGGCTTGGATTACTGTAATATTGAATGGTTTGCCTCAGAAACGAATAGAGATCATTCTGTCGTTTTTGAGATTGCATCCAAGTACTGCGTTTCGCACTCTTTTGTTGACCATGATGGCTACTCCATTTCTTCTAAGGGATTCCTGCCCACAGTAGTAGATATAATGGTCATCTGTGTTAAATTCACCCATTCCAGTCCATTTTAGTTCACTGATTCCTAGAATATCGACGTTCACTCTTGTCATCTCCTGTTTGACCACTTCCAATTTGCCTTGATTCATGGACCTAACGTTCCAGGTTCCTATGCAATATTGCTCTTTACAGCATCGGACCTTGCTTCTATCACCGGTCACATCCACAACTGGGCCTTTGTTTCGCTTTGGCTCCATCCCTTCATTCTTTCTGGAGTTATTTCTCCACTGATCTCCAGTAGCATACTGGGCACCTACTAACCTGGGGAGTTCCTCATTCAGTATCCTATCATTTTGCCTTTTGATGCTGTTCATGGGGTTCTCAAGGCAAGTATACTGAAGTGGTTTGCCATTCCCTTCTCCAGTGGACCACATTCTGTCAGACCTCTCCACCATGACCCGTCCGTCTTGGGTGGCCCCACACGGCATGGCTTAGTTTCATTGAGTTAGACAGGGCTGTAATTACTTCACAATATTTTATTGGTTTTGCCATATTTTGACATGAATATAAAACCACCCCGGGTGTATATGTGTTCCCCATCTTGAACCCCCCTCCCAGATCCCTCCCCATACCATCCCTCTGGTTCATCCCAGTGCACCAGCCACGAGCATCCTGTATCATGCATCAAACCTGGACTGGCGATTCATTTCACATATGATAATATATATGTTTCAATGCCATTCTCCCAAATCATCCCACCCTCACCCTCTCCCACAGAGTCCCAAAGACTGTTCTATACTCTGTGTCTCTTTTGCTGTCTTGTATACAGGGTTAAGAAGTCCATCAATAATTCTATAGCACTTTTTGGTGTGTGCTGAATCCTAGCCACTAGACCACCAGGGAATTTTGAGGACTCGTTTGTATGTTACTCATCTCTGTATGTCTCTTATCTTGCTGCTTTTAAAATTCTTTTTTCTTTGATTTCTGATGATTATAATGTGTCTCAGTGTAGCCATATTCATGTTCAGCCTTTTTGGCATCGTTTGAACCTTTTGGATATGGATGCCATTTCTCTCCCCAAGTTTGTGAAATTTTTAGCCATTACCACTTTAAATATACTTTCTGTCCCTTTCTCTTTGCCTTTGTTGTTCTTATAACATGAATATTGTTTCTTCCCATTGTGTACCATAGGTCCTGTAGGCTTTCTTCACTCTTTTCATTCTTTTTTATTTTTGCTCCTCTGATTGGATAATTTCAAATGTTCTTTCTTCCAGGTCGCTAATTCTTTCCTTTTTCCTGCATGATCAAGTCTGCTTTTGAAGCTCTCCATTGAATTCCTAAGTTTAGTTATTCTGTTTTTCAACTCTTAGATCTGTGTTTTTGCTTTTATTATGGTTTCTATTTCTTTGCTGAGCTTCTCATTTTACATATGCATTGTTTTTAAATTTTTTTTGTTCATATGTTCTTATAGTTCACTAAGCTTCTTTAAGAAGATTATTCTGAATTTCTGTTTCTGACAGTTCATGGATCTCCATTGATAGTTACTAGAGCTTTATTATTTTTCTTTGGTACTATCATATTTATCTAACTTTTTATGATCACTGAGTCCTACATTGGTATCTATATATTTGAGTATATGGGCTCCTCTTGCAGACTTACAGTTTCACTTTGGCAGAGTTAGATTTTTACCAGTTCAGACTGAGTTCTGGGTGTGTCTGCTAGCAATATCCTTGGACAGGTGGGGCCTACTATTAGGATTTATTTTTGGGTAAGGCATTTGTTTGACCTCTGAGATTGACATGAGTGGTATGCCACTGGCCAAGAACAGCTGGATAAGACTTTATCTTGTTTCTCTGCCCAAGTGAAGCTGTAGGATGGGTGATTCTTATTTAGATGGTCATGACTGGGTACTATACTCAGTGGGAGGTGCGGCTATGAATTAGTTACCCTGCCCTAGTAGGGCAGAAGGACAAGACACAGGGCCTGTATAGCTTGATGTTTGGAAACTGGAATCTGGCAAGAGTATGCACAGAATTTCCTGACAGGTGAAGCCACTGGTTTTGCTCTGCAGATGGGGAAACTAGATGCAGTCCTCTCTGTTCAAGCACCACTGTAAGCTGGGCTGTTGTATGAGGTGTATCCTGTTTGCTCCGGTGAAGTTCCCTATTTGGGCAATTTGAAGGCTGTTTTCAGCCATGAGTGGGGCAGTCAATTAGTTTCCCTGCCCAGGCACAGCCGTAGATATAGCTCTAAGGTCTTACTGCTTTTGGTGGTCTTAACTCAAGCTGACCCATGCCCTATGTTCCCTGGTTGAATATGGCCACCAGCTTTGCCTTGCAGATTATCAGCTCTGCCTGCACATCTCTGACTTGAGCATTACTGGGTTACCAACTTTCAGATGTTCCCTCTAGCAAGTCTGGTCAAATGGGGCCAGAAGCCAGATCCCACAGAGGATGAGACTGTGACTCATTTGCCTGCCTGAATGGGACAGGGAGGGGCCGCAGCAGGGAACTCACAGTTTTTCTACAGGCTTCCCAGTCAGCAGGGGCTGGGAGCTACCCTCTGCCTCAGGTGAGGCTATGGATTAATTCTCCTGCCTGGGTATAGAAGGGGAACCCTTCACACCTGATACTGCTCCTACGGACATCAGTTTCTGCCCATTCCACTTTTGGCTGGGGCATTGCTAAGTTATACAGCTTCCCCCAAGCTCTTCTGGTCAGTTGGGGCCAGGAGTCATGCTCACACCAGCAGATGTGGCTATGACTCGGCTCGCTTGCCTGACGGTGGGCAAGCCAGTCTCTAGGGCCATCCAAACTCCTTGTTTGA
The DNA here is from genome assembly GCF_049115385.1 of Moschus berezovskii. NCBI lineage: Eukaryota > Metazoa > Chordata > Mammalia > Artiodactyla > Moschidae > Moschus > Moschus berezovskii. The sequence goes on along the minus strand of NC_142471.1, from coordinate 14,575,259 downwards.
GGATCCAAACAAGGTAGACCTGCACCCCGCTGAGTTCCCTGGCCCAAGGGCTCCACTGACTTGACTCTGCAGATGAACAAAGCTGCTGGTTCAGGGCTTACAGAAAGAAGCTTAGTCTGCCGATTTGAGTGCTGATTGTTACAGGCTCCTCCCCTCTTCTCCTTCACAGTCAGATTCCCAGCAGTTGAGCCCTGCAGACTCCCCTGTAATCCCCATGGGGCCAGACCAGAGTAGGGGCTCCCACCAAGCAATCCCCAGCACTAGGAATGATGGGTTGGATGTCCCTCCCAGACTCTCGCTTCCCCTGAAGGAATAGTAGACTCAGGGGAGACCTCTCCATGTGGTGCTGCACTGCCCTGGGGAGGGCCGGCGTGCTGAGCGTGTAGCCACTTCTCCCCTTTCTGTGCAGTTTCTCTTGGTTTCTGTGGTGTGTATGTATATATGGGGTGGTGCTTCAGCCTCATCCCCATGTTCTTGGATTCTCTCAGTTGTGTCTTGTCAATGTATAGTTGTCACATTTTGTTCTATGAAGGGGGATGAAGTCAGGGGTGACCTCTGTCACCATCTTGGTGAAGTCACTGTCCAGCTCATTTCAACACTGAGTAATATTCTGTTGTCTGAATATGCCGTGGTTTATCTGAGTTTTTTAAAGCTATCGTGATTGATTTAGATCGGTCTATACGCCTCCCTCCAAATCCCAGGTTCCCTGTCACTCCGTGTAGTCAAATGATTATCATCATCACTGCTCACAGTTGTTAGTGGCCTCCCATGTGCTGACATTCTGCTGAGAGCTTTGCACATCTTCATGTTATATGATCCTCACAACAGTCCTTTAAGTTGAATTTTATTGTCAGCTCATTTTTACATGTGAGGAAACAGGTTTAATGATGGAAAAGCAGACTGCCCATTGTCGTACACCTAAAGCAGACTTGGCTAGTTGTTTTTGTTTAGATGCTAAGTCGTGCCTGACTCTTTTGCAATCCCACGGACTGTACCCCGCCTGGCTTATCTGTCCATAGGGTTCTCCAGGCAAGAGTGCTAGAGTGAGTATCATGTCAAATGCTATTTGGCTAAAAAGGCATCTGTGGTGTTCACTTTTCCATTCCCAGAACATGTTTCAGTGCCTGACACACAATAGCCAGTTATTAAATAAACTTGGTATTGATTTTTACAAATTGTACTATCGGGTTGAATTATTGTTCTAATAAAATTAAAAGTGAAGGGTTCTCAGGACATGAATTGAAAGTGTCTTTTCTGTGTCCCATATTCCACGGGAGATGGATGCTTTGCAGTATATCAAAACCATTTCATAGATAGAAATATTGAGGCCAATTCAAGTTAACTGCTAGAGGAGATTAGAGTTATGAGAAGAACTTAGACTTCCTGGTTTCTACTACTAACCTCTTCTCGGGCCAATTGAAGTCCTCATTGCTGAGTGTTACTTAGCAGATCTGACTCCCAATGTACTCCAGAATGATCTTTCACTGCCAGCTAGTAGCCTAGTTGTTCCTTCTTAAGTTTCATTTTTTATTATATTTCCTCTTTCCAGTTTGAGGCTATTCTCACTATTTCTAATCAGTTTCATCATTTGGTTTTTAACATACATCAAATCAAATATCAGGACACATATTCATGGAGCAATTATAGCAGATGGGTCACGCTGTGAAATGACACAGAGATGCAGCAGAGCATGCTTTTTGCCCAATTCAGGAGCAACAGACTCTGCATTTGGAAAAAACTAACTGGATCTCACATGTCTCCCATCCTTCTACTTGCTGTCTTAGTTCAGTCACCTCTAGGACTTCCTCCACCTTAACTGGGTATGAAGTGATTATTATTAAACAACAGCACAAGAGAAATGCTGATTATTTCTACCTCTGTGAAAGTGTTCATCACTCAGTCATGTGCGACTCTTTGTGATGCCATGAACTGTAGCCTGCCAGGCTCCTCTTGTCCATGGATTCTCCAGGCAAGAATACTGGAGTGGGTAGCCATTTCTTTCTCCATGGGATCTTCCCAACCCAGGGATCCCAACCTGGGTCTCCCGCATTTCAGGCAGATTCTTTAAAATCTGAACCACCTTATTTTCCATCAAGTACCCTTGAACACAATTCATGTTGGCAAATATTTGCTGGCCATTTACTCTTCTGGTCATTATTTTAGTCACCATCTTAGGCACCAATGAGAAAATAGAAGAATGAAAACTGCATCTATCCTCAAATTGTATTCAGTCCAGTTCAGTTGCTCAGTCATATCTGACTCTTTGCAACCCCATAGACTGCAGCACACCAGGATTCCCTGTCCATCAATACCCAGAGCTTGCTCAAACTCATGTCCATCGAGTTGGTGATGCCACCAACCATCTCATCCTCTGCTGTCCCCTTTTCCTCCTGCCTTCAATCTTTCTCAGCATCAGGGTCTTTCAAAAGAGTCAGTTCTTTGCATCAGGTGGCCAAAGTGCTGGAGCTTCAGCATCAGTATTTCCAATGAATATTCAGGGCTCATTACCTTTAGGATGGACTGGCTTGATCTCCTTGCAGTCCAAGGGAATCTCAAGAGTCTTCTCCGGCACCACAGTTCAAAAGCATTGATTCTTCAGCACTCAGCTTTCTTTATAGTCCAATTCTCACATCCATACGTGACTACTAGAAAAACCATAGCTTTGACTAGATGGACATTTGTTGGCAAAATTATGTCTCTGCTTTTTAATATGCTGTCTGTTCAGTTCAGTTCAGTTCAGTCGCTCAGTCGTGTCCGACTCTCTGCAACCCCATGAATCACAGCACGCCAGGCCTCCCTGTCCATCACCAACTCCCGGAGTTCACTCAAACTCATGTCCACAGAGTCAGTGATGCCATCCAGCCATCTCATTCTTGGTCATCCCCTTCCCCTCCCGCCCCCAACCTTTCCCAGCATCAGAGTCTTTTCCAGTGAGTCAACTCGTCGCATGAGGTGGCCAAAGTATTGCAGTTTCAGCTTTAGCATCAGTCCCTCCAATGAACATCCAGGATTGATCTCCTTTAGAATGGACTGGTTGGATCTCCTTGCAGTATAAGGGACTCTCAAGAGTCTTCTCCAGCACCACAGTTCAAAAGCATCGATTCTTCGGCGATCAGCTTTCTTCACAGTCCAACTCTCACATCCATACATGACCACGGGAAAAACCATAGCCTTGACTAGACGGACCTTGGTTGGCAAAGTAATGTCTCTGCTTTTTAATATACTATCAAGGTTGGTCATAAATTTCCTTTTAATTTCATGGCTGCAATCAGCATCTGCAGTGATTTTGGAGCCCAAAAATATGAAGTCTGACACTGTTTCCACTGTTACCCCATCTATTTCCCATGAAGTGATGGGACCAGATGCCATGATCTTTGTTTTCTGAATGTTGAGCTTCAAGCCAACCTTTTCACTCTCCTCTTTCACTTTCATCAAGAGGCTTTTGAGTTCCTCTTCACTTTCTGCCATAAGGGTAGTGTCATCTGCATATCTGAGGTGATTGATATTTCTCCTGGCAATCTTGATTCCAGCTTGTGCTTCTTCCAGCCCAGCGTGCCTCATGATGTACTCTGCATATAAGTTAAATAAGCAAGGTGACAATATACAGCCTTGACGTACTCCTTTTCTTATTTGGAACCAGTCTGTTGTTCCATGTCCAGTTCTGACTGTTGCTTCCTGACCTGCATTCAGGTTTCTCAAGAGACAGGTCAGGTGGTCTGGGATTCCCATCTCTTTCAGAATGTTCCACAGTTTATTGTGATCCACACAGTCAAAGGCTTTGGCATAGTCAATGAAGCAGAAATAGATGTTTTTCTGGAACTCTCTTGCTTTCTCCATGATCCAGCGGATGTTGGCCATTTGATCTCTGGTTCCTCTGCCTTTTCTAAAACCTGCTTGAACATCTGGGAGTTCACGGTTCACATATTGCTGAAGCCTGGCTTGGAGAATTTTGAGCATGACTTTACTAGCGTGTGAGATGAGTGCAATTGTGTGGTAGTTTGAGCATTCTTTGGCATTGCCTTTCTTTGGGATTGGAATGAAGACTGACCTTTTCCAGTCCTGTGGCCACTTCTGAGTTTTCCAAATTTGCTGGCATATTGAGTGCAGCACTTTCACAGCATCATCTTTCAAGATTTGAAATAGCTCAACTGGAATTCCATCACCTCCACTGGCTTTGTTCATAGTGATGCTTTCTAAGGCCCACTTGACTTCACATTCCAAGATGTCTGGCTCTAGGTCAGTGATCATGTTATCGTGACTATCTTGGTCGGGAAGATCTTTTTTGTACAGTTTTCTGTGTATTCTTGCCACCTCTTCTTAATATCTTCTGCTTCTGTTAGGTCCATACCATTTCTGTCCTTTATCGAGCCCATCTTTGCATGAACTGTTCCCTTGGAATCTCTAATTTTCTTGAAGAGATCTCTTGTTTTTCCTGTTCTGTTGTTTTCCTCTATTTCTTTGCATTGATCACTGAGGAGGGCTTTCTTATCTCTCCTTGCTATTCTCTGGAACTCTGCATTAGGATGCTTATATCTTTCCTTTTCTCCTTTGCTTTTCACTTCTCTTCTTTTCACAGCTATTTGTAATGCCCTCTCAGACAGCCATTCCACCTTTTTGCATTTCTTTTCCATGGGGATGGTCTTGGTCCCTGTCTCCTGTACAATGTCATGAACCTCCGTCCAGAGTTCATCAGGCACTCTATCTATCAGATCTAGTCCCTTAAATCTATTTCTCACTTCCACTGTATAATCATAAGGGATTTGATTTAGGTCATATCTGAATGGTCTAGTGGTTTTCCCCACTTTCTTCAATTTCAGTCTGAATTTGGCAATAAGGAGTTCATGATCTGAGCCACAGTCAGCTCCCAGTCTTGTTTTTGCTGACTGTATAGAGCTTCTCCGTCTTTAGCTGCAAAGAATATAATCAATCTGATTTCGGTGTTGACCATCTGGTGATGTCCATGTGTAGAGTCTTCTCTTGTGTTGTTGGAAGAGGGTGTTTGCTATGTCCAGTGCATTCTCTTGGCAGAACTCTATTAGCCTTTGCCCTGCTTCATTCTGTACTCCAAAGCCAAATTGCCTGTTACTCCAGGTGTTTCTTGACTTCCTACTTTTGCATTCTGCTGCTGCTGCTAAGTCACTTCAGTCGTGTCCGACTCTGTGCGACCCCATAGACGGAAGCCCACCAGGCTCCCCCGTCCCTGGGATTCTCCAGGCAAGAACACCGGAGTGGGCTGCCACTTCCTTCTCCATTGTGTGAAAGTGAAAAGTGAAAGTGAAGTCGCTCAGTCGTGTCCGACCCTTGCATTCTAGTCCCCTATAAATAAAAGGACATCTTTTTTGGGTGTTAATTCTACAAGGTCTTGTAGGTCTTCAAAGAACTGAACAACTTCAGCTTCTTAAGCGTACTGGTCGGGGCATAGACTTGGATTACCATGATATTGAATGATTTGCCTTGGAAATGAACAGACATCATTCTGTTGTTTTTGAGATTGCATCCAAGTACAGCATTTCAGACTCTTTTGTTGACTATGATCGCTACTCCATTTCTTCTAAGGGATTCCTGCCCACAGTAGTAGATATAATGGTCATCTGAGTTAAATTCACCCATTCAAGTCCATCTTAGTTCACTTATTCCTAGAATGTCGATGTTCACTCTTGTCATCTCCTGTTTGACCACTTCCAATTTGCCTTGATTCATGGACCTAACATTCCAGGTTCCTATGCAATATTGCTCTTTACAGCATTGAACCCTGCTTCCATCACCAGTCCCATTCACAACTGGGTATTGTTTTTGCTTTGGCTCCATCCCTTCATTCTTTCTGGAGTTATTTCTCCACTGATCTCTAGTAGCATATTGGGCACCTACCGACCTGGGGAATTCATCTTTCAGTGTCCTATCTTTTGCCTTTTCATACTGTACATGGGGTTCTCAAGGCATGAATACTGAAGTGGTTTGCCATTCCCTTCTCCAGTGGACCACATTCTGTCAGACCTCTCCACCACGACCCGGCCGTCTTGGGTGGCCCCACACAGCATGGCTTTCATTGAATTAGACAAGGCTGGCTAGTTGTCAGATTGGCTAATTGTGTGTGATTGTAGTTTCAGTCTTTCTACCCTCTGACCCCTTCTCTCAGTGCCTACTATCTTACTTTGGTTTCTCTTACCTTGGACGTGGGGTCTCTCTTCAGATTTTATTGCAAGGCATCATTTAATAAACCATGTGAGAGAAGTACATAGAAGGACAGAAATTCACAGAAGGAATGACTCTTTCACCCCAGTAATCAAGAAATCTGCATGATGGAGCTTCCTTTCAATTGGGCCTGCAGAAAAGGATAAGATTTCTCCAATTGTTGAGTGTCAGGGAAGGCTTTTCAGGCTGAGGGAACATGTTCATGGGCTCATGGACATGAGAATGTGCTCAAGGAATGTTCAACTGTTTAATTAGATTGAACAGAAGTGCATGGAGACTAGAAACATAGTGTGGAGAGGCTTGAAAACTATGATAAAGGACAATGATTTGAGGGAGTGGGGAGTGTTGAGCTGGTGATAATTTTCCTATCTGTTACTTTATGTTTCTAGGGAAAAGTGTTATTGGAAGTTCTTTCCCATATAATCTTCCCTATAGCTCCTTCCGCCAAAAATGAAAGTGACAAATCTCATTGCAGTCTTTTCTTACTCATTGGATGTATTATTCATTCATAGTGGGCTATTGCTGAGCTTCACAGATGGAATCCAGGCTTCAGCTTGCCTCCTGTCATTTCTGCTCCCTGCCCAGTGGGCCCTCTCTTCAATTCTTCTCTCTTTCTGTGATGTGAATTCAGGGCCCTGCCTCTAGTAATGAACTCAGGCTGTGCTCCTTCTACCCAGCCATCCTGTGTCAAGGGGGAGGGAACACATACCTCATTATACCTCTTGGCTCAACCATGTTCCCAAACTCAGTTTTATCAGAGAAGCCTCTTTATGAAGGGGACTCAGAGTTAATATTAGGCATGTACTCAGCTGTTAATAAAAAGAAGCACTTCACTTCCCATTTAGATTCTATTTCCTAAGGCCCTCCTCTTCAGCTGTCACTTTCCTTTCTAGGTAAGCCAAACCGTCCTCCTGATAATAAAAGCAGGGAAAATCTAAGAATCAGCCTCCATACTTCCCACTCATCTTTCACTGCAACCCAGAGGGAAAGTGTCCATCACTTCCTTGTGCCAGGGCAGGATTCAGGCAACAATGCTGTTAAGTATAACTGGGAAACAATATCGATAAGCACCTGTGTAGTAGTCTTAACACCTACCCTGACTTCTGTGAAAGTGGTAAAAACAAAACAAAACAGGCTGTAAGATGTACCCAGGAACCCTGTGATCACACAGCTTCCATTTAACTCTGTTTGCAGAACTCTTACTCTTTCCCTTAGCATCATTTTTCACATGTGCCTATAAAGTGAAAGTGAAGTCTCTCAGTCGTGTCCGACTCTTTGCAACTCCATGGACTGTAGTCCACCAGGCTCCTCTGTCCATGGAATTTTTCAGGCAAGAGTACTGGGGTGGGTTGCCATTTCCTTCTGCAGGGGATCTTCCCGACCCAGGGATGGAAGCTGGGTCTCCTGCACTGCAGGCAGACGCTTTACCATCTGAGCCACCATGGAAGCTCCACGTGTCTATAAACAGCTTTCAAATCCTAGAACTCCCACCCCGGCAACACCTCTATTGACCGTTTACTTCATTTGCATGTAGGTGTTTTTCTCATGATCAATTTGGTAACATGAGGAGGAGCCCTGCTTGTCACCCGTGTCCTACCCTTAACGGCGAAACATGTCTATTCCATTAACCTTCACAGTGTCCTTGACTCACCTTTCTTTGTGGTTGCACAGCTCAAACATTCTGTGAATTCGTCTCATTTTTGTTTCTCCACGAGGTCTTTTGTAATCTGTACACATTACTCTGAATCCATAGACTTCACCCATTCTTTTCTTATTATTAACTCTGGTAGATTTCTCCTTCCTACTAGGGATAATCAGTCTGATCAACATTACCTTTTCAGTAGGGCCCACCTATCTTTCTAAATACCTTAGCTTTCTCTAGAAAGGTGCCATTCATGATATTTTTCCTATTTATTCTTTTTCTTGTCTTTTTCTCTTCTATTACATTGCAAAAAGAATATAATGCTAACAGGATAATTATGAAGACCCTGTTATTATAATCCCTCCCTCTAAATAGTTTAAAACATTAGCTGTCCCAACCTCATCTTCCAAATGGTGCTCTGGAGTGACCTCAGAACACTGCAAGGTGCGGCTTCACTCACCCTAAAGTGATTCGGTGAAAACCTCACCTCTGTGATAATTATGTCAGGACTGGGCCATGACCTAGCTCAAATCCACATAGACTTCTATAAAAGTGTGTGGTTCCAGACATCTGTGATGTGTGTCCAATGTGTGAGTTTCTGAGCTGTTAATTTCTGTCCTGGATGCTGTTCACACAATATTTTACCTCAGATTGTTGAAGCCTAAGTTACCAGGGTCATATACTAATGAAAAGCAATTTGTATCACATGGTCAGTTACAAAAAGCACAACAAGGTCCAAATACACACCCAGTTGTCCGGTGAGGATAGGATACTCTGGAGTAAGCAATTGACCCTCCCACACATTAAACCCATCCTGAACCACTTACTCTATAAGATCATGATCTCAAATTGCAGGTTCAATTGCTTGAGATCACCCTACCCTTATCAGTAATAGTCAAAGTATGTGAAGAACAATTTAATAGATCATAATGATTATGACTCTTTCATTAATCACTAACCATGTGACAGAAACTGTGCTAAGTACTTCACAGAGCCATTATTTAACTTAATGATGATCATCAGTCCTCCACAGAAAATGCCTCCTATGGGGACAAAGCAAGTACCTGGTTCCCTGGTACCATTCAGAGTTTTATGAAAACCATACAGAAAACCTTGTCTTGAAAAGACAGAGGCTGATGCCTGATATTCCACCACTGGATCTTCATTCCTTTGGATTAAGGTATTATTTCTGGACGTGTTACTAACAGCCACTTTGGGAATTAAAAGAAATTCTTGACATTCACACCTAAACAGGACTTTCCCCTCCCTTCCCCAGGTGACCATATTTGATCTGAAAGCAAAACTAATTTGTTGAGGAAAGGGACACAGGTTGGAGAACCTAAGAAAGTAGATATAGGAAGGGAAACTGGGGGCTCTGGAAGATCAAGGGAAAGCTGAGGGCAGAGCTCTCAGGGGTAAGGTATTTATTCTACAGCTTTTCTCAGAGGTAACTTTGCTTCTCTCCTATGCAAAAGAATTAAATGTGCAAGGAGGAGGTGAATTTAGCTACCGCAGAAGAGATTTAACTAGGCTATAAAGAAGAACTTCTTCCTAGTGGTTTTTGTTCTCTGATATTTGACCCCCATGAAAGCAAAATTCCATGTGCCTACCAACTTTGAATTCTTCTTTCCCATTTCTACATGTGTTTCCCACTTCCTTCTGGGTCAGTGTCTGGATTTTATGGTCTAGAGAAATGCAAATAACAGAGATTACTAATGGTATTAGATTATAGCTTTAGGAGGTATCTTGATTATAATTATTTGAACCATACACTGCTAAGAGAAAAGTAAATGCCACTCTCTCCATAAACTGACCACGTAGGAGACGATTCTGCCTCTTTCCACTTTCCAACCTCAATATCAAAAGCACTGTGAGCAGTTTCTCAGCCAGTCCCAACCTAATCACATCACCTTCCACTCTGGCTGGGCACCACCTGGAGTTTTGCAGCACTCTCTGGAATGTGTATGTCTCGTCTCATTTGTTCGGGTGTTAACACCAGATGCAGAGTGCTGGCTGGTGGGAGACTGACTGACTTGACCTGCACTCAAGAGTCACTGTCTCCTTTGTCAGTAACTAACCAGAGTGGGAGAGAGAGAGCAATCCGTCTCTTGCTTTGGTATAAACAGGTGTCAGGGTGCAGATTCTTCTGCACAGGTACCACGGAGAAGAGAGACTGCTGACTGCCCGCAGGAGGCCTGGCAATGTCTGGGTTACACACACACAGTGTGCACACAGTAGGGACTCAGGAAAGAATTTTGAATAAGTAAATGCAGAGAATCCAGAGTCAGTGATGGAGTGAGAGGGTCCAAAGAAGGATGAACTTCAAGAAATAACTTTTTTTAAAAAAACCCATCATTGAACCATGAGAGTTTTTGATGGTTGATGTTCTTTCTCTCCCTCTCTGGCCTCTCTCCCCCAGGCTATTCCAAAACTGGTTCTCAAGAGTCACTCCCAGAAATGAGGGCACTAGAGAAGCGCCCCCCTCACACTCTCTTCCCACCTCTGTGTGCTGCAGGAGCCATCCTGAAGGGCAGGGAGGCAAAGCTCATGGGGCAGGACAGGGAGGGGACTTCTGAAAGGACCCTGATGGCTGCCTTCCAGGACAAATAGTCTGCCTTTGATTGTGACATTTAGGAGCCCTGATCATGAACCAGATTGCCTGGGTTTGAATCCTAGCTCCATCATCCACGAGCTGTGTGAAATTTATTGGGCAGGTTATTTCATCTCTCTGATCCTCAGTTTCCTTATCTGTATAATAAGGCTTAAAAGGTACTGACCTTTTTGGGATGTTATGGCATTAAATGTGTTGGTATCTGTGATGCTCTGAAAACAATCTCTGGCATGTACAAAATAGTCAATGCTATGAATAAATTAGTTAAATAAATTATTCAATAATAGTATAAAAACAAAGTAATGAGAAAGAGAAGGGCAGCCCCCTAGTATCTGAGAGAGGTACTTGGCCTCCCGCCAGAACTCCTTCTCCAGCGGAACATAAGCAGTTCTGCTCAACGCCAACATCAGACAAGGCCATTCAGGGACTGTGATGAATTGAAACAGTAAGACCATTCTGTCACCATGTCCGAACAGACAAAACGTGAGCATTGTCCAAACCTCAAAATTCCAAACATCCCCTCTCCTAGCTAATATGAGCCACTGCTTGTTGAATTTTTACATATTACAGCTTTATGCTATGCTGCATCCTTCAAGGTCAAATGTATTAAGGAACCCAGTCAGAATTACGCCTGCTTCCTGCCAACATCCAACCCAGAGCAGATTCTCTCTTCCTTCAAACTCTTCCCCCAAATCACCCAACACCAGCCCAGATCCCAAGAAGGCCTTTTTAATGCCACTTACTGAGACACCCTCATAGTGCCCCATAGGTGTTTTCTCCCTCTCTGCAATGGGGAATAAACCCAGTTGTCAGCTTCAGATGTGTTTCTAGTGAGTTTGGTTGGAGGACATCTACAGCCACCTTACGTGAAAAATTCACAAGGAACTCTCTACGTCAGATTTTTGAAATGTGCTTTGTAATTGTTTTTTCCAGCAATTTTTATATATCATTTATGGCTTTATTGGGTCTTCATTGCTGCACGTGAGCTTTCTCTAGTTGCAGAGAGCAGGGCTTCTCTTCCTTGCAGTACACAGGCTTCTCACTGCAGTGTCTTCTCGTTGCAGAGCACTGGCTCCAGGGCGCACTGGCTCCAACAGTCGTGGCACACAGACTCAGCTGTTCCATGACAGGTGGGATCTTCCTGAACCAGGGTTACAGCCCACGCCCCTGCACTGGCAGAAGGATTCTTACCCTCTGGACCATCAGGGAAGTCTTCCAAGAGTTTTTGAAGCATTGCTCTGGAAAGACTCCTGGGACAAGAGGGAGGAAGAAGTGAACACTTATTGAGCACGTGCTAATTGAAAGGTACTACGTCATGTATGGATGTGAGAGTTGGACTGTGAAGAAAGCTGATCGCCAAAGAATTGATGCTTTTGAACTGTGGTGCTGGAGAAGACTCTTGAGAGTCCCTTGGACTGCAAGGAGATCCAACCAGTCCACTCTAAAGGAGATCAATTCTGGGTGTTCATTGGAAGGACTGATGCTAAAGCTGAAACTCTAATACTTTGGGCCACCTCATGCGAAGAGTTGACTCACTGGAAAAGACTCTGATGCTGGGAGGGATTGGGGGCAGGAGGAGACGGGGACGACAGAGAATGAGATGGCTGGATGGCATCACCGACTCTGTGGACATGAGTTTGAGTGAACTCTGCGAGTTGGTGATGGACAGGGAGGCCTGGCGTGCTGTGATTCATGGGGTCGCGGAGAGTCGGACACTACTGAGCGACTGAACTGAACTGAACTGAGGTGAGATTCTTAAACCTGATTATTGTACTTAACTTTCAGCAAAACCCTGGGCAGCAGGTATTTGTTAATTACATTTTACAGCTACAGAGCCTGAGTGTCAGAGAGGCCAAATAACTTGCCCCAAAGTAAAGACAAGCTGATAAGTAGGCTAAATCCAGTGGTCAATATTTAGTCAGTAGCAAAGCTTAATTTCATCAGATCTCTAGGAAAAGCACAGCAGAATGTTTGTGATCAAACTGGCACAGTTCAAAGATACATCAGACCTGTTCCCCTACCCTGAAGGAGGGGTGGAAGTGTAAGTGGGACTGGGGAGACCTGAAGCATTCCATGCCGTCTTCCCCTTCCTGCGATAATTGCAGTTTCTTCTTGATTGGTTGAGAATGATGCATATGGAAGCCACAGCCCTTACACTCTTTCCCATGTCAGGGCTTCTTTAGGTTCTGTAGTGATTAGAGAAATCAAAGCCTGCAAATCTCCCAGGAAGGCTGAAGTGCCAACCACCCATTTTCAGATCCTGGTGAGTGCAAACTCTCTGGAAGAGACTGACTCCCCTCTGCAGGAAATCCTCAGTACTTGGTAAATAACAAAACACTTATATCATCCTATTTTTCCTTTGAATGGTTTCTGATCTTTGCAACTCTCAGAATTTAGCCAGGTACTATTCCTCTCAATGCCATGACTTCTTGTCACGTTGACTGTTTCATCTGACCTTTCCCCTGACACATGTCATGACAAACCTAGGGTATCTTAGAAAATAAATTGTGGGCTACTTAAAGGGTTCAGAAAGCAATTCTCAGTGAGGGTTTGAACCTTTGTTTGATTAAACACTGCCTCCTTCCTACTCAGTGCCCTAGGCGAAAGAAAACAATTCTCCTTCTCCTGTGGCCTGCTCTGTCACAAGAGTCTAACATCTCTTTTCCCCCTGTACACCCATCTCAAAATTTTATTCCTGAGGTCCCATTTGATATTTGCTGGGAGTATCAACCTGGTTAGAGGGAAAAGAAGTGAGTTGTAGTTTAAATATCATAAAGAAGCAGATGATCCAAGGAAGAAGAGAGGACCTGCAGACTGCTTTGCAAAGGCACTAGGCAGATTGAGCAAGAATTTATTGGCAGTCACTGGCCAGACCACATGGCCCTATGAGTCCATCATTTGCTTCACACACACATGGCCCAGCCTAAGCAGGAGGCAAGGCAGAAAGGATTCTTTTATGATTCTGGCTTCCCTAAAACTCTCCACAAAAACAATAATGATAAAATTATATGCCAAACTGGCTGTTTATTGAATGAAGACTAGTCTATGGGCCAAGTGTGGCTCAGAGGGAGCTCGATGTGTCTTGCCAAGAAGAGGCAATGGGCCAAAGGAAGCATTCTCCCCAATCACTGTTCCAGTAAGAAGACCTATGTCTAATCCCCCAAATCAGGTCACCTCTCCTCATTCATTTTCCTGAACAGCTTAATGTGACAGGCACAAAAATGGAAAGGAAGTTGGACTGGCCAAGTGTTTCTGAGCATTCACAGAGAGCTGGATCAACCTTAGAGGCAAGAACAGCTGCATAATTTGTGGGCCCAGTGCAAACTGAAAATGTGGAATCTCTTATTCTGAAATCATTAAGACTTTGAAGATGGCAGCATCAGAGCATTAAACCAAGTGCAAGGCCCATCTAAGCATGTCTATGGAACTGGCTGTGCCCAGAACCAAGAGATCCGGCGAGGTAGGAAGAATAATGGGAGGCACAATGAGACACATCCTGTTTTTGTTTGTTAGGGAACATACCTGTCTTAGCCCAAAGAGGCAGGTTTGATGGTAGACTTCATGTACCCTGACAGTCCAGGGAGAGAATTATTTTAAACCCCAGGGGAGCATGGGCTTCCAGATGCACTGTCATCTCAGTGTTTTCAGCAGCCAGGTGTCACTTCCTGCTACAGGTTACAATTCACATCTCTTCACGGGAGGCAAACTGTTGGTGTACAAAAGGAGAAAGAATATGGGGGTGTCAGAATGTGGCAGACCATTACGTCTAATGATGAACTTAAGGACATGGAAGCTCAGATTTAGCATACAATAGGAACTTTAATAAGGTAAACTTCAGTTTTAAAGTGGTGGAATTGAGGACTTTATGAACTGGGGGAAGGGTAGAATTCTAATAATGTAATTTTACTCCACCCAAGGACAGTGTCCAACCCACTAATCTATTCTTCAAACCACTGCCTTACACAAATCTTCAGGAAATCTGTGACTGATTTTTGGATTATCTTGCAACTGATGTCTACATGGATGTTTTTTAAAGTTCTAGGGAACTGAAAGTGCGTTTTATTCAAAAGGTGGTTGTTAGGCTTGAATTTGGAATAGAAAAGTGTTACATTGGAAATGATTATTTAACAGTGATCTGGTCCAGTGGTTACAAAAGACTGATTCTCTATGCTGATGTGACAGAACCATCTGTGAAGCTATTAGAAAAATATAAATTCCCTGAAATTTTCTCCAGAAAATTTTCAGTCATTAGAGTAGAGCTGGGGAATCTGTATTTCTATAAAACTATCAATTTTAATTTAGTAAACATTAGAAAGAAATAACATGAGCAGAAGTCTCACAAGTCACAAAGTAGGAATCAGTCTTTGCAGCTCATACCTAGATGGACCTGGGTCTGAGAGCCAAGAGTGAAAGTATCATCATACAAGACCCTTGAGGGACTTCCCCGGTAGCCCAGTGGCTAAGACTCCACACTCCCAATGCAGGGAGCCCAGGTTGGATCTCTGGTCAGGAAACTAGATCCCACATGCCCCAGTTAAAAAAGAAAAGATCCTGCAGGCTGTGATGAAGATCCCGAAGGCTGTGATGAAGATCCCAAATGCTGCAACTCAGACCCAGGGTTTTATTTGTTTTTAAATAAATAAATATATATATAAAAAAAGACAAGACCCTCTGAGCTGGCACAGGACTGTACACAGACAGGCTCACACAACCAGGCAGAACTGTGTACATCTGCAGGATGCCGATGTATTTATTTACAAAGGAAGACTTTGTGTCCAAGCTCTGATCATTGTTTGACTTCAAACTTGCTGTGTCATCTTCCCCATTCTTTCTACCATGAGCCGGGTGGTGTTCTGTCTGTCCCCCATCTCTCTCCCAGCTAACAGTGAGAAGTCTTAGAAAATCTGAGCAGCCCTTGGAAAGGGAGCTTCTTCACGAAGCCTTGTAATTTCAGGCGTTCCTTTTTTGACCAAAGGCATTTCCACAGCCTGGCTGGAGGATCTGGAGGCAGAACACCTCCAAGGTCCACAGACACAAACCCAGGGATCTTGTCCTCTGGTGATGTGGCCTCGGCCTTACCTAGCATGTTCCCCCTATTTCCCTGTTTCCCTTTTCAGTATTTGATTTGATTCCTTTCCCTTGCGTGTGAACAGTTGGTCCTCATAAACCCCAGGCGGCTTGGAGTTGGTTTGTTACCATCACTCCACAAGGCGCTCCATTCGGTTCCAGCAGGCACATTGGTTTGGACATCCTCTTCCCATAGCTGTCAGTTCATTTCTCTAGGCTGCAGCTGGAGTGGCCACTGTTCGGGATTTGGTTTCCCTTTCTGCTGCTGAACGTGTA
The DNA here is from genome assembly GCF_049115385.1 of Moschus berezovskii. Taxonomy (NCBI): domain Eukaryota; kingdom Metazoa; phylum Chordata; class Mammalia; order Artiodactyla; family Moschidae; genus Moschus; species Moschus berezovskii. Next base: position 14,559,471 of record NC_142471.1, on the reverse strand, counting down.
TCTGTGTCACTGCCTGTGGTGGGTATTGGGATGATTCCTCTCTTTAGTGAATTGTTAAAATCAATTTCCAAGAGTATCCTTAAGAGGTCAAGGTCTAATGTCTGCTAATAAAGAACGACTCTGAACAAAGTGGCCCGGATTAGCCTTGCAAGGTGAAAATGACGATGGGCCTGCCTCCAAAATGCTGTAATGTTACATGCCAGCGTCTGCCTTGGAACCCTACAAGCCACCATCTTGAGAACATCAAAGGGAATATTTTTCGCTTCCAGAGCATGCCAGATCCTAGAGGCACTGCCACACAAAATAAACTGTCCTCTAAGTGATTGAAAATGCTATTTCCCCTCAATTGTAGGAAAGCATAAATAAATGGGACAGCGTGAGATCGAGAAAGCAAGGGGAGAATTTGATACATTGAACACATGGGAGGCACACCCGATATTTCTCTGGGAGATTTAGTCAACTTACTACATCTTAAAGACTCTTGAAGGCACATCCAAATTCTTTGTAGGCTGGTGCAGCTGCTAGAACAAGGGGACAACACTCAGTAATTCCACATGTATCTTTTTAAATACATTTTTAAGCTTTCTGTTACAAAAAAAAAAAAAAACCAACTTCCGACAATTGAGTCCTCTAAGAGTGATTAGGTATGTGGATAGGTATGCATTTGAGAACTGTTTATTCCTGGTCTACAATAAGTACAGGAAATGAGAATAAGCATTTAGAAATGTTTATAGTAACTTTATACTGCCATACTGTTTTTACTGTATTTTATAGCTGTATTAGTCACATGAGTTCATTTTTTCAAATACATTTTTAAAACTAGCTTTTTAATCACATATGGTTTGGGAAATAATGGAATAACACCTGTGTTTGCTACACTCTGTCCATGGAATTCTCCAGGCCAGAATACTAGAGTAGGTAGTCCTTCCCTTCTCCAGGGGATCTTCCAGACCCGGGGACTGAACCCCAGTCTCCTGCATTGCAGGCAGATTCTTTACCATCTGAGCCACCGGGGAAGCCCCATGTTTGTATAACCTAGATTTGTTTCTAAAAAACTAGCATAAATACAGAATACTTCATGTATGAAGAGGACATAAAACTAGGCACTTAAGATTTGCTTTTAAATTATTTCTTTAACTTTCTACCTGGCTTCTCTATCTTGTTAGCTTATTATATTATTGCCTTGAAAGGGGTGTCACCAAGAAAGTAAGAGATCCATTTTTGCATATTTCTACTTCCTAATTCATGGATATTCCAAAATGTTTGTATACACTAGGCTTTGAAAAATACAAGGGCAAAAGTCTAACCTTTATCATTCCTGGAATACTCTTTTCTAACTCAGTTCTGTGTTCTCTGATATTTTTAACAAATCCATTCTTTAAAGACATCATTATAGTGGATTGCCTTATTTAAAATTTATTTTATGAAGGTAACAACTGTAATTTTCCTTAAAGCTACCCTGTTCTCATATTTTTGATGGAAAATTTTAAGGTAGTTTTACATGTTCTTAAAAGATTTTAAATATATAAGAAAAAGTAATAGAATAGAACTGCTCCCCTTGTTTAGAGATTTAATTCAGGTTTGTGAAACAGAAGGTTGCAGGACTTTTCATTGTGGAGACTCAGCCCATAGGAAGAATTTAAGTAGAGCAACCTCATTTGGCTGTTATTAGTGTCAGTTAAAGACTCTGGCGAAGAGGGGGGAAAATAAAGGAAGTGTCACCCACCCACATCAACAGACTTAAAAACCTGGAAAACTTGATTCACAGAGATTTTACATCATATTGCATCAGCAGTTTGGACAAAGAGTCAGTAGTCCTTCAGTGAAAAGTTTGTTTGAACATAAACTGTTTTCTAGATGTTTTGCTAAAGTCTTGTAATGTCCAATTCCCACAACCTCTCTATGAGGGATTAAGAAGCACTGGACACAATGAGTTCAGAGTCATTTGTTTTCTCTGGCCTTGAAAAAAAGGAGGAGGCACACACACACCAAATTATTGATCTACTCTGTTTTTCCTCTTGTAGTTCATCCAAACATTCTATTATGAAGTTGAAACTTTTCAGTTACTGTAATTTTTTCCTAAAGATTCTGGTTCCCACACTGAAATTCTGCTTCCACAGTCAGATTCAGAATCCAGTTCCCAAAATCTGTTCCAAAACATTCGTGGCGTAACCCTTGAGAAAGGGAACTTCAAGCTCCACTTGTCTCCTTGCAGAATGAGTCAGAGTATTTTTAAAAGCAACAAAAAATGTGAAATCCCTTGATGAAGTGTTTTTGAAGTGTCCTGACCACATCTGTAGAAATGGTCAAATATTATCTAACTCAGTTCACTTTTTAAAGTGGAAAACAAGTAAACTTAGCACGAATCCAGGCAAATGATTCCTTCTAAAATAAAAGAAAAGCTCATTATATACACACAAAGGAACTTGGTGTTAAACCCTGGGGTAGTGGTGGGCCCAAAGGAAGGAGAGTGAAATTGGTGAAAACCAGGGTGTAGGACTGAGGTGACTTACAGGGGCAAAATGCCATCTGGAAGTAATGAGAAACTCAGGGAACATGACAATTAGCCACAAAATTTATGACTGTTAGAATTTGCTGCTTATCCTTTCCACACATTCAGAGAGTTCTGTTATCAACGTTCTGATAAGTCAGAGATTTTAGAGAATCAAAATAAAGAGCAATAAGATACAGTACAGATTTCTGTACAAAGTGTAAAACCCTCTACCTTCACCTTATCAAAGTGTTCCGACTTCAGTCTTAATCTTTCTGGAGGCAGATCCCTGAGACAGGAGTTTACAGTCCTCGTGACTAATGTTCTGGCCCAGGAAATGGGCTTCCCCTCCTGACGCAGAAGGCAGATGAACACAGTGAAGATGCCTGGTGGCAAAGAAATCACCCATGCAATGAAAGGAACACCCAGTTAGTAATAATGAGCTGCTGTTGCTTCACTGTTCGCTGTGTGTCACATATTATGTGGGGTGATTTACACAGGGCCCTTCTTTACCTTTTCAACCATTCTAGAAGGTAGGTATTATTTCCATTTTATGGGGTGAGGACTTTGAGGCAAAAAGGGATTCTCCTGAGATCTAAAGATAAGATCCGAATGCATGTTTGTCAAAGTATAAAGTCCAACCTCTTCACCACTCAGCCAAACTACCTGAAAGTTATCTGAATGGCTGTTTGAGGTCAGGAATGGAAATTACTTATCTGGAACAGGATTGTAAGAGAAAAAACAGAATCATGGCCTCTGGCAATGACTGGAATTATATTGTGTTGAAAAACCTTCAGTATAGTATCAAAATTAGCTTAAATGCACACTAACATAATTGAATATATTTAATTAGTAAGTACTAACCTGGCATGATTCGTGGGGTCGCGGAGAGTCGGACACGACTGAGCGACTGAACTGAACTGAACTGAACTGAACCTGGCATGCTGCAGTCCATGGCATTGCACCAACTTTTTGCAACCCCTTAGACTGTAGCCTGCCAGGCTCCTCTCTCCATGGAATTCTCCAGGCAAGAATACTGGAGTGAGTTGCCATTCCCTTCTCAAGGGGATCCCAACCCAGAGATGAGACCCAGGTCTCCTGCATTACAGGCGTTTTCTTTACTGTCTGAGCCACCAGGGAATCCCCAAATCCTGTCCAGGGACAGGACAAATCCTAAGCTAATTTAATAATGTATACCAAGACTTATATAACTAGGAAAATGAAATACCCTTGGAAACAGTCATCCAAGGAGACTTCATTTATTCCATTGTTCAGTGTCTTTGGGAGGTCTGTTTTTTAAAAAACAACTATACTTCTTATGCTGTACAATATATCCTGCAGATTGTTTTATACATAGTAGTTTGTGCCTCTCAATCCCCTGTTGCCCCCCTCCCCTCTCTCCACTGGTAACCTCTAGTTTGCTGTATTTTTAGATTCCACATATAAGTGATGTCACACAGTATTTGTCTTTCTCTGACTTATTTCACTTAGCACAATACCTTCCAAGTCCATTCATGTTGCTGGAAATGACAAAATATTCTTCTTTCATGGCTGAGTAGTATTATATTGTGTATATATACTGCATCTTTAACCATTCATCTCTTTATGGACACTTAGGTTGCTTCCATATCTTGGCAGTTATAAATAATGCTGCCATGAATACTGGCATGTATCTTTTTGAATTACTGTTTTTGGGTTTGGGGGATATATACCCAGGAATGGAATTTCTGGATCATTTGGGAGTTCTATTTTTAGTTTTTAAAGAAACTTTTGTACTGTTGTACAATGGCTGCATGCATTTGCATTCCCACCACCAATGAACAAGAGTTCCCTTCTCCCCACATCCTTGCCACCACATTTCTTATTTGATGTTAGCTATTATAACAGGTATAAGGTGATATCTCATTGTGGTTTTGATTTGCATTTTCCCCATGATTAACAATATTGAGCATCTTTTCATGTGTCTGTTGCATATCTTTTTAGGTCTTCTGCTCATTTTTATTTGGATTATTTGTTTTTTGATGTTGAGTTGTATGATCTGTTTATATATTTTGGATTTTAACTCCTTTCCAGTCATATCAATTGCAGATATTTTCTCCCATTCAGTTTGTTCTCTCTTCATTTTATTGATGGTTTCCTTTTCTGTATTTAGGTCCCATATGTTTAATTTTGCTTTTATTTCTTTTTGCCTGAGGAGACAGATCCAAAAAATTGCTGCAATTAACATCAAACAGTATTCTGCCTGTGTTTTCCTCTAGGAGTTTTATGGTTCCCAGTGTTACATTTAGGTTAATCCAGATTTAGTTTATTTCTCTATATGATGTTAGAGAATGTTCTCATTTCATTCTTTTATATGCAGTTGTCCAGTTTTTGCAGCACCACTTATTGAGGAGACTGTCATAAACTAATTGACCATAAGCGCATGGGTTTATTTCTGGGCTCTCTATTCTGTTTCATTGATCTATGTGTCTGTTTTTTGTGCCAGTACCATACTGTTTTTATAACTGTACCTCTGTAAAATAGTTCAAAGTCAGCATGATTTCTCAGCTATATTTTTCTTTCTCAAGATTGTTTTGGCTATTCAGGGTCTTTTCTGTTTCCATATAAGTTTTTTAAATTATTTGTTTTACTTCTGTGAAAAATGCCACTGGTAATTTGATAGGGATTGCACAGAATAGGTAGATTGCCATGAGTAGTATGGTCATTTTAACAATATTAGTTCTTTCAATTCAAGAACACAGTATATCTTTCCATCTGTGCTGTCTTCAGTTTCTTTCTCCAGTGTCTTATAGTTTTCTGAGTACAGGTCTCTTATCCGGTAGGTTTATTCCTAGGCATTTTATTCTTTACGATACAGTGGTAAATGGGACTGTTTAACTAGATGATTATTGCTGCTAAGTCACTTCAGTCGTGTCTGACTCTGTGCAACCCCATCGACGGCAGCCCACTAGGCTCCCCTGTCCCTGGGATTCTCCAGGCAAGAACACTGGAGTGGGTTGCCATTTCCTTCTCCAAGATGATTATTACTGAATAAAAATACAGGATTTCTGTATAATAATTTTATATCTTGCAAATTAATTTTGTATCTTACTGAATTTATTGATGAGCTCTAGTAGTTTTCTGGTAGTGTCTTTTAGGATTTTTTTATGTATAATATCATGTCATCTGCAAACAGTTACAGTTTTACTTCTTCCTTTCCAATTTGGATTCATTTTATTTTTCTTGTCTTTTGTTGTAGCTAGAACATCCAATACTATGTTGAATAAAAGTGGCAAGAGTGGGCATACTTGTCTTGCTCCTAATCATACAGGACATTTTTTCAACTTTTCATTATTGAGACAATGTTAGCTGTGGATTTGTCATGTATGGGCTTTATTACATTGCCCACTTTCTGGAGAGTCATTATCATAAATGGGTATTGAATTTCATCAAAAGCTTTTTCTGCATCTCTTAGGTGGTCATATGATTTTTATTCTTCAGTTTCTTGGTATGGTATATCACACTGATTGATTTGCAGATACTGAGAAATGTTTGCATCCCTGGGACAAATCCTAGTTGATCATAGTATATGATCCTTTTAATTGTTTTTATTGCTGGATTTGGTTTGTTAATATTGTGTTGAGGATTTTTGCATCTATATTCATCACTGATATTGGCCTGTAATTTTTTTTTTTGAGATATCTTCTGCTTTGGATATCAGGGTGATGATGGCCTCATAGAAGGAGTTTGGAAGTGTTCCTTCTTTGGCAATTTTTGGAATTGCTTGAGACGTATAGATATTAACTCTTCTCTAAATGTTTGGTAGAATTTACCTGTGAAGTCATCCAGTCCTAGAATTTTGTTTTTTTCAGAGTTCGTAAATTACTGGTTCAGTTTCATTACTGATAATTTGCCTGTTCATATTTTCTATGTCTTCTGGTTCAGTTTTTCGAGATTGTACGTGTCTAACAATTTGTCCATTTCTCCTATGTTGTGTCTTTTGTTGGCATTTAGTTGTTCATGGTAGTCTTTTACAGTTATTGTATTTCATGGTCAGTTGTACCTTCTTTTTCATTTCTGATTTTATTGATTCAGGCCTTCTCCATCTTTTTTTCTAGATGAATCTTGTTAAAAATATATTGGTTTTATTTTTTCAAAGAGTCAGCTTTCAGTTTCATTGATCTTTCTATTATTTTTTAGTCTTTATTTTATTGTTTCTGCTCTGAGCTTTATGATTTCTTTCCTTCTACTAACTTTGAGTTTTGTTTGTTGTTCTCTATTTAGGTATAACTTTTGTTTATTTAAGGCTTTTCTGATTTCCGGAGGTAACCTTGTATTGCTAATATACTTCCCTCATAGAACTGCTTTTTCCATGTCCTATAGGCTTTGGATCATCATGTCTTCATTTCTGTTTGTGTGTATTTTTTAATTTCCTTTTTGTCTCTTCAGTAATCCATTGGTTGTGCAGTAGTATATTGTTTAATCTTCTTGTGTTTGTGCTTTTTCAGTTTTATTTTTTTCTCCTGTAGTTGCTTCTAAACTCTTAGGGTTGTGGTTGAAAAAAGTGCTTGCTATTATTTTAGTCTTAATTTACTGAGGTTTGCCTAGCATGTGATCTATCTTGGAGAATGTTCCATGCACTCTTAAAAAGTGTATCCTGCTGCTTTTGAATGGAATGCTCTATAAATGCCAATTAAATCCATCTGGTCTAATGTGTTATTTAAGGCCAGTGTTTTCTTATGAGTTTTCTGTCTGGATGGTCTCTTCATTTATGTAAATGGGATGTTTAAAGTCTCCTACTATTATTGTTTGGCTGTCAGTTTCTCCTTTTAAGTTTGTTAATAGTCCCTTATATCTTGAGATGCTCCTGTGTTGGGTGTAAATATATTTACAATTGTAATGTTTTATTCTGGGGCTGATTCCCAGATCATTATTTGATCTTTGTTTCTTATAATAGTCTTCAAAGTCTATTCTGTCTAATATGAGTATTGTTACTCTGACTTCCTTGTGATTTCCCTTTGCATAAAGTAACTTTCTCCATTCCCTCACTTTCAGTTTGTGTGTTTCTCCAGATCTGAAGTGAGTCTCTTGCAGGCAGCATATATACAGGTCTTGATTTTTTAATCCATTCAGCCATTTTGTGTCTTTTGATTTAAAATCCATTAACATTTAAAGTAATTATAGCTGTTATGTTCTTATTTTGTTACTTGTTTAAACGTCAGCTACTTTGTAGATCATTTTTCCCCATTTCTTTTTCTTTTGTGATTTAATGGCTATTTTTAGTGTTGTGTTTGGATTCCTGTTTCTTTTTTGTGTATACACCTACTACAGATTTTTCATTTGTGGTTACCATCAGGTTTTTATATATATACAGGTTTTTATAGTTTTTATATTATTGTTTTCAGTTGCTGATATGTTATTTTCAAATGCATTAAAAATCCTGCATCTCTGCTTTCCTCCCCTCATTACTGCCACAAAATTACAAAATGAACAGTTCGTTGGAAAAGGCAAACATACCGTAAAGTAGGAAATTATCCACACAAAAAACTAGTTCAGTTCAGTTCAGCCGCTCAGTCGTGTCCGACTCTCCGCGACCCCATGAATCACAGCACGCCAGGCCTCCCTGTCCATCACCAACTCCCAGAGTTCACTCAAACTCATGTCCGCAGAGTCGGTGATGCCATCCAGCCATCTCATTCTCTGTCGTCCCCTTCTCCTCCCACCCCCAACCTTTCCTAGCATCAGAGTCTTTTCCAGTGAGTCAACTTGTCGCATGAGGTGGCCAAAGTATTGCAGTTTCAGCTTTAGCATCAGTCAAGGTTAAAAAAACCAAAGTACTAAAATCATCTATATCCAGAATAAGCAGAGACAAGACAATTGAGAGTTCTTTGTTTGGAATTAGCTTCTAAATATTGCTTTATTTTTCCAGTTTCATTGATATTTAATTGACATATATCACTGAATAAGTTTAAGATGTACCGCACAATGGTTTAACTTTCAGATATTGTGAAATGATTACTGCAATAAGTTTGTGTAGCAGCCATCATCTTTATATAGATACAATAAAAAGAAAAAGCAGGAAAAGAAAATTTATTTTCTTGTAAAGAGACCTCTCAGAATGTACTCTTTTAACAACTTTCTTATATAGCAGTGTTAACTATAGTTATGTTGTATGTTATATTTCTAGTACTTTTTTATCTTATAACTGAAACTTTGTATCCTTTAACCATGTTCCTCCAAAATTCTTCCCTACCCACTGCCTCTGATGATCATTAGTCCTTTTACTATGAGTTTTTTAAAATTAGACTGTGAATGTAAGATCATACCACATTTGTTTCTTTGTTTGACTTATTTCACTTAACATAAAGCCCTCAGGATCAATCTGTTTTTGAAAATGGTAGAATTCTCTCATTTTTATGGCTGAATAATACTCCATTGTATTTACCACAACTTCTTGAACATTCATCCACTGATGGACGCTTACATTGCTTTCCTGCTTTGGCAATTTCAAATAATATTGCTACTGTGAACATGGGAGTGTAGATACCTCTTAAAGTTTGTTTTGTTTGGATGTATTTCCAGAAGTGGAATTGCTGGATTATATAATAGTTTTATTTGTAATATTTTGAGACTCATCCATTTTGTTTTCCACAGTGGCTATACTAGTTTATAGTCCTACCAATAATGTATAAGGATTCCCATTTCTCCATATTCTTTCCACATTTATTTTATCTTGTCTTTTTTCATGATGGCCACTCTAATGGTCATGAGGTGATACATCATTGTGGTTTTGATTCAGTTTGGTTCAGTCACTCAGTCTTGTCCGACTCTTTGTGACCTGATGGACTGCAGCATGCCAGGCCTCCCTGTCCATCACCAACTCCCAGAGTCCACCCAAACCCGTGTCCATTGAGTCGGTGATGCCATCCAACTATCTCATCCTCCGTCGTCCCCTTCTCCTCCTGCCTTCAATCTTTCCCAGCATCAGGGTCTTTTCAAATGAGTCAGCTCTTCACATCAGGTGGCCAAAGTATTGGAGTTTCAGCTTCAACATTAGTTCTTCCAATGAACACTCAGGACTGATCTCCTTTAGGATGGACTGATTGGATCTCCTTGCAGTCCAAGGGACTCTCAAGAGTCTTATCCAGCACCACAGTTCAAAAGCATCAACTGTTTGGTGCTCAGCTTTCTTTATAGTCCCAACTGTCACATCCATACATGACTACTGGAAAAACCATAGCCTTGACTAGACAGACTTTTGTTGGCAAAGTAATGTGTCTGCTTTTTAATATGCTATCTAGGTTGGTCATAACTTTCCTTCCAAGGAGTAAGTTTCTTTTAATTTCATGGCTGCAGTCACCATCTGCAGTGATTTTGGAGCCCCAAAAACGAAAGTCAGCCACTGTTTCCACTGTTTACTCATCTATTTGCCATGAAGTGATGGGACTGGATGCCATGATCTTAGTTTTCTGAATGTTGAGCTTTAAGCCAAACTTTTCACTTTCCTCTTTCGCCTTCATCAAGAGGCTGTTTAGTTCTTCACTTTCTGCCATAAGGGTGGTGTCATCTGCATATCTGAGGTGATTGATATTTCTCCTGGCAATCTTGATTCCAGCTTGTGCTTCCTCCAGCCCAGCGTTTCTTATGATGTACTCTGCATATAAGTTAAATAAGCAGAGTGACAATATACAGCCTAGACGTACTCCTTTTCCTATTTGGAACCAGTCTGTTGTTCCATGGCCAGTTCTAACTGTTGCTTCCTGACCTGCATACAGATTTTTCAAGAGGCAGGTCAGGTGATTTGGCATTCCCATGTTTTTCAGAATTTTCCACAGTTTGTTGTGATCCACACAGTCAACAACTTTAGCATAGTTAATAAAGCAGAAATAGATGTTTTTCTGGAACTCTCTTGTTTTTACAACAATTGGCATTTCCCTAATGACTAGTGATGTTAAGCATCTTTTCATGTATTTGTTGGCCATTTCTATATCTTCTTTGGAAAAATGTCTATTTTTTTCCCTATTTCAATTGAATTATTTCTTTGCTATTGAGTTTTATGAGTTCTTTATATATTCTAGATATTAACTCCTTATCAGATATATGGATTACAGATACTTTTTCTCATTTATAGGTGATCTTTTCACTGTATTGTTACTTTTGCTGTGCCGAAGCATTTTGGTTTCATATAGTCCCACTTTTTAATTTTTGCTTTTGTTGCTTGGGTTCTAGGAATCATACCAAAAAGTCATTGCCAAGACCTATGTCAATGCGCTTTTTTCCCATATTTTCTTCTGGTAGTTTTACTGTTAGTTTCAGGTCTTAACATTTAAGTCCTAGTCCATTTTTAGTTAATTTTTGTGACTGGTGTAAGACAGAGGTCTAGTTATATTCTACATACGTCCAGTTTACTGAATACATTGACTAAGCATAACAGCTTTTAGTGAGTTCTTTAGGAAATTCTACATATAAAATCATACCATCTGCAGAAAGAGGCAATTTTAACTTGTTTTCCAATTTGATGACTTCCCTGGTGGCTCAGATGGTTAAGAATCTTCCTGCAATGCAGGAGACCCAGTTTCAATTCCTGGTTCAAGAAGATTCCCTGGAGAAGGCTTTTACTACCCACTCTAGTATTCTTGGCTGGAAAAAACCATGGACAGAGGAGTCTGGTAGGTTACAAAGAGTTGGACATATGTAGAGTTGTGTCCAACTCTTTGTAGGGGTTGCAAAGAGTCGGACACAACTGAGAGACTAACACTTTGAACACTTCTTTTTCTTGCCTGATGTTCTGGCTAGAATTTCCAGAACTGTGTTGAATGGAGTGGTGAAGGTGGGCACCCTTGTCTTCTTTCTGATCTTAGAGGAAATGCTTTTAATCTTTCTCCATTGAGCATGATATATTAGCTGTGGGCTTATCACATGTGGCTTTTATTATGTTGAGATACATTTCTTTAATACCTAATTTTTTCACTTTTTATCATTAAGAGATGTTGATTTTTTCAAATGCTTTTTCTGCATCTATTGAGATGATCATAATTTTTTCCCTTTGTTTTATTAATGTGATATATCATATTGATAGATTTGTGTATTTTGAATCATTCTCGCATCCAGGGATAAATTCCACTGACCATGGTGAATGATAGTTTTACTGTGCTGCTGATTTTGCTTTGCTTGTATGTTATTGAGCATCTTTCCTTTTATATTGATAAGAGATACTGGGTAATTTTCTTTTCTGATAGTGTCCTTTTGTGTTTTGGTTTCAGGTAACACTGGCCTTGTGAAATGGGTTTGGCCATGTTCCCGCCTCTTCAATATTTTGGAATAGTGTGAAGAGGATAAGTATTAGTTCTTCTTGTGTTTGGTAGAGTTCCCCCTGTGAAGCCACCTGGTCCTAGACTTTTGTTATGGACAGGGATTGGGGGAGACATTTTGACTACCAATTCAGTTTCACTGCTAGTGATTACTCTGTTCAGATTTTCTTTCTGATTCAGTCTTCAAATATTTTACGTTTCTAGGAATTTATCCATTTGTTCTAGGTTATCCACTCTGATGGCATATAACTGTTCATAGTATTCCCTTATGATTGTTTGGGCTTCCCTGGTGGCTCAGATGTTAAAGAGTATACCTGCAGTGAGGGAAATGCAGGTTCAATTCCTGGGTCAGGATGATCCTCTGGAGTAGGAAATGGCAACCTACTCCAGTATTCTTGCCTGGAGAATTCCATGGACAAAGGAGCCTAGTGGGCTACAGTCCATGGGGTCAGAAAGTTGGACTCGACTGGGGGACTAACACTTTTTTTTTCTTTTGATTGTTTATATTTCTATGATGTAAATTGTAAGTTCTCCTCTTTCATTTCGTATTTATTTGGGCCCTCTCCTTTTCTTGGTGAGTCTGGGTAAATATTTGTCTATTTTGTATATTATCTTTTAAAAACTAGTCCTTATCTCATTGAGCTTTTCTGTTTGTATTATCAGTTCAGTTCAGTTCATTTGCTCAGTCGTGTCCGACTCTTTGCGACCCCATGAATCACAGCACGCCAGGCCTCCCTGTCCATCCCCAACTCCCGGAGTTCACTCAAACTCATGTCCATCGAATCGGTGATGCCATCCAGCCATCTCATTCTCTGTCGTCCCCGTCTCCTCCCGCCCCCAATCCCTCCCAGCATCAGAGTCTTTTCCAGTGTTATAGTCTTTATTAAGGGTGTTTGTGGAGTTCTGTTCTTTCATTTGTAACATATCTTTTGTCCTCTCATTATGTTTGACTCCCTGTATTTGTTTTTATCAATTAGGTGAAACAGTTATTATCCCAGTATTGAAAACACATCCTTGTGTTGGACCATCCTACTACATGTGTCTTGTGGCTTTGGCAGGAGGACTGGAGCTGAAGTGGTCATGGGCCAGCGCTTTTCCCAGGGCATACCAGGGGAGCCACCTTGGTGGGTAGGGGGTGGTAGCTGGGGCCAGAGCCTGGTGCAACCAGGGCTTCTCCCAGGTTACACCTTGGTGGGGGTGAGGAACATTGATACCAGGGGCAATGGCCTTGGTAGGTAGAAGGGACTGGAGTCTGCACTCAGAACAGGGCAGAGAGCATGCTGTCTTAAGCTGACTAGAGTGCCAGGTGCTTTTTAATCGGCTGACTCTATGCTAGAACTCAGAGCAAATAACCAAGACCAAATCTTGGTTTTCTGTTATCTTCTGGCTGTCCTGGTTGTAAGCCCCAGTGGTTTTTGGAATCTGTTAAGGCTGATCGCCGAAGAATTGATGCTTTTGAACTGTGGTATTGGAGAAGACTCTTGAGAGTCCCTTGTACTGCAACGAGATCCAACCAATCCATTCTAAAGGAGATCAATCCTGGGTGTTCATTGGAAGGACTGATGCTAAAGCTGAAACTGCAATACTTTGGCCACCTCATGCGACGAGTTGACTCACTGGAAAAGACTCTGATGCTGGGAAAGGTTGGGGGTGGGAGGAGAAGGGGATGACAGAGAATGTGATGGCTGGATGGCGTCACTGACTGTGTGGACATGAGTTTGAGTGAACTCCAGGAGTTGGTGATGGACAGGGAGGCCTGACGTGCTGTGATTCATTGGGTCGCGGAGAGTCGGACACGACTGAGCAACTGAACTGAACTGAATGGGGTTTATATTCCCAGTTCCAGTCCCCAGTGCTGAGGTACTCTATTTGAGGTTTGAACCCCTCACTTCTTCTGGAGGACTTCCAAGTTTGTGATTTCCTTTTCTGCTTGTGGGTCACACATTGGGGCTGTTGGTCCTGACTAGAATGCACCTCTGCCTCACCTACCTGTCACGAAGACTTTTTCATATATCCTTAATTGTGGAGGAGGTGTTCTGCTAGTCTCCAGGTTGTTCTCAGAGAAAACTGTTCTATATGTGGTTTTAGACTTGGTGTGTCCAGGGGAGAAGCTGAGCTCAGAATGATCCTACACCGTCATCTGTGTTCTTTTCATTCTTTTTGCTCCTATGACTAGATAATGTCCTATTTTTCACATTGCTGATTCTTTGTTCTGCATGGTCAAGTGGGTTTTTCG